>NC_041383.1:596925067-597198239 GCF_002162155.2 Triticum dicoccoides
ATAAAGGGCTTTAAAAGAAATGCCACAGTCGGGCGTCTGAGCGACACCACATAAAGGACTTTAAAAGAAATGCCACAGTCGGGCGTCTGAGCGACACCACATAAAGGGCTTTAAAATAAATGCCACAGTCGGGCGTCTGAGCGACACCACATAAAGGGCTTTAAAAGAAATGCCACAGTCGGGCGTCTGAGCAACACCATAAAGGGCTTTAATAGAAATCATAGTGAATATCTAGGAGGTAAAAACCATTCCAAGGATACTCCATATTTCAAATAATATAAAGGGGTTAGTCCATAAATAAAAATAATCATAATCATCATAAATCACAAGTCACAATCCATGTTCTGGTTTAACAGTTTCTCCTCCGAAGACCGACACTAAGACCGACACTTGACCCATCCCAGACTGTAATCCTTAACCATGGACACGGCTATTCGAATAGGTTTAATCTCTGCAGAGGGTGTACTCTTTACCCACGAGTAACAGATTTCTTTAGTCCATCGGGACTAATTCCGTCTACGGTCTTTTTGTTGAAAACACACCTAACTTGCACACACCAGCTTAACTCACACGTGTCTAGAATCACCCACGACACCTGTCAAGCAAACTCTAAGTGGGGAGGCTACAACCTCGCGTAGCATGGGATCAAATTTATATTGCGCACTCTAAGGGGTGGCCTCCCCTCTCGGTCTCAACCGGAATCACCCATGCCCCCGGACCAGGTGGCCTGCCTACCAGCTACAACCGGTATCTTCCACCATGGCCTCTCTGTACGGTGTGTGCTAGAAAGAGGTTGACAACTTATTGAACCGTACTCTACTTGTTGTAGAAACGAGTGGTAGTACAAAACGAGTATGGGGGTTACTGGAACAAGACTCGATCTACGGTCGACTCAAGAGGTTTATAATCTTCCCTGCATGACATGTATAACAAAAATATTTCAACCAACAGAATCACCACTCATTATACCCTACCATGCCATACCGGACATAACCGTCCCGACGGAGACCGGCGACAAACTCATGCCTACCCAAGGTAGAGGTTTTCTCGGATTCCTTCTGGTATGCATGCAAGGCACATGAGGATGATTATTATCACAAGTGTGCTCATTTCCAACCGCATGGAAATCATTAATATGCATTCATGCACATGATCATATCACATGAAATAACGAGTGCTCCAAAATGAGGTGGTGTTATAAACGTGTTAACGAACACACACAAAAAATATTATGCCGGGGTTCAAAATTCTTGCCTTCAATGTGTGGAAAGGCAGGGTACATTTCAAACTCTTGAAATACTTCTCCTCTCTTCAAAAATCCTATTTTTGAAAATATAAATGAATTAACACACAAAATAAAAACAGCACAAAAAGTTGTTTTGAAATTTTTTCAAATAAATCTTAAAATAAACTAGACAATATTTGAGAGAGGTAGGAAAAAGAAGTAATTTATTTGGAGTTATATTTAATAAGATGCAGCCGGTCAAAGTTTGGTCAAAATATGTTATTTAAAATAAAACAGAAAAGAAAACGTTTCAAATAAACACGTACACGGTGAAAGCGTACTTCGGAAGTGCGCTTCCACTTAACCCCACGTGGAGGCGGGGCTGGGTCTCTGACAGTGGGTCCAGGGGGCCCACTGGTCAGGTTTGACCAGTCCCCACTCCCTCCTCTTCTCTGCCCGAGCAGAGGCGGGGCGTCCGGCGATCGTCGCCGGCGAACGGCGGTTCTTCGCGGGCATCCGGGTGCAGGGATGGATCCGCCACTCCTAGGCGGTCCTCCTGGTGGTCGAGGGAGTGATGGGGACGGAGGGAGTCGTCGGCGACGAGCTCCGTGGCGGAGGAGGCTCCGGGGACAAAGTGAGTTTGGGGCTGCGGTGGTCTCCGGCCAAAATTGAGCGTGGGGTTGTGCTCGCGAGAGGGAGGGAGATCTCTTGGTGAAGAGAGTGGAGAGGGGGAGGCACTGATGGCGACGGAATCGGTCGGGGCTTGGCGGCGACCGAACCGGCCGGACTCGGGGAAGATGGCCTTCCCTTACTCGACTGCTGGCCAAGGTAACACTAGGAGTATCACTTGAAGTTGCTCGAGGACTCGATTGACCTCCGGGGTCCTTATATAGGCGGTGGAGGTCGGTCCCAAGGCGGCCGGTGATAAGGACGACGGCGAACCGCCTCCCTGTAGCGTCAGGGCGTCGTGGCGACGACGGGAGCTAGCCGACGAGCGAGGGGATAAGCTTGCGCTGTTCCTAGGGGCAGGTGGCGAGCCGGGCTGGCTTTGGCGGCGCCGACCGTGGCAGAGGCGCGCTGCGGACGCCGGCGTGCCGCCAAAAGCTCTGTCGGCGGCGCTGTAGGCTGCCAGGGCGGCTTGGCGTGTTGCTATGAGGAGGGTAGTGCGTGGCGTGGTGCTACAGAGCGTGCCAAAACCAGGGGCGCGACGTGTCGGCTCGGCCATGGCTCGTGCAATACTCGCGCCCAGAGCACGCACAGAAGGTGTTCGATAGAATGCCGTGGCATGCTACAGGTCTCAGGTGAGGTTGGCAAGAACTAGGGCTAGTCTAGGTTTAGTAAGGGTAACAAGGGACATGGTGGTTTGGTCAGGAGACTAAGTTCACAATGCCAACAACAATTCATGTCAAATCTGATCATGCACTCCAGGTGTTTGACAAAATGCCACAGGCACCTAGGCATTTCTTGGAGTGGCCAATTCTTCCAGATCAGTGTCTCTTTGGATGCACAAGAGGGTGGTGAGGTTAGTTGGTGAAAGGCACAAACTTGCTAGTGCAAGTTTTGCAGAACTTCAAATCTGGACAGGAGGTGATTGGCATTATTTCATGAACCAAAAATATGCCAATGGTTGCATGCTCCTGGACTTAGGGGTTTAGCATGGAGGACTACAAGTAGGAGAAAGAATCAAGGGCCAAAGAGCAAGCAATGATATGGATGTTGTACAAACCATCATGTTGGACCAGAATGAAGATGAGGTTGATTCACTCAAAATTTTCAAAGAACATCCCTGGATTTTTGCATATAATGGAATGATATGCTCCTACTGACATCCCATAATTTTGGTGGAAGCTAGAAAGAAATATTTAAAAGGGTTGTAGTGCAAAATTGTCCACTGGACCAAAGAAGAAAAACATGTGTAGCACTCAAAATATGCAATGAATGAAATATATTACTGCACAAAAGTGGTTTAGAGACATCACATGACATCTCCAAATTTTGGTTGGATTTTTAGTTAAATCTATCAACAGGTTGTAGTACAAAAAGAGCTCCAAAACTCAAAACAAGTCGTTTTAATGAATAAAGCTCAGGGTGAAATAATTTAATAAATAAATCTACTGATTGAGAGATGTTTTTAAAGGGAGGGCATATAAGTACAATATGTTTTGGAAGGATCCACTTGGGAAAAATTCTTATTATTAAAAGAAAAGTTTTGAAATCAACAGACATATTCTTGCAGGCAAAATTTTTAAACTCTTGGAAAAAATTTAATAACTAAAACCTGGTTAAATTTTTGGGGTGTTACACACCCGCTCGTGTCCTCGCGGCATCGGCGAGATCTCTGTCTCCGGCGGCACCCGCGCCTTGACGAAGGCCGCGCTGGGCATCCAGCGCGTGTCGCGGAGGAAGGAGATGTGATCTTCGATCATGGTCGATCTGTCCCAGTCGCCACCCCTCTCGCGCGCCATGGCTTCCGGCTGGCTGCGTGGGAAGGAGAAGAGCGTCGGTGGTGGACGACGGCGGCAACACTGCAGCAGCGCAGGACAGCAGCAGCAGTGATGGAGGAGCAAGCAGAAGAAGAAGACGAGTGGGAGGGGGCGCGAGAGCTTTGCCGCACTTCTCCCATCTCCCTACTTATAGCCCTCGGGCTACGAAGTCGAGGGGGGCGGGACGTGGGTCATGGAATTAACTGCGCCCACGACCCCACGACCCCCATTTACCCCACGCATTCACCACGCCGTAAATGGTCATGGGAATGGCAACCGTCCCCTTCGGCGCCGCGGATCCGCCCGGTTGCCGAGGCACGGTAGTGGCGGGCCCGGCCCAGTATCACGTCCCGTCGAGGGCGTGGGGTGGCAGGCTGGCCAGGCTGACGTGCGCCATGTGGCGTGTCTGTGGCGGGCGGCGGCCCGGGAATCTTAGCAGGCACGCTACCTGTTTCCCGCCTCGAAGTTCAAAACTAACCACGCAAGCTCCGCCTAGACTAGGCCGGCCTCGGCAGTCGGCTGGCTACATGGCGGACCGACATCTTCTCGGAGCCCGGTGAGGAGGGGAAGCCGCTGAGACTTTGCTGCCCCTTGACCGCAACGCCTCACCGGCTTCGGGGACTACTGTCGGAGTAATGGGCCACGGGTAGGCTCACCCGAGTCCCTGGATTTATCAAGACTTTGGGCCAGCTCCGCCTAGCTGGACCCCAAGCTGAAGCTCCGCCCTCAGGGAGCCGGCTGGCTCAATGGCCGGCTGCCAGAGGGCGGCTGACACAAGCCTACGACGCTCCGAGTGATCGGCTCTTGCTGGCCGGCCTCCAGAGAGGGCGGCATCAGGCAGGCGGCCACCTCATGACTTCGGTGCGGGCGAGCCCCCATCGAGAGTACAAGACAGATCATGGCTACAGTGAAGCACGTCGCCTCCCATGCTCGGGACAGGCGTGGCTACAGTGCTCCGTGCAGGCGGAGATCTCCGCACGACGGGGCACTATGCCATGTCTCCCCTGACGTCGCTCCGAGTAGGCGGAGTCCTGTTCCCCATGACGGCTTGTCGGTACAGCCTGCCGGTGGCAGGCCCTATCGTTCAGTGACCTCGTAGAAGACGGCGGAAGCTCAACCAGACGGATTTGGGAGGGGCCGGCCTCCAGCAGGCGGCCGTCCCTTGCCCCGAGGCAAGCATGCCATTAAGCTGATGAGACCAGGTGTGGCTACAGTGGCCTCCCACCAGGCGGCGGGACTGTAGCCACACTCAGATGACCAAGCGCTCATCATCAACGACACGGCTACAATAAGCAGCCACCAACCAGTCAGCGGGGCCCACCAGGCGGCGGGCCCCAACGATTGGCGGAGAAGCTGGAGGCTAGAGACACTAACAGCCGGGCCCAGCACCCGGACAGATTACCATTGTACCCCTAGGGGGGTAGGCCTATATAAACCCCCCAGGCCACCCATGCAAAGGGTTCCAACCCTGATAGAACTAGCCAGTTACCTAGGGCAGGGAAGAGCTAGCCTCGCCTTCTCCTACCTCTAGACAAAGCTCAAGGAGCAACTTGTAGCACTAGTGCCTTAGTGATCATCCGGAGACCCCGTAGAGCAGGAGTAGGGGTATTATCTCCACGGAGAGCCCCCAACCTGGGTAAAGTTCGCCGGCGTACGTGTCTATGCCTTATCCCGCTTCCAGGCACCGGCGACGTTCTACTCGCTCCCACCATGATAAGCCATCCGTTGGCATATGTCGTACCCAACCCCCGACAGTGAGACAACCCCAAAGTCCTGTCTTGGTTTAGTGTTCGAGTTACTGGCCACTACCGGTTGCACAAGCTATTCAAACTCACTGTCTGAATCAGTTCGGTTTCTTGACTCTCAACTACAAGCTGAAAGACATCGATGAGCTGTGCTACGACAAGAAGTGGAAGGACTGCGGAAGTCCCTGGAGCATTCAGATGCATACTTTCTGGTGCAACAGCAAGCGTTGGAGGATTTTAGTGCCAAACAGGACAAAGCTAATAAGCTTGCTAAGCTTATTGCCAGCATGGTCGATACCAGGATAATGTTTCTTGAGCTCTTCTTAAGTTGTTTCAGTTATGCTCTTGTTTTGCTGCCGCGTTTATTTGCACGGGTGGCCAATTTTGACGGCCAGTGTATGTAATATGCTGCTTTGTTCCCTATATTTGCACTGGTGGCGAACTTTGATGCCCAGCGTATGTAATATGTGTAATAGCGGTAATAGGCTAGCGTTAATTTCTTGCTTATTTATTTCCTTATTGTCTTGTTTACTTGTTTGCTTGTAGTCACTGCAGTTCTTTTTCTGTGTTTTTCTAGTGGCCACAATAGCCTATTTTTGGTAACTAGGCCAAAATAATCATGGCAACACACAGACTATTGTAACCATGGGCCTCCTGCGGAACGTATGATCCATGGGCCTTCTACGGATCGTAGGATCCATTGGCCTTCTATACGGGCCGTAGGATCCATGGGCCTTGTACGGGTCGTAGGGTCCATGGGCCTTCTACGGGCCGTATGATCCATGGGCCTTCTACCGGCCGTATGATCCATGGGCCTTCTACGGGGCGTATCATCATTTCGCCAATCATGGGCCGTACTATTCATGGACCATAACGGGCCGTTAATACACCGTATTTGATAACTATATGAAAACAGCCCAATGGGTTTTTTTGACATGAAAACGGCCCAATGTATTAACGGGCCACAAACGGGCCAACTGTAATGACGGGCTGAATTTGGCCCACAAGCAGAAAATGACAGTAACTGGTCGTAAGTAACCGAATGCTGGAAATGAGCCCAAGAATAAATGGGCCCTGAGAAGGCCGAAAGATGACTTGGGCTAGAAACGGCCCAATGGAATAATGGGCTGTTAATGGGTAGAAAGTGATACACTATTCATTACGGGCCAGTTTCACCACGGGCCGTTAATGGGCCAAGAGTTACAAAGGGCTTCATATGGGCCAAAAGAAGTCATGGGCCATACATGGATCGGAAGTTAAAACGGGCTGCAATCATATTGGACGGCCCAGATGACGCTACTGGGCCTAATTCGGAGAGGTCGTAACAGGCCTTGGGTTAGCGGGCTATAAATGGGCTATATGCGAATAGGTCGTTAACAGGCTTTCCGTGGGCCGGGCCGCCACCTTTTAACCAAGTCAAATGGGTCGGCCTTTTCATAGGAATGGGCCTCTGTTGGGCCGTGCCACGTGCCGACATATCATAGGCGCCTTGGGTCCAATGAGTGGATGACATCTGTCCCAACGGTGAGCCGACACGTGTTTCCTCCAGCCAATGATGATTTTACACGTGGAAAACCCCCATTGGTCGGGGCTGTTAACGGGTAATCGGATCCAAAACTGGACCCGATAGCTTAACGGTGTTCTGTTACGGTGGATGCCATGTGTCGGTCACCCTTGACGAAAGCACTTCTGTGACACGCGATTTATCGTCATGGAAGTGGACACTTCCGTGATGGTAATTTTGGTAATGTCATGGAACACTTCTACGACAGCATAGGTATGACTATCTTGATTCTGTCATAAAATCGTCATGGATGTACATGCATGACAGAAAACGTAACCTACTGTGACAAACATGTATCATCACGAAAGTGTTTTTTTTGTAGTGTTACTTGCCCGAGATTTGATCGTCGGTATCATCATACCTAGTTCGATCTCATTATAGGCAAGTCTCTTTACTCGTTCCATAATGCTTCATCCTGTAACCAACTCATTACTCACATTGCTTGCTAGGCTTATAGTGATGAACATTACTGAGAGGGCCCAGAGATACCTCTCTGATACACGGAGTGACAAATCCTAATCTTGATCTATGCCAACCCAACAAACACCTTCGGAGACACCTGTAGAGCATCTTTATAATCACCCAGTTACGTTGTGACATTTGATAGCACACAAGGTGTTCCTCCGGTATTCAGGAGTTGCATAATCTCATAGTCCGAGGAACATGTATAAGCCATGAAGAAAGCAGTAGCAATAAAACTGTAACGATCATAATGCTAAGCTAACAAATGGGTCTTGTCCATCACATCATTCTCCTAATGATGTGATCTCGTTCATCAAAAGACAACACATGTCTATGGTTAGGAAACTTAACCATCTTTGATTAACGAGCTAGTCAAGAAGAGGCATACTAGGGACACTCTGCTTTGTCTATGTATTCACACATGTACTAAGTTTCCGGTTAATACAATTCTAGCATGAATAATAAACATTTGTCATGATATAAGGAAATATAAATAACAACCTTATTATTGCCTCTAGGGCATATTTCCTTCAGTTCCGATGCCCTGGGGTCATTATTCTAATCCTTTGGATAACATGATAGTTGCGGCTACTCGATTGGCGGCTCTCCCGGTTCGGGATGAGTCTCCAGTGGCGATGGAAATACGGCGAGCCAGAGAACTTCTTCAGATGGTTGTGGCTCAATAGGTAGCTTATTCATACAGTCGTGATCGGATTCATTCAACCCCACATCCAAGCCGGAGTTATAGCAGACACATTGATGAGCCGGCTGTATCAAGCAGTGAGCGGTATCATAATCAGCCTCGTAGGCCAGATCCGCCGCGTGCTGGTAATAATGCTCAGGCTTTGGTGGACCAGGGCATGGCTCGATGTGAGGCAAACCTGGCGGCTCAGATGGAGACTCAACAACAACCTCTGGTTTATCCGTCAGCATCTGTGGAGATAGGGGTGACTTCTAGAACCTTGGGCGTGCCATGTTTAGTGCCGGCTCTACGCAACGAGCGTTTGCCTAAGGATTTCAAGGGCCCCCGTAAGGTGCCTAACTACACAGCAGATCAACCCCCAGAGGCTTGGATTGAAAGCTATGAGATGGCTATGGATATGCTGGATGTTAGTGATGCTGCATGTGCTAAGTATTTCACCATGATGTTGGATGGGCTTGCTCGTACCTGGTTAAAAGGGTTACCCGCTAACTCCATCAGATCATGGGCAGAGTTGAAAGCGTGTTTTATCCAGAATTTTAAAGACACGTGCAAGCAACCTATGTCGATTCTAGATTTGGATTCTTGTGTCCAAGGTGAAGGCGAGTCAACAACCAATTGGATGCGTCGGATCTCAGTTATTATACACTCATCGGACAGTATCAACACGGGTTTAGCAGTCCTGATGTTGGAGAAGAATTGTCGTTTCCTTCCCCTTAAGCAGAAATTGGGGCGGCTTAAGCGCAATTGCAATGATATGGGGGAGCTCACGGCGGCTCTCGTCAAATATGCCGACTCTGATAGCACTAAGGACCCTGAGTCTGATGAGGAGAAAGCTGGAAAAGGGAAAAGGAGTGGCAATGCAAAGGGATAGCATAACACAACGGGTCAAGGTAGCAATGGTAAGTGCAAGGCTGACGGCGGTTTAGACTTTGTGGATAACACCAACACGTAGAATAATAAACAACATCGTAAGGGGAAAACGCCAGCGCCCTGGTTTGGAGGGCCGAAGTTCAACCTTGAGGCCATGATGAATCAGCCTTGCCCAAAGCACGGAACCCAGGATAAGTTGGCCAGTCATCTATGGAAGGACTGCTTCATCATGAGAGAGTATAGAAACTCTAATTTTTTCCAGAATAATCATGGCCTGCATGGCGGTTCAGGATCCGGCTCTCACGGACCTGGGTTTGGAGGTGGTGGTTCAAGCTCTGGTTTTTAGGGCCAAGGCAATCAAGGAGGTTTTAATCAGCAATCTAGACAAGGGAATCAACAACATTAGTCTGGTTATCAAAGTAATCCAAAGCAATTGAATAGTGGTAAGTATCATGTGTTCACCACAGGTCTTTGCAAATGAGATCAGAAGATCCGTAAGCGGGCAGTGAACTTGTTGAACCGGCAGTACCTTGTTATTTGAGGTGGTCTGAGTAGCCTATTGTATGGAGCCATGAGGATCACCCGCCCTGGGTTGACAATCCAGGTCAGTTGGCATTGGTGGTTGCTCCTCAGGTAGGAGGATATAATCTTACAAAGGTGCTCACAGATGGGGGCAGTAGTATTAATATCCTTTACTATGATACTTTTCTTCGTATGAATTTGACTGACAAAGATCTTAAGACGTCTTCTACTGTTTTCCACGGGGTGGTGCCTGGTAAGTCGGCGATCCAGTGGGTAAGATAACCTGGAGGTAGCCTTTGGAGATGATCATGATTCCAGAGCTGAGAAATTGACCTTTGAGGTGGTCAAGATCACAAGCCGGTATCACGCTTTGTTTGGGTGGCCGGCTTATGCCAAATTCATGGCACGACCTTGTTATGTTTATTTGCAGCTTAAAATGTCGGGTCATAAGGGCACCATCATGGTGCACGGTGATAGGAAGATTGCTCTGGATTGTGAAGAGGGTGATGCCACGTACGCTGAGTCGGCCTGTGCCACCAAGAAGTTTTATAATGATAATGTTGACCCGAAGGATATGACACCTTTGAAGAAGCGAACTACAGCGAATGACCCCTGTTAAAATTTAAGTCGGTAGATGACACTAAGTTGGTCGATTTTGTGCCTGGCGACTCATCCAAGAAGTTCAGCATCAGTGCTAATATGGATCGGAAATAGGAAAGCACGCTCATCAAGTTCATCCTTGAGAACCGGGACATCTTTGCATGGAAACCTTCTGACATGACAGGCGTACCAAGGGAACTTTTTGAGCACACTCTTAGTGTTGATCCAAAGTTTAAGACGGTCAAGCAGTTTCTTCGTTGTTTCAATGAAGAGAGGCACAAGGCAATTGGTGAGGAGGTGGCCCGGCTCTTGGCTGCTGGATTCATTGTTTAAGTTTTTCATCCTGAGTGGTTAGCTAACCCGGTGTTGGTGCTTAAGAAAAATGGCACTTGGCGTATGTGTGTGGATTATACAGACCTTAATAAGGCATGTCCAGCGGACCCTTTTGCTCTCCCTCGTATTGATCAGATTATTGATGCTACAGCGGGTTGTGAGCGTTTGAGCTTTTTGGATGCTTATTCTGGTTATCATCAGATCAAGATGGCAGTGAAGGACCAGGAGAATACAACTTTCATCACTCCCTTTGGAGCCTTTTGCTATGTGTCTATGCCCTTTGGGCTCAAGAGTGCCCAGGCAACTTACCAATGGTGTGTTCAGAATTGCCTTCATGACCAGATTGCGCACAGTGTTCACGCCTATGTGGATGATATTGTTGTGAAATCCAGGAAGAAAGAGACTTTGATAGATGATTTGAAAGAGACCTTTGACAATCATCGGGTCTATAAAATGATGCTTAACCCGGTCAAGTGTGTCTTTGGCGTGCCAGCAGGCAAACTATTGGATTTCCTGGTTTCTGAGAGAGGCATTCAAGCTAACCCGGAGAAAATCAAGGCTATCACTTCTCTGGCTAAGCCGGCACGTATCAATGACGTCCAGCGGTTGGCGGGTCGTATTGCAGCTTTGAGCCAGTTTATAAGCCGCTGTCGGCATTCTGGGAACAGGGGACCCCAGACTTGCCTGCCTGCGGCCCGCAGCGTGGCTCAGGCAGTGGCCCAGTATGGCCGTCTTCATCAACCCAAGTTCAAGACCCTCGCGAGGGGCCAAGCCTCGCGAGGCGGACGACACAAGGCCTCATCAAGGGTGGCCTCACCAGGCAGGCTCGCGAGGAGGCGGAGAGATCAAGGCAAGGGGTACCTCACGAGGTGCTCATGACACAAGCCATGACGATCGAGACCAGGCAGGCGCCAGGCGGGCGCCAGCTTGTGTAGTGTCCTCGTTTCCCCTTTTGCGCAAAGGGGGCAAGCGCAGGCGCGGAGTATCGAGGCATCAGGCAAAGGTTTCCATATCAGTGCAACAAGACCAAGACCAGCAGAGCGGCAGGACGGAGGTCACTATGGAGCCCAAGACAACGTCATCACCAGTGCCTTTAGTAGTCGAAGACCACCTTTAGTCAGGATAGCTTGTACTAGCTGTCCCCTTTCAAAATGGCTGTTGTTGGCTCCCTTCCTGCTCAATATTTGGGAAGAGGACTAGGGCCTCTATAAATTGGGCTAGCCACCACCAAGGCAGGGACGGATCCCGAGTAGATTAGACCGATTCCTCCTCAAGCACACCACCAAGCACAAGAACACTTCTCCTTGCGAGGGAGTTCTTCCTCTGTACTGTTCATCATCAGCCCAAGAGGCAACCCACCACACCACACTAGAGTAGGGTATTACACCACAACGGTGGCCTGAACTAGTATAAATCTTATGTCCCTTATGTTGTTCATCGTGCTAGCTTAGAATCGCGGCGAGGCTTTGGGGCATAGATCAATAGGGAGAAGATTTTTGTGCGCACCCCAGAGTTTGAACCTTAAGGGTCTTGCCGGAACCCGATATCCGAAATTTTGCGCGCCAGGTAGGGGTGCGCCGAAATCTTTTCTCGGTAGATCTGCGTTCCATCGTTTCGTTTCGTCTATGGCAGACGCTCGCCCAGCCCGCGCCGAGTGCCGGGCTGCTCTCACCGCCCGCGTCACTCAGACGGCTCCCGTCGGTGGGCCTCCTCGTCCTTCTCCATCGCCTGCCGCCACCGGCCCAGCGGGGAACAAGCAGCAAGCATCTTTGTTGCACCCCTCGGTGCAGCGGGAAGGCCGCACCGCCACTCTGTCACTGACCCCAGCCGGTTCGTTGTCTCACACTTGCCGCTCCCCCACGGACGCGCAGGCCGCGTTGCTCCTACACTACCACCCCGTCGACGACCTCTACGAGAAGTGGCTTGCTCGCATCACCGAGCTCGTCAACGCCGCGGGGGGCTCTCCTGCGTCGTATCTCTTGCTGCCTCGCCCTCCGTCATGTATGGGTGACGCTGCTCAGGGAGCGCCTCCGCCACCTCCTCCCCAAGAAGGCGCCCTGGCTCCAAGGCGCCTGGCTCCTGGGAGAGACCCACCGTGTCCAGCACACGCATGCCAAGAAAGAAGCTGCCAAGAAATCCCTCGACCTCAAGATGGCGCTCGCGTTCTCCCTGCACCAGCGCGTCAAGATCGCATCCCTGCACCAGCGCGTCAAGACCCCGCGCTGCCCCCGGTGGCGGCACTCGCGGACCATCAGGACCCAGCCCTGCATCAGCAAAGGGCTCCGGTGACCAAGGCAGGTTGCCTCGCCTTCACCACCGAGCTGTGTAGCGTCGCCTGGCCCGGCAAGTTCAAGCTCGACCTACCTCCTCGCTATGACGGCACTGCCGACCCCGCGGAGTTCTTGCAGCTCTATGAGTTGGGCATCGAGGTGGCCAACGGAGATGAGAAGGTCATGGCAAACTGGTTTCCCATGGCGCTCAAGGATGGTGCTCGCACCTGGCTCCTGAACCTGCCTCCCGGCTCGATCTCCTCCTGGGACGAGATGCGTAGCCGCTTCATCGCCAACTTCCAGGGCACTCGCGACCACCCCCTGGCCGTGGGTGACCCGCGCCACATCAAGCAACAGCCAGGAGAGACCCTGCAGAAATACATCCAGCGCTTCAACAACGGCCGCCTGAAGATCCCCAGGGTGACGGACGAGGCCATTATCTCAGCATTTTCTGATGGCGTCCGCGATGTCAAGATGAAGGAGGAGCTCACCATCCACGAGGATCTATGCACATCTCTGGAGCTGTTCAACCTGGCAACCAAGTGCGCGAGGGCTGAGGAAGGACACCTCTCCCTCCTCGAGCTTCCAGCTGCCGACCCAGAAGAGAAGAAAGCCAAGGCCAAGGATGTGAAGCGCAAAGGAGCAGCCGTGCTCGCAGTGGAGCCAGACACAAAGCGCGGCAGGGACCAGCCGGAGTCGTCCAAGGGCAACCGATTTTGCACCTACCACAACCTCTACACTCACAACACCAACGAATGCCAGGAGCTCAGGGCCGTTCGAGAAGGACGCATCGGTCGACGCCTCGAGCGCAACGACCAGGGCTACGGCCGAGGCAGAGGAAGAGGTGAAGGATGATGGGACGATCGAGGCCCTCGTCAGGAATGGCGTGACCGACCTCACGAGGATCGCTGGCAGGACCAGCCTCGCGAGGAAGCCTGGAGGGACTAGCCTCGCGAGGACCGCCTGTAGGGTAACGCTGGTTTTCCTCCTCTGCCACCATGGCCAAGAAGGAATGATGACCACCACCAGGACGAGGGGGTTGGGGGCTTCCAGGAGCCGCGTGCTATTGCGTGCATCTTGGTCGGAGCTCTGGCCCCAGCCTCTTAGCGCATCTTCAAATAGTTTGCTCGCGAAGTGAATGCAGTCCTTCCCAAGCTCGAGGCCACGCGCCCGCTCAGATGGTCCACGTGCGCCATCACTTTCAGCTTAGCAGATCAGCTCAAATGTGCAGCTACATCTAGCGTCCTCCCAATGCTTTCTCTCTAGTCATTAGCAACGTGCAAGTTACCAGGAACCTCATCGATGGCGGTGCAGGGCTCAACGTCATGTCCGTCGAGATGTTCAACAACCTTCAAGTCCCATATGATCAACTCCAGCCTACCAAGCCTTTCTAAGGAGTCACAGACGGCTCCACTACCCCGATAGGGCAGGTCCGCCTCCCTGTCACTTTCAGACAGCACACCAACTACCGTACTAAGCTCGACTTTGACGTCGCCCACATTTCCCTGCCATACAACGCTATCCTCGGGTATCCGGCCCTGGCCAAGTTCATGGCGTTGACTCACCATGGCTACAATGTCCTCAAGATGCCAGGAAGTGGTGGGATCATCACAGTCCCCTGTGAAGAGAAAGATGCCGTGTGCTCCCTGGAGCGCGCCTTCCAGGCTGCATCAATCAAAGACCCAGACAGCAAGGGCGAGAACCCTCATGGGGTAGCTCCCAAGAAGAAGAAGACATCGCCCAGCTCCAGGCCTCAGGAGGTTGGCATCTCAGGAGGTGCCGCCTCAGGATCTGCGCCCGCGCAAGGGCCACCTCCCTCCATCACATAGGAAGGCGTGCCCGGCGCCCTCCTCGGGCAGGGCTTGGGGGCTCTCTTCTAGAGGGCCTCGGACTTTGCCAAGACCACGAGGGAGGCGCTCGGGCACCACTTGGAGGCGTGCTTTGCAGCACATTTCCCTCAGGAAGGCATGGGGCAAGGAAGGCCCAACCCTCCGGAGTTCGTCACCAAGGTTACTCAGGAGCTTCAAGAATCAAGAGTTATGCGCGGCGATCGCCGCCTGCCCGGCATAGCTCCCCATCCACGCGAGTATGGCGGGCTGCGCGTCTGCATCGACTTCCCAGGGCTCAACCGAGCCGCGTCTCAGGAGCGCCTCTGGCCTTCGCGCGTGGGACATTGCGAGGGTCCACCGCACAGCTACGTTCGCATGCCCTTCGGTCTGCCGAATGCGGCTGCTGCTCACCAGCGCCACGGAGCATTCTGGCGTCTCAGGAGGCCAGGCATCACGCAGCCCTGGCGAAGACGGAGATGGGCCTCGAGGAACCGTCGGGACCCCCAGAGCCTCCCGAGGCTCAGGGCTCCGGTGGCTCGTGAGGGGTGGTTTCCTCACCGCGCGTCTCCAGCCAATTCAACACCTCCTCTACAACGAAACCAGGTGACATCTTTCGACTTCATTTCAGCTGGGACCACCCTCAGGGCTGCATCATTCCCAGGCCGCACAGGTCCGTCCCTGCGGCGTGTATCCCCTTTTGCTTATATCTTTAAGTTTACTTTACTGGGGGCGCCCCTCAGGCTGCATCATCCCCAAGCCGCTCGGGCCTGACCCAGTGGCATGTATATTTCCTGCTTTTATTTAAGCTAATTCACCTTTCATGCTTAACCTGCCTGTGATTATCGCTGGATCAATTGATGCCTACCTTTGGAGCCGCTCGCTCTGGCATGGCGCTTGCGCATGGGCCGTCCCTGCAACATCGATAAATCTGAGTGGTCAAGCTCTAGCCCGCGGCAGCCCCGCAAGCATCACCTCACCAGGCCCGCAGTGCCCCCACCACTCTCTCGGAGCAACCAATGGCCGGTCGACAATCGTAATGGCAGTCCATGCTTTTCTCTCGTGGTTTTCAGGAACCTCTTGAGGGCTATGACGGGTGGCATCATGAGCTCTCTCTCTTTCTTCCCCGCACGATCCGCTTGCGCGTTAAAAGGAGGGCTCCTGAGCATCGCGACTCAGGAGCTCTTACTGGCTCTCCAGCCCTCACCCCCTGGCCTAGTCCACGGCATCACGACCTGGCATACCAGCGACGGCTGAGCTCGCTCGAGGGCCGGGACCTGAGGACGCAGAGCACAAAGGAGGGTGTGGGGAGGATAGGGGAAGCTCGCGAGGGCCTGACCCAGCTACATCTTAGCTGCCAACGCATGAGTCCGGCACGGCGCGAAGGAGCGACTCCATGCCCCCAAGGTAGTCTCGCACCTAGAATGGATAACTGATGTGACATGGAATCTCCATCTAATGCGGCTCTGTAACGGCAATGTTGCTTTCCTTTCTCATCTTTCAACGGCTGCTTGAGCGCTAAAGGGAACCTCCTGAGCATCGCGACTCAGGGGCTCTTACTAGACCTCAGGCCGCTCACCTCTTGGCCTTGCTCCACTGCATCATGATCTGGCATACCAGCGACGGTTGAAGCCTGCCTAGGGACCGGGACCTGTCAGCGTAGAGCACCAAGTCGTTGTGAGGTTGGAAAGGGGGAACCGAGCCGGTACAGGACAAGCATCTGCACCATTTCATAATAAGGGTAATATCAACAAAAGATGTTGCGGACCCTTTACATACCCCCGCTGGGTGTTTTTCTTGATTCCTCGCAAGGAACAAAAGACGCAAACCCTAAGGAGTTCTAACTACATGCACCTCCATGGCCGACGCCATCATCAACAGTGGGCCACGGGGGCCGGCGCCAACCCGATCGAGATCAGCTGTGATGACGACCAGACGCTACCGCCTTGCTCCGCACATGGTGCGAGATCGAGGGCACGTAGCTGTTGTCGGTCATCTCCGGAGTCACGAGAAGCTCAGGAGAGCCTCTGGACTTCCAAGCATCGCCGCTACCGTTGGAAGAGCTATTGGGGAATCGAATGACAGGCTTGGCCCCTGCCGTGTTGATGTCCTTGCTGCCTCCTCTGGGGCAGCACTCCGGGCGATGGCCCTCTACGTCGAAGATCTTGAAGAGCAACAAGGAGGCGCCATCATATTCAAAATGAATCACGAGGGCACCCCCTGTCCGGCAGACCCGCGCGACCTCGCCCCAGCCTCGGGTCATGAAGACCTTGCCCGGAGCAACGACCTCAACCTCCGCTCCGGTCGTCGGGGCACCACAGTCGGTGTGTTGTAGCCAGAGCTCGAGAGGCCCCCTTGGCGGCATATCGAAGGCAAAAAAGGAGGGGAAGTGGATCTAGGTGCTAGGAGGCATCACGACATGAAGCACAAGCTCGCTAGAGGAGTCCGCGGCATGAACACCAGGAGCGACGGTGCGCGCCACCACAGCTCGTCGACCCCGCTGGCGGCGCGGGTGGTGTCGCTTGTCGCCCCTTGCTCCAGGGCCCTCGCCCCGGGCATGCAAGGGTAGTGGGAACCCAGGAGGTGGTCGCTCGTACCAAGGCCTCGTCATCTCCGACCATGCGGCCTCACCGCGGCGGCTCGGAACCGGTCGCTTCTTCGGCGGGAGCGGGTCAGGCCCCTACCGGGGAGCCTTTCCCTTCTCTTCGGCTGAGAACCTACGGATTGGTGCCATCGGCATTGGGGATGGAGGTGGAGCGACGAGGAAGAAGCAAGAAGAGCAAGAAGAGATGGATAACAGGGGTTTGCGCCCTTCCCCCTTTATATCCCCGCAGAAGCCAACTATTGGCCTCCACGATCACAGGTAATGATGACTCTGTTTTGCATGCAGTAGGGACTCGTCAAATCAGGCAGTTGCCGAGGTAGCGTGGGGAAGTAGAGACGCCCACGTCCAATCAATCGCCACGCGTCTGCCATGGCCGCAGGTTGTTGGGGCCCGTGGTACTCCGCACTTGCCCTTTGGCTTCGTTGCTAAGCCAAGTCCGAGCGCGCCTTGGTCCTGGGGACTTGTCGGTGCTCTGGGAACGGGGGTCCCCAGACTTGCCTGCCCGCGGCCCGCAGCGTGGCTCAAGCAGTGGCCCAGTACGGTCCATCTTCATCAACCCAAGTTCAAGACCATCGCGAGGGGCCAAGCCTCGTGGGGCGGACGACACAAAGCCTCCTCGGGGGTGGCCTCACCAGGTAGGCTCGCGAGGAGGCGGAGAGATCAAGGCAAGGGGTACCTCGTGAGGTGCTCATGACGCAAGCCATGATGATCGAGACCAGGCGGGCGCCAGCTTGTGCAGTGTCCTCATTTCCCCTTTGGTGCAAAGGGGGCAAGCACAGGCGCGGAGTACTGAGGCATCAGGAAAAGGTTTCCATATCAGTGCAACAATACCAAGACCAGCAGAGCGGCCGGACGGAGGTCACCATGGAGCCCAAGGTCATCACCAGTGCCTTTAGCAGTCGAAGACCACCTTTAGTCAGGATAGCTTG
Organism: Triticum dicoccoides; assembly: GCF_002162155.2. Classification (NCBI taxonomy): domain Eukaryota; kingdom Viridiplantae; phylum Streptophyta; class Magnoliopsida; order Poales; family Poaceae; genus Triticum; species Triticum dicoccoides. Next base: position 596,943,205 of record NC_041383.1, read on the forward strand.
TCCTAGTTGTCCCCTTTCAAAATGGCCATTGTTGGCTCCCTTCCCGCTCAATATTTGGGAAGAGGACCAGGGCCTCTATAAATTGGGCTAGCCACCACCAAGGCAGGGACGGATCCCAGGCCGATTAGACCGATTCCTCCTCAAGCACACCACCAAGCACAAGAACACCTCTCCTCGCGAGGGAGTTCTTCCTCTCTACTGTTCATCATCAGCCCAAGAGGCAATCCACCACACCACACTGGAGTAGGGTATTACACCACAATGGTGGCCCGAACCAGTATAAATCTCGTGTCCCTTGTGTTGTTCATTGTGCTAGCTTAGAATCGCGGCGAGGCTTTGGGGCATAGATCGGTAGGGAGAAGATCTTAGTGCACACCCCAGAGTTCGAACCTTAAGGGTTTTGCCGGAACTCGATATCCGACAACCGCCTAGGAGAAAAGGCTATCCCTTTGTATCAAATGATGAAGAAGATAGATGACTTTGTCTAGAGTGATGTTGCTAATGAGGCGTTTGAGGCGCTTAAGAGATAGCTGGTTGAACTGCCTGTTCTTGCAGCTCCTATTGAGAAGGAGCCCTTGCTATTATATGTCCCTGCAAACAATAGAGTTGTCAGTGTGGTAGTTGTGTTTCAAAGGAAGGAGTGAGGCAAGGAATATCCGGTTCAAAGGCCGGTTTATTATGTGAGTGAGGTTCTCATTGAATCTAAGCAGAGATACCCACATTGGTAGAAATTGGTTTACGACGTGTTCATGGCTAGCCGCAAGTTGAAGAAATATTTCCTTTGTCATCCCATCACCGTGGTTAGTTCTGTTCCCTTGGGGGATATTATTCAAAACAGAGAAGCCACATGTCGGTTACCTAAGTGGGCCATTGAGCTTGGACCCCATGTCTTGAAGTATATGCCTCAGACAACTATAAAGTCTCAAGCACTTGTGGATTTCATCAATGACTGGACGGAATTGCAGATGCCTTTGGATAAGCCGGATAGCATATATTGGACTATTCACTTTGATGGATCCAGGCAATTTGAAGGCTCGGGGGCTGGAGTTATATTGACTTCCCCGCGAGGTGATAAGTTTTGTTATGTTTTAAGGTTGATGTTCCCTTGTACTAACAATTCAACTGAGTATGAAGCCTTACTCCATGGTCTTCGGATGGCTAAAGAGACGAATCTAAGCCAGGTAAGGTGTTTTGGTGACTCAGACTTGGTGGCTCAGCAAGTGTCAGGAACTTGGGATTCAAAAGATCCACTCATGGCGGCTTATCGCCAAGAGGTTGATACTATTGCTGGTCATTTCAAAGGTTATCAAGTGGAGCATGTGGATCGCAGGAAAAATGAAGCTGATGATGCTTTAAGCCGGCCGGGGACTCAGCGTAAGCCGGTACCCCCTAATGTTTTCCTCGATGTTTTGCATAACCCATCAGTTAAGTTGCCTACGAAGGAGGATCTTGCAATTCCTGACCCGGAGGCACAGTTGGTGGCGGCTCTCCATGTTATTCCTGATTGGACTGTTCCATATTTGGCTTATATGACCTGGGGCAAGTTACCTGAGGATGAAACCTTGGCCAGGAAAATAACCCGAAGGTCTAAGTCAATGACTATTGTCAATGGTAAGCTACACAGATGCAGTGTTCCAGGGGTGTTTCGATGATGCATTTCTCCTGAGGAGGGTCATGAAATTTTAAGGGAGATTCATGAAGGAGATTGTGGCCATCATGCTGGCTCTAAATCTCTCGTTGCTAAAGCTTTTCGTCATGGGTTTTATTGGTTGACGGCTCACGCTTGCAAAAGATCTGGTCAGTAAATGTGATGGCTATCAGAAATTTTCACGACGAGCTCATGTGCTGGCTTAAGAATTGAGGATGATTCCAATTACTTGGTCGTTTGCAGTTTGGGGGCTGGATATGGTTGGGCCTTTTAAAAGGTCCAAGGACAAAAAGACTCATCTCCTGGTAGTTGTTTACAACTTTACAAAGTGGGTTGAAGCTGAGCCAGTCAGCAAATATGATGCAGCAATGGCGGTTCAATTCATCAAAAAGGTGATCTTTCATTTTGGATACCCTCATAGTATCATTACTGATAATGGTACTAATCTGTCTAAGGGTGCAATGAAAGAATTCTTTCAACAAGAGCATATCTGGCTTGATGTATCATCGGTGGCTCACCCCTAGTCTAATGGTCAAGCTGAAAGATCTAATCAAGAAATCTTGCGAGTTATCAAACCCCAGCTTATGGTCCCTTTGCAGAGGATGTCGGGTTGCTGGGTGGAATAATTTCCCTCAGTGCTTTGGAGTATCAATACCACCCCACAGATCTATGGGTTACACGCCTTTCTTCATGGTTTACGGAGCAGAGGCAGTTCTGCCTAGTGACATATGTCACGACTCTCCCCGTGTGGCAGCTTATGTTGAAGCTGATAATGAGAAAGTATGTCAGGATGTTGTTAACCTTTTGGATGAAGAGCATGACCTTGCGGCAGCTCGTTCGGTGATTTACCAGCAAGATCTGCGTTGTTATCACACCCGTCGGGTTAAAACCAGAACCTTTCAAGAAGGAGGTTTGGTGCTCCGGCTCATCCAGGATCAAACTGACATGCACAACTTATCCCCACCTTGGGAAGGACCTTTTGTGGTCAGCAAAAATCTGAATAACGGGTCATACTACCTTATCGATGTTCGAGACCACAAGGACTACCCTACTGGTCCGGCTTGTACGCCTGGATCAAAATATTACTTGGGGGCTTCTTGTTAAACGAACTAGAGCTTTGTTGTCCCTCGTAATAGGCTTGACGCCAGGTGTATTCACCAAAAATACGGGTTATGTTGCCTTTGTATGCTTGCCACTCCGACCAGGTAATCCTGGAATGACTCGTCGTACTCTTGACAGTCAATCTTGTAAAGACCCTGAACTTGTCAAAGTTAAAACGGTGATTGGTCATGTGAGGCCCGGCTTACAAGTCTAAATTAAGGAGTAACTCACTGGCTATGCAACCCTTGAATAGCACTTGATGTTGAGGCTTGGCATCCTTTGAATGCCTTGTTTTTCTTGTTTATATTGACTTTGAATCTTTTTGGTGATTTCTGTTTGTACCCCCTGTTCGAGAATTCATCGGATTAACCAGTTAACTTGCCAATTAATCCCTACTCATATGGCCACCGAATAGTCGATAAACCAATAAATCATCCGATTAATTGATTAAATGGCCGATTAACTTGTCGATTAGCATATTAATTCCCTACTTGTCAGCCAACCGAGTAGCTACCATTTAACGATTTCCTTAACAATGTTGTACCATATTGATATATGGTTGAAAGTTGATTCGGGCCATGTTGCCTTGATCGTTATGATTCATATTTGAAAATATCCAGTGTTTTGCTAAATCGGCCTGGCTTTGGACGTTAAGTCGCCAGTATATGATGATCATATGTTTGGAGTTCTGTACTCTAAATTTTATGGGATGTTACCCTTTGCTGTCTATGGCGTTGTAAGCCGGCAATATGAATAAATTGCACATAGCGATGCGCCCTGAGTCTGGGTTGTTACCCTTAATGCATGTGGCATGGTAAGCCGGCAATACGCATAAGCATCACATGTATGATATTTATTTTGTTATGATTATATAAGGTTTTGATAAACCGACACTGGTTATGGACGATGCAGTCACCAGTGGTTTTTTATATGGGGCATTATGACCCGCCTTGGGGTAAACCTCCAAGGTACTTGTGCTATGTTTGTATGCAGGGTTTATGACAACATGATCAGGAAAGTTGACAATGATTATGAGCATAAACAGTGGATCTTCAAATAAGATCAAACGGCTCATAAGTGTTATGTAAATAAAAACGTGTGATGGCATGGCAGATCATTGTTTTCAAACTAGCCTATTACAAGGCATCAGATGGCCCAAAATAATAAGTGTTTTGATGAAGTATTTCAACTCGCAGATGTTAAGCCGACCTTTGGATTACTGGTCTTGACCTTGGCGGGTAGAGGGTTCTGGGTCATCTTGCACCGGTTCATCGTCTTCCTCTTCACCCATTGGCTGGAAGTCAGAGGTTGCCCAATTGATGCCAGTCAAAGCTTTGAATACAGCCTCGTCATCAATAAGTGTTGACGAGTCAATGTCAGGGGCAAAAGTGTGCTTACGAATTGGAGGAGTAAGGTCCTGGGATTCATGAATCGGCACTTTAACCACCTTGTTGTCAGCATCATAAACCGCCTGATAATGGGACAGATCGGTATCCTCAGCTAACTTGCTTGCTAAAGGGCGCATTTCTCTTGCTATTGAAGCAAAGTCATCACCACTGAAGGGAGACCCGTCCTCCTTTACACAGGGGCAGCCATTGGCCATGTCTTCCGGGTCAAGATCTGCTTGCCACGCCTTGGCTCGGATTAGTGCAGTGATTGCACTGGCTCTTGCAGCTGATCGTTTAAGATCCTCAACCCGTTGGGGCAGCGCAGATAACTACTCCAGCGTGACCTTGATGAGGGTTGGTGGTTGCATCTTATGCGAAGCTGCAGAGATAGCTCATTGCGCGCCAGTATACAATTGCTCTATCAAAGTGTAGGCGGCTTTCAGCTTCATGTGCATATCTGCACCAAGATGGGCGGTTCTGGAGCCTGCATTACCAAGTACATTAATAAGCCAGATGAATAGTTATTGTAATGCATTGGTGGTGACAACTTGAGATAAAATTACTTACCGAAGATGGCGGCTGTCATGGCATTTATTTGACATTTTAAGCCGGAAAGCTCTTCAGCCTCCGGCTTAAGGGTTGCTTCTGCTTCTTCGGCTCTCTTCAATAGGGTTGCTTTGTCAGTCTCCCAAACTGCATGGTCAACTTTGAAGTCCTTTTTCAACTTTTCCATCTCTGCCAAGGTGCTGGTCAATTCTGCTTTGGCCTTGGAAGTTTTGGATTGTTGCGACTTAATATTTTCTTGAAGATCGGCGACTTGGGATTCCTTCACATAGAGTTCAGCCTGCAGTATGCAAACAACAGGCGATATTACAATCATATTATTTAAAAGTCCCAAGCACAATACAAGTATTTCACTTGGCACTTGGGGGCTAATGCACATTGCTCTTTTTAAAGACAATTTCTGATGACTCGGCTACACTATGGTGACTATAGCCGATTCGTGGGGGCTATATCTTGGGATTTTATTGACAACTATGGTAATGAGCCCCGCCTTATCTTGACAGTTTAAGCCGGCCCTTGGGGGCTACATGTGCAAAGTTGAAGCATTACTATTTGAAGTCCCGACTTATCTTGACAGATTAAACCGGCCCTTGGGGGCTACATGTGCAAAGTTGAAGCATTATTATTTGAAGTTTCGGCTTATCTTGAAAGTTAAGCTGGCCCTTGGGGGCTACGTGATTTGATCTATAAGGCTATCTAAAGTCTACAGTACATTCAATTCTATCATGTCCAGTAAACTTGGCGGCTGATAAAGTATGTTTATATGAAGAAGGCTAGTGTTTACCTCAAAACATTCCTTCATGAGATTCACTAAGCTGGCCTCAAAGTCACGACTTGTGTGCAGACGGTTCAAGTACCTAGAGTGGATCTCTTGAGCGTTGTAGTGAGCATATCTCTCTAAATTCACTGACCATTTCCCTTTGTCAGCAACAGATATTTCTTCCTTGGCACTGTGCTTTGACAAGACAGTGGGATTGTCTGCCGCTGTAAAGCCAAGCCTAGTTATGATAACATCATCAGCCTTTTCTTAAGTAGGCTTGATGGGACTTGGCGGCTTAGTGGTGGCTGGGTCAACATCCATATGATCAATGATGTTGTGTTCTTCCAGTGGCAGCTCGTCAGCTGTGGCCCTAGTGGTGTGGAGGGAGGTCTCTGTTGACTGCTTCTCCAGTTCAATAGGGTTTTCAGTGGTTTTTGTCACCTTGGATTTCTTGCTGGGCTTTGCCATAGCTCTTTGAGTGAAGTACAAGACGAGGTTAACACAACAACTGAATACATGATTGAAAGCAGAGATTAAACATTCTTACCCAAGCACAATCTTGAAGACTGGGACATGAGTCCCCGTTGAGTCGCCAGAGGAGGAATGAGACATTCCCTGGTAATTTGAGTCAGAAGGATTAAGAGGTTGTTGAAAAAGACCCGTCTTGGGATAAGTTAAGTCGGAAATTGTTGAGACCTCTGGACGATGCTTGCGGGGAGCTGGACTGTTTGGTAAGCCAGAGGACAGGATCCCGCCTCCGCTGTTCCGGGTTGTGCAGCAAGCTTCATGTTGTTGCTTCTTCAAAATAAAGTTGGGATCCAAATAAGCTAAAGGATGAGAAAACCTTACTTTCCGGTTTGCTTGTCGAGATTTCTGTTTTGGCAGAGATTCTGAGCCGGAGGAAAGAACAATTACCTCTTCATCACCAGCACGACTGGCTTCCACGTCACCCTGATAATAGTCATTGTCAATGAGATGTACAAAAAATGAGCCAAGAGAATCAAGTTCTACCTCCTACTCATCATCATCACCGTCATCATCCAAGTCAAGTAACTCGGAGGGGTCGGTCTTCTTCTTGGCAGGCTTTTTGTTAACCTTGGTCTTTGTCCGGGTCTTCTTGGCCGGCTTATCCTGCAGCTTCTTCTTCCAAAAAGGAGAATCTGCCTGTGGAAGTCAGATGATTATAAGAGCAAAGTGTTAATGAAAATATGATTGCAATGAAAGATTATCTGCATACTTATAGCTGGTGGCTGGTTGAAGGTGCAGAAAGGACTAAGTACGGTTTTGCTGCACTCTGCCAAGCTTTCATTCAACAAAGGCTTGGTTGAATCATTTACTTTTTCATAAATTAATTGGATCTCGCAGTGGCGTTGTGGATCCTTCAAGTCGCCGTGTACTCGCACATTAAGCCAGGGGGGCGGCTTAAGGGCAGAATTCTCCAGGCAACCCAGCACCAAACAAGGTCGATGCCAGTTAAGCCATTAGCCATGAAGGCTTTGTATTTGAGAAAATGGGCGAGTATTTGGCCCACTCCTTTGTACTGATCCGCTTTGGGAGCCGATGTGTGTTGCTGAGCCGGTGTTCACGGTAACCCGACAAGGGATTTTCACCCTCTAGAGATGTATATTGGCAATAGAACCAAGTCTTGTTCCAGTCCTTGGGATGAATGGGTGGCTTGGCATATGGGAAGGTGGCTTATTTCCGCTTCTGAATTGAAACTCCGCCTAGTTCCAAGATGGGCCCCTCGGTGAATTCCGTCTGCCGGTTCAAGTAATAAAATTCCCTAAACAGTTCGACGGTGGGCTCTTCTTGAAGATAAGCTTCACAAAAAACTTGGAAGTTGCAGATGTTGGAGACAGAATTGGGCCCGATATCTTGAGGATGAAGCTGCAAAAAGTGTAGCGCATCTCGAATGAATTTTGAACCGGGCGGGCTAAACCCCCGGATCATATGATCAGTGAAAACGATTACTTCTCCTTCTTTGGGCTCAGGAGGATTTTCAGTGCATGGGATCCTCCAGTGAATGTCGTCCTTTTGGCTAAGAGGCCAGTCTGAACAAAATTGTTCAGATCTTCCTCGGTAACCCGGGATGCTGCCCAATTGCATGAGGTGAAGGTCTTAGTCATTGTTGATGAAGGTCTGAAAAGAAAATATTGTCGATTTAATATTATGTTGTTAAGTCGGTCATTGGTTCAAAGGTGAGAACTATAAACATGTAGTGTGTTGAGCCGGAGGTTAGTGTTGAGATATGCAGAGCAATCTATTGGCGGCTTAAGAGGGGACTAATGGTACATGGCGGGTTATGGTTTATTAGTTAAGCCGCCCACATAGCTATCAGTTTTCAGATCTATGAGTGAAGAATTGCTAAGTGTTGGACAAATAGTTTTCACATTTTGGTGTTATAATTTTTAATCTACAGCAGTTCAGATAATGAAGAAAAATTCTAAACCTAAGTGGCGGTAGCAGAACAGTTGACGTGCTCATATGAGATTTCCTACGGAAGGGAGGCGTTCAAATATCAAAACAAGTGCTAAACTGCTACCGTACAAGGTTGGTGATGTGCTTGGATAAAAAACTACATGATCTAAGGGGGGACAGAAATGAACGGAGATGAACTCCGATGAACTCGAGCAAACCCTAATGGGGATCTGTGGTGAGGAAAAGAGGAGATCTTACCGGGGTTGTTGGACAGCGGAGGCGCGCGGCGGTGCTCTGATGCATTCAGGTTGATGCAGCGGCCGAGGTTGAGGTAGGTTGCGAGGTCGACGATGGCGGAGCTCGGGCACGTGCGGTGTTGCAGAGAAGAGGATGAAGAAGAGGAGGCAAGGAGGGAAAATGAAAAGGACCCTTGTCCCTATTTATAAGGCAAAGGATAGATGGCATGCACAGGAATCGAGGAGACTGAAAAATGATTATGTGACAGCATAGATGCCTCAATTTTCGGAGGTTCATTAAAAGTGAAGGTATATTGAGATTTGGGCCTCGTATGATATTAATGTAAGATGACGTCATGGCGGGTTAGGACAATTCTGTGAGCTAACATCATGGCGGGTTATAAGATTTCATAAGGACTGATGATGAAGGATTTTTCTAAGTCAAGTATTGAAGATTGATATGAACAAGTTCACATCAACATGCGGTCTAATGTTGGGGATATAACTATTGGGTATGACCCGCCCAGGAGGGGCCGGGTCATACCACTGGCAATTCATAATGAGAAGGCCCAAGAAGATGTTGAAGATGGCGGTTCATGATGCAAGCTTACTGAAGGCCCAAGACCCGAAGGAGACTTGAGGCTGACAGGCATAAACTGCCATACATTTAACTTGTATGTTAAGGAAAGTTTAGTTTTGTCACCGAGCCAGACACATTGTGCATGAGCCAGTCGGGACTTTGTAAGCCGTCGGGCATCAGCCTGTGTATATAAAGGGGTGACCCGGCGGCGGGTTAGGGCAAGAAACAACAAGTCGAGAACTAGGTCAAGCGTATTCTCTCCCTAGTAATGGAAACACAAGCAATACAACCTAAACAGGAGTAGGCCTTTACATTGTTGCAAGGGGCCAAACCTGCATAAAACTCTGTGTGTCCTTTGTCCCGTTTTAACCCCTTCGAGCTGACTATGTTGTGATGGCTCCACACCTAAGTCCTCATGCTAAGGGCATATGCCGTGACAATTCCATGACAACGACCAAGGTTAAAGGCATGTTTATGGAGTTTCTTGATGGGCTTAAATTATCCACCAAACCGTTGGAAGTGGTTGATCCCGCTAACAAGGTGGCGGATGCTAACTCAAAAAAGGGGGAATCTAGTAGTCAGCAAGTTCCTTTGCCTAGTGGTAGGAGTGGGAGTGGCATCTTTGCGCATGTTGAGCCTCCCCTCACCTATGGAGGACCGGTCCCTTCCACGCATATGAATCATGTTGGTCCGCCTCCTAAGCTTGTGAAAAATGAGGATTTTGCAGCTTGGGTGTATCGCTTTAAACGTCATTTAAATCATAGTTCTACTAACCTTTGGAGAATTATTGAGCCAGGTTTCTACCCGCACGATCCAAGAAAATTCACTCCGAGAGAAGCTGCGGATCATCAATTCAACGAGTCCGCTCTCTTCATTCTCCAAGAAGCTGTTCCTCCCGAAGATATTGCGCATCTCCATCCTTTCACTGTGGCCAAGCAAGCATGGGAGCATGTTGTCTCCTTGTACAAGGGAAGTGCAAGCATTCAATGCTCAAACTTTGAAGTGGTGCAAGATGAAGCTGATGAGTTTGCTATGATTGAGGATGAAGAACCTCGAGAGCTTTATCAAAGATTAACTACTCTCGCAGTCTCACTCTGAGATCCTGGGAGCAAGGATACAGATGACAATTGGATAAAGCGCAAGTTTCTCAAGGCCATGATGCCTTACCACAAGGCCATGCCCTCCGTCATCCGTCAAAGGACGGACTTCCATGCCTTATCCTCAAGTGAAGTATTGGATGAGTTTGTTTCTATGAGGATCTTGGAAAAGACCGCCGACAATGTGGTGTTGCATGCTCAACGGTCAAATAATCCCAACCTTGCTTTGAAGGCCAAGGCTAGTGCGGATGAAGAGGGAGAAGAGGAAGAAGAGGAGTGTTGCTCCGAAGACACCAAATATGCTTATCATGAGCACATGGATCTTGCTTCACGGCAATTTTAGGGCAATAAGAAGAACACAAGGCCCAACTTCAAGAAGAACAACTCAAGTGGCACCAAGCACTACTGCAGGATGCTGCTAATGCGACACTACGATCAGAGACCTTTCAAGAAACTGTGTGCGATGCAATAATCGCAAACGATGGTGCCGGAGAACCGTCAAAAATGCCCAAAACATTTGTGATGACGGATGCATCAAACATGGTTAAAAATTTAGTTGCGTTTGCGATGAAGGGCATACGGTTGATCCAGCAGAACTGTTTGAGATGACGAAGAACAACAGAAACGGGCAGCCATATCAATGTGTGTGCGATATACGGCATACAGTTCCCTCTGATGAGTTGTGTGCTATTAGGGAATGCAACAGAAACGGTCAGCCAGATCAAGGTGTGTGTGATATACGACATACGGTTCACTCGGACAAACTGTTTTCGATTAGGCAAGAGAACGAAAATAGTTCATCTTAACAAGATGTGTGTGATATGCGGCATTTGCGATCAGCCAAAAGAACACAAACGATTCATGTAAACCAGATGTGTGTGATATGCAGCAAACAGCCCACTCGGTTGAACTGTTTGGGATGAGAAATTATAACACAGACGGTTACTATAGTAAGTTCGTGTGTGATTCTGTTTGTACAAAAAACTTTGAAAAATGCAAACTAGTTGCTTGTGGTGGCTAGGATATCGCACACGATGCGTCTGCGAGTACTCGTGTGCGATGATAAGTAAATTACACATAATGAACGAATGCAAGGGTGTGATCATGGAGTCCGAGAAGACCGTCGTCGGAAGGCCGCCGACTCAGCTTTTTAGCCTATATTTTATTATAATTATATGCATAAGTAGGTCGTGAGTGATTTGTGCCTTGCCGCATGTGGAATTTTAAATTATCCTGAATATGTAAGACAATTATTAACTGTTGCCATTGTAAATTTGCCTCAATGGCGAGCAGAGCGCGCGCAGGGACGCCACGGACCCGCAAAAAAAAAGAAAAAAAGCAGGGACGCCACGGCGAGCAACCACATGGTCAACCTTCTGGCAAACCGTGGAAGACGCGACGACGCATCCATAGGACACAATGGTGATATCATGATCGTGTGTGATAGTGGGCAGACACGTACACGTACATCCGAGAACAAGGGCCCACATTTCGGGCTTCCGATGCATGGCATACGGTTGATCCAAAAGAACTGTTTGCGATGAGACAGAACAACAAAAACGGGGCTTTGTGGGCCTAGAACCATTAATAAATTTTGACTTTGTTTCTCCTCACATTGCATATTACAACGCGATAAGTAATTGCAAATTTGTTCACACGGATCAAACTAATATGTGTTCACACCGATCAAACTAATATGTGTTCACACTTAGCACCGGGTTATAAAAACTACCCAGTCGAAAATTACTTCACAGTTCCTCTCCTCATCACCTACAAAACTGGTCTTTCCTGTCAAGTCGTTCCGCCATGACTGGTAGGAGGAGTTTCGTGTGGGCATATAACCAAGCAACAAAGACCAAGGCCGCGGAAGCACTAGAGAGGTCCCGTCACGAAGCGGCAGTCGCAACAGAGAAGTCCCGGCGCGCCGCGGAGCCCTCGAACGAGCTGTCACGGGCACGCGAGGGCTCTCACAAGTGCTCTACTCGCCGCGTCGGCGATCGCGACGAGCTGGCGTTGCTTAAGTCCTTGGCCGGCGACAACGACATTCTCGCTGGCCTCATTAAGCAACAGGAGCTGGTCGACAGCTTGATGAAGCTGCTCGAGATCAGCGATGCCTCGGTTGACAAGGCGACCTCGTCGAGCAACTCATGGGTGACAATGCGAAGCTCCTCAAGGCACTCACTAAGAAGGAGGGGGAGGCCGTCGGCTGGAAGATGCTGCATGAGCAGAGCAGTGCCTCGGGGATGACACTGACAGCGGTCATCGAGGAACTGATGGGTGACTTGAGGTAGATCCGTATCGAGCGCGAGCAGGAGGTGGAGGAATCCGTGGCTGCTTTCAAGCAAAGTCTGAGGAAATGAGGAAGGAGCTGGAGGATGTCAACGTCCGACGATCCATCGAAGAGTAGATACAGTAGCGATCTAGATCGTTGTCTATGATTTCCTTCTTCTCTTGCCCCCGTGTCTTCCGAACTTTGCCGCATGTGGCATTTAAAATTATCCGAAATATGTAAGACAATTATTATCTACGCCATTGTAAATTTGTCGTCGTACTATCTATTGCCATTTACTGTCGTTGTATTATCCCTTGCCCTATGTGGCAATTTAAATTAGGCTGAAATACAAGTTGAAAACACGAACAAAGCAAATGTTGCCATGGGATCACAACCAAACACCCTCCGTCCACCCCTAAAAAAACCTTTGTCCAAGTGCTTTAATTAACCCATTAATGGCAAAGTTTTGAGTGAGGCGGGCGGCAGTTGGTGCATGGAGGTCAAAGAGCTCGCTTCTCGGTGAGCATGGGCGACCTTGCTGCTCGCACGTGTCCCGTCGAGCCTGCGAGGTGGACAGGATGCACGCGTATCGTCGAGCCTGCGCGTCGGACTGCTCGCACCCGTCCCGTCGAGCCTACACAGCGGACTTCTCGCGCTCGTCCCGTCTAATCAAACAGCTGCATGCACGCCACTGATTATGGTTAAATATTGACACGGTTCATATAATACAATCATTTGTGATATTAACATGTCAGCTTATTGTTTCAAAAGGACTTCGTTGGCTACTAATGTGTGTGCCTCTTCTCAAACTGGACGATTTTTTTATCACGGCATATATGTGCCATGTCATGAAACCATGCCAAGTTTCATGTTTTTTTGGTGAGTTTTTGATTTACTAGGATTTAAAACCGAGATTCTCAATGTTTCAGGACGACGGCAAGTTTATAATTCCTTCCCATTCCTTAAATGAGACCTAAACATGCACCCAATGACACATGTACGATTTCCCACCCATTTTGTGCTTGTAGTTCTAATTTGAATTATGGACTACATTTAATGCGTAGAAATCTTAATTAGTAATATATACAATGGCCAAACGAACCCTAAAAATGTACCCCAAGGACACATGTACATTTTTTCTTGCCATTTTGGTGCACTGGAGAATGTATTTGTAGTTCGGATTTGAATTATGGACATTAAATGCCTAGAAAACTCAATTAATGAAAAAAAGGGTCAAACGAACCTTGAATAATTACAAAGTTCAGTGTGAATCTCCCGTTGTTTCGTACGTGTTGCGTGTAGAAAAAAATACGAGGCTAGAAGAGGGAGCGATTGTCGTTTGGCCCACAAGGGGACACGTTTCCCTATCGAAACCACGAGGGTTCTTGCGACAGGCTTCGGTTTGTAAGAGGTTTGTAATAAAGCTTGGCCCAAATTGGCAATGTTCTTACCACGACATATATGTGCCATTACGTGACACCATGCCACCTTTAATGACTTTCTGGTGAATTTTGGATTTATGGGGATTTAAAAACCGAGATTCCAAATGTTTGAGGACGAGCCAAGACGCCGGTCAAGTTGTAATTCGTTCCCATTCCTTGCATGGGACCTAAACATGCACCCAAGGACACATGCATGTATAATTTTTCTAGCCATTTTGGTGAATTGGAGCATGTATTTATAGTTTAGATTTGAATTATGGACATTAAATGCCTAGGAAACTCAATTAGTGTATAAAAAGGCCAAACGAACCCTGAATAAGTTTAAATTTCAGCATGGATATCATGTAGTTCCATGTTGCCCGTAGAAGAAAATACAAGGCGAAAAGAGGCCGTGATGACATTTCGACAACAAGGGGAACATGTTTCCCTATTGGAACCACAAGGCTTCTTGTTAAGAGAAGCTCCGGTTTGTAAGAGGTTTGTAATAAATCTTGGCCCAAATTGGCAATGTTTTTACCACAACATATATATACATAAACACTATTCTGATCACGGGATCAGAATAATATTCTGATCACAACCTGAACTGCCTGAGTAACGCATCTGACCTTCTCTGTGAACTAGGTTGAACTTCCCGCAACATTGCCCAAATAGGGCTTGCTATATATTGTTGGAAAGCTATGGACACCAATATCATGACCCAACTTAAATTTTTGGCAAAATATAAGCGGTTTAAGAGCAGTTTTAAAAACCGTTTTTTCTTCGCACAAAAAACGTGAATCGTATTTTTGATCGCATTTCTAAACCGTTTATCAGAATAAGGCATATAATATGGCGTTGGAAAGTTGCTGCAAAACCGCTCCTTCCACATGTTAAAAGTTTTTTCTAATTCCCTATGGTTAAAAAGTAATTTAAAAAAACATAAAATTTTGTAAACCGAACAGCTGAGTTCGTTTTTTCAATGTCATTTCTAAACGGCTAATCTAATGGAGGCATATGCTATGGCGTTGGAAAGCTTATGAAAATGCGCTACTTTTTCATCTTGAAAGTTTTTTACTAATTTTGAATGGTTTAAGAGTAATTTAGAAAATGGTCCAAGTCTTACCGAGTTCGTATTTTCGAGCTAATTTTTTAACCGTGCGTCCGAATGCAGCAATTGATATGGCGTTGGAAAGCTTGAACAAATGCTAAACTTTTAGGTATGTATTATTTCTCCCAATTCTTTACGGTTTTAAGTCAGTTTCGAAAATGGCGAAAAATGTATTTTCACTATAATTTCTACGAACTTTATCGGAATTGGGCAAATAATATACCATTGAAAAGCTAAGGAAAATGCGAAACTTTTTCATGTTGATAGTTTTCTCTGATTCCAAGCCGTTTGAAGTAATTCCGAAAACGGCGGGATCATTCGTTCTGCCTGAACTTCACTCTGTTTTTCACGTGATTTTTTTGCTCGTAGATCTTCATCCACTGCTCGTAGCTCTCCATCCCACTCACGGGAATTGAGCGGGTGATATACCGATGGAAAGCTGCTATAAACACACAACTTTCCCGTGTTGATCATTTTTTCGTGCTCGCGACGATTTTGAAAGTTTTTCATCTGAAATTCATTCAGCGTAGTAGTTGAACTTCATGCTATTTTCACATTGAACTTCTGTGACGTATTTTTGTTTGTACACGCGCCTGAACTTCCCTCTGTACGAACCGGATCTTTATCGGAATTTTGAAAATCATTTTTTCTTCATACAAAAAACGTGGATCGTATTTTCGATCGCATTTCTAAACCGTTTAGCAACTAAATAATCGTTTTAGATAGGAATCTCGTTCATAGGCGGATTTTGCACTCGGGTCGTGAAGAACTCACGTTTTTTGCGATTTTACTGCCTGAGTTGTTCGACCTGAACTTCCCGCTGTGCTAGGTTGAACTTCCCGCAACATTGCCCAAATAGGCCTGCTATATACCGTTGGGAAACTATGGAGACGAGTATCATGACCCAAGTTAAATTTTTCGCAAAATGTAAGCGGTTTAAGAGCAGTTTTGAAAACCGTTTTTTCTTCACACAAAAAACATGAATCGTAATTTCGATTGCATTTCTAAACCGTTTATCGGAATGAGGCATATAATATGGCCTTGGAAAGCTGCTGCAAAACTGCTCCTTCCACATGTTGAAAGTTTGTTCTTCCCTATGGTTAAAGAGTAATTTGAAAAAACATTAAATTTCATAAACCGAACAGCTGAGTTTGTTTTTTTGATGTCATTTCTAAACAGCTAATCCAATGGAGGCATATGATATGGCGATGGAAAGCTTATGAAAATTCGCTACTCTTTCATCTTGAAAGTTTTTTTCTAAGTTTGAATGGTTTAAGAGTAATTTAGAAAATGGTCCAAGTCCAACCGAGTTTGTATTTTCAAGCTATTTTTTTAACTGTACATCCGAATGCAACAAATGATACGGCATTGGAAAGCATGAGGAAATGTGAAACTTTTTTATATATATTGTTTCTCTCAATTCCTTATTGTTTTAAGTCGATTTTAAAAATGGCTAAAAATGTATTTTTGTCGTAATTTCTACAAACTTTATCGTAATTGGACAAATAATATACCGATGAAAAGCTATGGAAAATGCGAAACTTTTTCATGTTGGTGGTTTTGTCTGATTCCTAGCCGTTTTCAAGTAATTTCGAAAATGGTGGGATTATTCGTTCTGCCTTTATCGCGAAACAAATTTTTCAACAATGCATCGCGTGAAGAACTTGAACTTCTCGGTGCGTGTACCTGAACTTCATTATGTTTTCCACATGATTTTTCTTGCTCGTAGCTCTTCATCCACTGCTCGTAGCTCTCCATCCGCTCACCGGAATTGAGCAGGTATACCGATGGAAAGCTGTTGTAAACACGCAACTTTCCCGTGTTGAACATTTTTTCATACTCGCGACGATTTTAAAAGTTTTTCATCTGAAATTCATTCAGCGTAGTAGTTGGACTTCCTGCTGTTTTCACGTTGAACTTCTGTGACGTATTTTTGTTTGTAATTTTGTCATCCATTTCGTTAGTGTTACACAAATGATATTCTTTTTGTACAAACCTCTCTCACAATAAAATTTTTAATTTTTTTCGACAGAGGACTTGAACTTACACAAATGACATTCGTGTTGTTTTGAAGTAAATTAGAAAATGGCGAGATCATGATTTCTGCCTTCATCACGAACGGAAACGCACTGCGTGAAGTAGTTGAACTACTCGGGCATATCTGTTTGAACCTCACTCTGTTTTTGACGTGCTGTTTTTTGCACTGCGTGAAGTAGTTGAACTTCTGGGGCATGTCTGTTTGAACTTCACTCTGTTAGAATTTATTGTATTTTTCTTACATGAAATACACACCATCTAGTACGTGAACATCTGGTTGTTATCATTTTGAACTTCTCTCTGGTTTGAGAGAATTGTTTTAAAACACAAAAAACAACATATATTTTTTATGTATTTTGGACATCTAAATACACGATGAACCTCTCTCGGAAGAATTTTTTGAACTTTTCCTCGCTGAGCACTTGAACTTCTAACAACCATTTTTTTCGTTTATGAGTTGTTTCTTAAAGTGCAAAAAATGGCGTTGTGTTTTTTATTTTTTTGAACAGATAAATTCTAGGTTTTAGTAAACTTTGAACTTCTCTGTTATTTCAATTCGAACTTCACCTTTTTATATTTTTGAGTAAAGAATTGTTTTTTTTAAATAAGCATCAAATTTGACTACCTTCTCAATTTGAACTTCATCGTTGATAATTCAACAAAAACGGATACCTATGAAAATCCTAGAATTTTTAATAAACATCAGCACTTTGTAAACGTTTTTTAGCTGTTCCATTTATTTTAATTTGAAGTTCTTCATTTTATTCTTTAGAAATGAGAAAAATCGAAGCTTTTTATATACGTCCAACTTCTCTATTTTTTTAATTTGAATTTCTTAGTCTTATTCTTAGAAAAAATATCTTTTCAAATAAGCATCAAACAAATTTTTTAAAATTGAACTTTCAATCGTGTTACATATTTTTGAACCTTTTCATTTCTTATATTTGAACTTCTTTCTTTTTATACATAAAAGGTAAATAAAATAACCCTTTTTGCATGCACGCCGGACAAAAGGCGGACACCGACGTCTTTTTTTCTGTCCAAGCGAACAAAATCCAGATGAAATGGAAGTCCGTTTAGGATCTAGCGTTGGACTTGGCTTTACAGAATCCAATTAGCACTAGCACTACGAAGTTACGACGTGACTTGAATCATGGTCTCAAATTCTTAACGTCAGCACGCAAGAACAAAAGGACATACAAGAAACGACAAACCATAGAGTACAATGTATACACTTTCCAAACAAATTGTATTTTTTTATACAGAAGTTGTGCATGTTTTTACACCACACATTTTGGCCTTTATCTCTCTGTCTTATCTCCTAGAAGTAACCACCACCACACGATTTATTCCTCGTCTTTTCTTCTCCGTGTAGCTAGTCTCTACTTATGCATATGAAGCTAGCAAGTGGATGCAGCAGCCTGAGCTAGAGAAGTTCAGGTTCAGGTTGAGTATTGGGTTCAAGCTGTACTAGCTCTCCAGTAGGAGCAGTCAGAAGAAGCGGGTAGAAATTTTAGCATAAAAATGTAAAAGCGAGATACCAAAAATAATACACATGTTTGTAGCAGTAGTAACATTCGACCAAGTACATTACGAGCCACCCAAATGTATTAGCAGCTCGACACCCATGCCTGCAGGCTGCAGGCTCCAACTAACCTGTCCCATGCATCCCTACATCACATTGTTCTGCTCGCCGCATTGCATCGCCACCGGTCAGTCATTACTCCTCTTCCTTTTCTTGCTGCCAGCCACAACCAAATCCCATAGTTGCAATTAGAAAAGGTTGAGATGGGGGAAAGGCCGCAATCTACTTTTAACTGTTGCTGCTTGCACTAGATTAAGTGACCGTCTGTTGGCCAACAACTGGAACTGCAGATTCTGCCACTAGTAGGGGAATTTGCTCGAGCACTTTGCTCGACAAGGTACGCAACGGCAGTTGGCTTGGGAAGGAACTCACGTAGTGGCGCACGAACTTGGGGGAGGTGATGTGGCATGAGCCCCGCAGTCGCGAGGTGTGGCTCAGGGGCAGGGCCACTCGGGAAAGCTCGGGGAAGAGGTGAAGCGCGGGTGATGGGGTGGCACGGTCTGCTGCAGCATGTGGGGGTCCCGGCGGCGCACAAGGGGCCCGAGGTCCCAGCGGTGATGGAGCAGACGAGAAAGGACCCCGGCGGC
Organism: Triticum dicoccoides; assembly: GCF_002162155.2. Taxonomy (NCBI): domain Eukaryota; kingdom Viridiplantae; phylum Streptophyta; class Magnoliopsida; order Poales; family Poaceae; genus Triticum; species Triticum dicoccoides. The sequence goes on from NC_041383.1 coordinate 596,962,010, forward strand.
GGCGACGCTCGGGATCCAGGGCCTTGCGGCGGCGCACGGGGATCCAGGGCCCGGCGAACATTACACGGGGTTCCGGGGCCCTGCGGTGGCTGGATCCCAGGGTGGCGGCGGGGGAGGCTCGCCGGCCATGGCGGAGGAGGTGCCCCTGTCGAGCGGAAGAAGGCGCACTGGCCTTTGGGGAGAAGGGGAGGTGGCACGCCGGCCGCAGGCAAGGAGGGGCGTCGTCCGTGCTGGAGGGGCGCCGGCGACGTGTGAGGTGTCTCGGCGATTTGGGAAAGGATGGTGAGAAGGCCGGGGGTACCGGAGGTTAGGGAGAGGATGGGGTAAAAAAAAATTCTTGGTCGACCGGTTCGAGATTTCAGGAACATGTCAATCGCGTCTATATAGGGACGCGCAGTGATCAGAATAGTTATTCTGGTCCTAGGATCAGAATAATGCTATATATATATATATATACATATATATATAGGGTCGCGCTATTTGTCACCCTGGGTGAGAAATGGTTATTCTTCACCCCCTCTCTAATTTGACATCAATGCAACGTATTTTTACGTTTCGTAAATTTTGTCTTGTTTCATACATAAAAAGAGAACGTAAAAAAATATGTACTCGCCGTAAAAAATATTTTATGTTACGTAAAATTACGAATGTAAGAACATAGTGTAAAACATACATAAAATGTGATTTTTTTTCCGGTCTTATAACCTTTTTTTTTATACCAAATTTTACATATTGAATCAATATACATGTAACTATTTATATTGTAAACGAATTTATTTAGGAAGCGATCGTAAGATTACCTCAAGTGAAAAATAATTTATTCTGCACCCTGGGTAATGAATAGTCACACTATATATATATATATATATATATATATATATATAATACATATATATAATATATATATATATAATATATATATACATATATATGTGTGTGTGTGTTGTGCCACGACGTGACACCATGCTATCTTTGATGACTTTCTGGTGAGTTTTGGATTTTACGGGGTTTCAAATATTTGAGGACGAGTTAGGACGCTGGTACAGTTGTAATTCGTTCTCATTCCTGGCATGGGATCTAATTAAACATGCACCCAAGGACACATGCATGTGCAATTTTTCTAGCCATTTTGGTGAACTTGAGCATGTATTTGTAGTTCAGATTTAAATTATGGACATTAAATGCCTAGGAAACTAAATTAGTGTATAAAAAGGCCAAACGAACCCTGAATAAATTTAAATTTTAGCATGGGTATCATGTAGTTCCATGTTGCCCGTAGAAGAAAATACAAGGCGAAAAGAGGTCGTGATTACTTTTCGACAACAAGGGGAACATGTTTCCCTACCGGAACCACAAGGCTTCTTGTTGAGAGAAGCTCCGGTTTGTAAGAGGTTCGTAATAAAGCTTGGCCCAAATTGGACAATGTTTTTACCACGACATATATGTGCCATGACGTGACACCATGCCTTCGAAAGAGATTGTCCATTTTGCACATGAAGTGCATCCAGTTTTTGCCTTAACCCTCTCAACTTTTTAGAACATGTTATGCGGCTGAAATGATGATACCGTGCCAACTTTCAACCTTTTTAGAGTTCATTTGAAGTGCTTTTCAATTTCAGGGTCATTTAGCTAACAACAATCAGTAAATGCATGAAAAATACCAAATGAAGTCAGAAAGGGTTGAAAATTGATGATGTGGCTTTGAATGGTGCATTTTGAACACACAAAAAGTCTGGAGTTCTAATAAGTTGAAAAAAAATGAAATCCCTTTGTAGCAGATGAGTTTTCGTTCGAAACCCCGATACTTCGAAAGAGATTGTCCATTTTGCACATGAAGTGCATCCAGTTTTTGCCGTAACCCTCTCAACTTTTTAGAACATGCTATGTGGGTGAAATGATTATACCATGCCAACTTTCAACCTTTTCAGAGTTCATTTGAGGTTTGTAATAAAGCTTGGCTCAAATTGGACAATGTTTTTACCACGACATATATGCGCCATGATGTGACACCATGCCAACTTTCATGACTTTCTGGTGAGTTTAGGATTTACGGGGATTTAAAAACCGAGATTCTAAATGTTTTAGGACCTGCCAGGACGCCGGTACGGTTGTAATTCGTTCCCATTCCTGGCATGGGACCTAAACATGCACCCAAGGACACATGTATAGTTTTTCTAGCCATTTTGGTGAACTGGAGCATTTATTTGAAGTTCAAATTTGAATTATGGACATTAAATGCCTAGGAAACTCAATTAGTGTATAAAAAGGCCAAACGAAAGTCGTGTGCCTACCAAACCGCGGCCGAAGCTGCCCGCGATCTGAGTCATGCATTCTGATTGGCCAGAACCCAAACCCCACGGATCGTACATCTGCACCTTTGGATGCTCCCAAATCAAACGGCAACCCTCAGCCCTTTCGACAACACATGCAGTACATGGGTAAGCACTGTGTGCATGCGTCATGCTAGCTCACGCTTCCTTTTCTTGTATGTTTTCTAAACAGGCTACCGTTTCCCGCCACTCCTCTCATTGGTTTCCCGCCTCTTCTCCCATCGGTTTCCCGCTACCAGTGTCAGTGCTCATTGAAGGCTACACGGCGACACATCAGCCATCGCACACAGTTTCTAAAAGAACAAATGTGCGCAAGAAAAATGGTGAGGTACTGGCTTAACCGTGTGCGATGCAAGTGCGCTGTAAAATCACCATGACTACGCAATCGCGAGCAAATGGTGGAGGTACTGGTTTAACTGTGTGCAATGGAAGTGCACTGTGAAATCACCACGACTGCCCCAAGCACGAGAAAAATGGTGCAGGTACTGGCTTAACCGTGTGTGAGCAAGTGCGCTATAAAATCACCACGACTGCGCAAGCGCGAGCAAAATGGTGCATGTATTGGCTTAACCATGTGCGATGCAAAGTGCGATGTAAAATCACCACGATTGTGCAAGCTAAAGGCGGGTGAGTTTATTTAGAAATTAGGACGAACCGTGTGCGATAGACCAACTAGCTAGAAATATAAAAACAAACTACCCGCCTTGAGCATTGCAAAAATCAGCGGTTCTGCCAGTTTTTGTTATTACCATACATGCATATTCTTATTGGACCGTGCGCGATCTTGGGCACTCCTGCCCCGCATCAATTCCTTTACCCAAATTTACTAACCGCCGTACTTCAACCGTCACCCAAACTCCTCCAGCACCGACCTTATAGTCAAATTGATGTAGCCGAGGCATTTGAACCGTTGCCCTCCCTCGTCCACCACCATCTCCACCCACCATTACTAAAATTTTCAGTAGCCGCGGCGTATCCTCAAACACCACGACCCCCCCACCACCACCACAGTCCCCCCCACCTGCCCCCTCCCCCTGGAACCCTAGCTCGCTGCTGCCGCTGGCACTGCCGCCAACCCATGCCGGTCTGCCCTCCTAGCTTAGATAATAAAGTTCAGGTTACCTGAGGGAGTCCTGGATTAGGGGGTGTCCGGATGGCCGGACTATGACCTTTGGCCGGACTCCCGGACTATGAAGATACAAGATTGAAGACTTCGTCCCGTGTCCGGATGGGACTTTCCTTGGCGTGGAAGGCAAGCTTGGCGATACGATATGAAGATCTCCTCCCATTGTAACCGACTCTGTGTAACTCTAGCCCTCTCCAGTGTCTATATAAACCGGAGAGTTTTAGTCTGTAGGACGAACAACAATCATACCATAGGCTAGCTTCTAGGGTTTAGCCTCTCTGATCTCATGGTAGATCCACTCTTGTACTACCCATATCATCAATATTAATCAAGCAGGAGTAGGGTTTTACCTCCATCGAGAGGGCCCGAACCTGGGTAAAAATATCGTGTCCCTTGTCTCCTGTTACCATCCGCCTAGACGCACAGTTCGGGACCCCCTACCCGAGATCCGCCGGTTTTGACACCGACATTGGTGCTTTCATTGAGAGTTCCTCTGTGTCATCACCTTTAGGCCCGATGGCTTCTTCGATCCTCAACCACGACGCGGTCCAGGGTGAAACTTTTCTCCCTGGACAGATCTTCGTATTCGGCGGCTTCTCACTGCGGGCCAACTTGCTTGGCCATCTGGAGCAGATCGAAAGCTACGCCCCTGGCCATCAGGTCAGGTTTGGAAGTTTAAACTACACGGCCGACATCCGCGGGGACTTGATCTTCGACGAATTCGAGCCACGGCCAAGCACGCCGCACTATCACGATGGGCATGATTTAGCTCTGCCGCCGGACAACGCCCAGAGCGTTGCTCAGGTGCCCGCTCCGACCATTAGCTCGGAGCCAACCGCTCCAATTGGGGACGTACGGTTGGACGCCGCCCCAGGTGCCACGATCCCTACGGCGATAGAGCCGAACACCAGCCCAGTCCTTGGTGAGGCCTATGACTCCAGGGTGCCGGACTCCGTTCCGGACTCCGAATCTTCCACACCTCTTCCGATCGAACCCGATTGGGATCCGATCATGGAGTTCACCGCCACGGACGTCTTTCAGCACTCGCCCTTTGGCGATATCATGAATTCACTAAAGTCTCTCTATTTGTCAGGAGAGCCCTGGCCGGATTACGGTCAGCATGGTTGGGATACGGACGACGAAGAAATTCGAAGCCCACCCACCACCCACTTCATAGCCACTGTCGACGATTTAACCGACATGCTCGACTTCGACTCCAAAGACATCGACGGTATGGACGCCGATGAAGGAGACGACCAAGAACCAACACTTATAGGGAACTGGAAAGCCACCTCGTCATATGACATATACATGGTGGACACCCCCAAAGCAGGGGATGGCGATGAAAAAACGGAGGACGACCCCTCCAAGAAGCAACCCAAGCGCCGACGTCAGCGGCGCCGCTCTAAATCCCGCCAAAGTAAAAACGGCGAGTCCGGCACCGGAGATAACAACACGCGGACAGTGCCAAAGACATCCCCCTCCAGCAGGATTCAGTGCAGGAGGACGAAGGAGCCAGCCCTCATGAGAGAGCGTCCGATAAAGAGGTCGAGGACGACAATTATATGCCTCCCTCCGAAGACGAGGCAAGCCTCGACGACGACGAATTCGTCGTGCTAGAGGATCCCGTCGAACAAGAGCGTTTCAAATGCAGGCTTATGGCCACGGCAAGCAACCTCAAGAAAAAACAGCAGCAGCTTAGAGCTGACCAAGACTTGCTAGCCGATAGATGGACCGAAGTCCTGGCGGCCGAAGAGTATAAACTCGAACGCCCCTCCAAGAGCTACCCAAAGCGCAGGCTGCCACCCCAACTTGAGGAGGAAGCAACTAAACCTACATCACCAGCGTACGATGCGCCCGATCGGCCACCCAGTGGCTGCGACAGAGAGGCCTTCAGGCCCTCGACCCAGGCCGCACCTCGACACCGCCCAAAAAATACCAGAGTGCGAGGAGACGCAACAGACCTGCGAGACATATTGGAGAACAAGGCAAGGAAAACAAGATCGATCTATGGATCGCGTGGGCACCCCACTTCACGTGACGATAACCGTCACGCCGGATATGATAAATACGGCCAGGCCGAATACAACAGACCAAGCTCATCCGAGCTGCGTCATGGTATAGCCCAGTACAGGGGCGCCGCACACCCACTATGCTTCACAGACGAAGTAATGGATCATCAAATCCCCGAGGGTTTTAAACCCGTAAACATCGAATCATACGATGGCACAACAGATCTCACGGTATGGATCGAGGATTATCTCCTTCATATCCACATGGCCCGTGGTGATGATCTACATGCCATCAAATACCTCCCGCTCAAGCTTAAAGGACCAGCTCGACATTGGCTTAACAGCCTGCCAACAGAGTCAATTAGTTGCTGGGAGGACCTGGAATCCGCATTCCTTGACAACTTCCAGGGCACTTATGTGCGACCACCAGACGCCGATGACCTAAGCCACATAATCCAGCAGCCAGAGGAATCGGCCAGACAATTCTGGACACGGTTCCTAACCAAGAAAAATCAAATAGTCGACTGTCCGGACGCCAAGGCCCTTGCAGCCTTCAGGCACAACATCCGAGACGAATGGCTTGCCCGGCACCTAGGACAGGAAAAGCCGAAATCTATGGCAGCCCTCACGACACTCATGACCCGCTTTTGCGCGGGCGAAGACAGCTGGATAGCTCGTAGCAATAACATAACTAAGAGCCCTGGCAATTCGGATACCAAGGACAACAATGGTAGGTCACGTTGCAACAAGCACAAGCGCCGCATTAACGGCGACAATACTGAGGTTACGGCAGTCAATGCCGGATTCAGAGGCTCTAAACCCGGTCAGCGGAAGAAGCCATTCAAAAGAAACCCTCCGGGACCATCCAATTTAGACCGGATACTCGATCGCTCGTGCCAGATACACGGCACCCCCGAACAACCAGCCAATCACACCAACATGGATTGTTGGGTGTTTAAGCAGGCAGGCAAGTTAAGTGCTGAAACCAGAGACAAGGGGCTGCATAGCGATGACGAGGAGGAGCCCCGGCCGCCGAACAACAGAGGACAAAAGACATTCCCCCCGCAAGTGTGGACGGTGAACATGATATACGCAACCCACATCCCCAAAAGGGAGCGGAAGCGTGCTCTCAAGGATGTCTATGCGTTGGAGCCAGTCACCCCAAAGTTCAACCCATGATCCTCCTGCTCGATCACTTTTGATCGAAGGGACCACCCCACTAGCATCCGTCACGGCGGATTCGCCCCATTGGTCCTAGACCCAATTATCGACGGATTTCACCTCACCAGAGTCCTAATGGACGGCGGCAGCAGCCTGAACCTGCTTTATCAGGATACAGTGCGAAAAATGGGTATCGATCCCTCAAGGATTAAACCCATAAAGACAACATTTAAAGGCGTCATATCAGGTGTAGAAGCCAGCTGTACAGGCTCGGTTACACTTGAAGTGGTCTTCGGATCCCCGGATAATTTCCGAAGCGAAGAGTTAATCTTCGACATAGTCCCATTCCGCAGTGGCTATCATGCCCTGCTCGGACGAACCGCATTTGCAAAATTCAATGCGGTGCCGCACTACGCATATCTCAAGCTCAAGATGCCAGGCCCTCGCGGAGTCATCACGGTAAATGGAAACACCGAACGCTCTCTCCGAATGGAGGAGCACACGGCGGCCCTGGCGGCGGAAGTACAAAGTAGCCTCTCAAGGCAATTCTCCAATCCAGGTGTTAAACGTACGGACAACGTCAAGCGAGCCCGAAGTAACCTACAATAAAGCCGGCTGGCACGTTCCGAGCAAGCATAGCAGTGCGGCCCCAACCCCAGCCCTCGCCAGATGGTGATACCGGTACCACGCGTACATAATTACGCCTTAAAAATACCATGGGCATAAGGGGAGGGGCACAACTACAGCACGCCCAACATGCGGCTCAACCGCACTAAGGGGCTCCCTATTCCGCCATTTCTTTTTTATATACTTTCAGGACCCAACTATTCGGAAGGCCTGTCCGGCAATACACCCGCCGAACACACGATGTAACAGCCAGGGAGAGAACAAGTCACGTCAAATGTCCAGGTGGTCTCTATAACGAGCTTAATACCTGTTTTACTTAAAGTCCCGCAGCTTGCCCCTGGAGGGGAACACGTCAAATAATCCCATCTCTTGCTTATCGCACTATTTGTATCGTTCTGCTTTCATAGCAGCCCTTTTTTAATAAACAATACATAGCTCTTATCTATTATTGTACTCATCTATTTTTTATACAAATATGTTCAGCCATGACATTATGCAACCATACACTTTGGTACGACCAATACACCAGGGGCTTAAGCACCACATAACATGGTGTGAGAAGACCGAACACTCTCACGAGTGTGGCACCCCGAACTTATAGCACTATATGCATCGGCTCCGAATCATGTCTTGGGTCAATAGTTGGGTTTGCCCGGCTCCCATGTTTTGGTACCTTACGTTCCGCAATGTTGGCTAAGGTAGCGCTGGGAGAACTACTGCGATTGTGTCCCAGTTGAGCTGGGTTAACACCTCAGTAGAGAAAGCTAAAACTGACCGTCATGATAGTGCAAGAGACCGGTCGTTGTTCGCGAGGTTTTTCGAGTCCTTAAAGACTTATGCCGCTTAGAGCGAGGAGCCGGACTTATCCAGCCTAGGCGTGGATAGCGCCCTGAACTCGGTCTTCCGAATACTAGGGGCTTCGCTGAAATTTAAAATTATAGAATTCTATGGCTAAGTGAGAGCGATAAAGCATTATAAGTCCGACGGCCTTGTTCGTTGTGCTGAGCGCCTCCCTAGATGGACCCAAGAATGGGAACAAGAGAGCTCAGGTTTATCTTGAACACCCCAGCACTCGTGGCATGAGGGTAGAAGCCGACGACTTGCATCTCTCAGATTTGATAAACGGCCGCACAGAAGGTAATATTTTAAATTAACAAGCGTTGCTTAACGCATATGAACAAAGTTTTCAGCGTACAGGATAACAGATGCGAGTCTACTAAAAAATTACATCTTTGGAGCATTCACCTGCTATAAGGCGGGCACCCTTCAGGACGCCCTTATAATACATATCGGGCGTGCGATACTCCTTGCCCGGCGGTGGCGCGTCCGTCAAAAGCTTCTCCGCGTCCAGCTTGTCCCAGTGCAATTTAGCACGGGCGAGGGCCCGACGGGCACCTTCAATATAGACGGAGCGCTTGATGACCTCAATCCATGGACACGTGTCCACCAGCCGCCGCGCCAGACCGAAGTAGCTCCCAGGCATGGCCTCCCTAGGCCACAGCCGAACTATGAGGCCCTTCATGGCCTGTTCGGCCACCTTGTGGAGCTCGACCAGTTGCTTCAGCTGGTCGCTCAGGGGCACCGGATGTTCGGCCTCAGCATACCGAGACTAGAACACCTTTTCCGTCGAGCTCCCCTCCTCGGCTCGGTAGAACGCGGCAGCATCAGACACACTACGGGGCAGATCGACGAACGCTCCTGGAGAGCTCCGGATTCGGGTAAGTAACAGATAATTTACTTTTATATTCTTGCTTTGCATACAGAATGCCTTACCCGCCACTATCTTCTTCATCACCTCGATCTCCTGGAGGGCCTTCTGGGCTTTGGCCTTAGCGGTCTTGGCACTCTCAAGAGCCAAGGCGAGCTCGGACTCTCGAGTCTTCGAGTCACGTTCCAAACTCTCGTGTTTTTCCACGAGAGCCTGGAGCTCTTGCCGCACCTCCACCACCCGTGCCTCCTGCTTCTCTCGCTCGGTGCACTCCAAGGCCGCACTGTTTTCGGCCTTGGAGACCGCCTCCTTCAGGGTCGCCACCTCGGCCGTGGCCCCTGCAACATTTATGTTGGTCTTGTCATTATTTGCAACCAAGTATTTCTATATACACTTACACGCGGTACTACATACCCTCCTTGTCCTCAAGCTGCTTTTTGGCACGGCCGAGCTCGCTCTCGGACCGCTCGAGGCTCTCCTTCAATGCATTGACCTCCGCAGTCAGTGCGGCAGAGGTCACCAGCGCAGCCTGCATTCCCATATTGACATATTTTTGTTAGGCTCCTCGTATATCTTTTTAGATCCTCAGCTCGGCTTTTCTTTCCGAACACCGAACTGAGCATCAGGGGCTACTGTCTATGCGGTAATATTTTTATATGTTTTTGAACACATACCTCAAAGCCTGTTAGAAGGCTCGTACAAGCTTCGGTCAGCCCGCTCTTGGCGGACTGAACCTTCTGAACCACCGCACTCATAACAGTGCGGTGCTCCTCGTCGATGGAGGCGCCGTTAAGCACCTCCAGCAAATCTTCCGGTGCCTCCGGTTGGACGGAGGCCGCTGGCGTAGTAGGCGTGCTCTTCTTGCGAAGGCGCTGCCTACCGGACTCTGGAACCGTTGATGGTTCTGGAGCAGTGTCCAGCCCAGAGCCAGACTTGGATCCCTCCGAGGCATTACCCCCTTTGGGCCTGGAGTCCTGGAGGTCGACTTGCAGCGCCTCTAGGACCACCTCCTCCTGGTTTAGTCCCTTTCGGGACTCCACCTCGGCGTCATCCGTAGGAAGAGGGGAGGAGGCCGTCGGAAGTGAGGCACTATTCACATCCGACGAATCCAAGGAGCCGCTCATTGAATCGTCGAGCTGAGCCTTGGGCGGGCTGCATGATCAAATTCGGCGTCAGAAAATACCAAATAATAGAGGAGCGCCATAAGTTATTCGGATATCCGGATGCTTACGATTTTGCCAGGGGCTTGACCCTGGATGGCCATTCCTCCCCGCCGTCTTCGGCATCGGAGGTGTAGTCCGGCAGGAGGGTTCTCCCCTTCTTGGACCCTCCGGCCTCCCCAGTTGGGGCGGCCTTCCTTTTCTTTCCTCCCCCCGTTGGAGGGGGAGAGGCTTCTTCTTCTTCCTCCTCGTCGTCCTCAGAGGCGGAGGGTGCTTTGGGGTTGTCAGGCGATGAATCCGACACCACCAGGCTCCGCGAACTCTTTCGAGTCCCCATGGCCTTCTTCTTGGCCTTCTTCTCCGGCACCACGTGAGCCATGTTTAACCTTCCTGCCGATCAGGTCTTTGATGCAGGTTTGAAGTCCGGTCACTTCTGCCGAATTACCCCACAACAGGCCCGTCTCTTTCCAAGATGTGAGCCATGTGGGGATGCCAGATCGGAATTCGGGGGCCACTGCCCATTCAGAGTCACGCGGCTCAGTGATATAGAACCACCCCGATTGCCACCCTCTGATGGTCTCTACAAAGGCGCCCTCGAGCCATGTAACGTTGGCTATCTTGCCCACCATGGCACCTCCGCACTCCGCTTGGCGGCCTCCCATGACCTTCGGCTTGACACTGAAAATCTTCAGCCATAAGCCAAAGTGAGGCTGGATGCGGAGGAAGGCCTCGCACACGACGATGAACGCCGAGATGTTGAGGATGAAGTTCGGGGCCAGATCGTAGAAGTCCAGGCCGTAGTAGAACATGAGCCCCCGGACGAATGGGTGAAGAGGAAAGCCCAGTCCGCGGAGGAAATGGGGAAGAAAAACAACCCTCTCATGGGGCCTGGGGGTGGGGATGAGTTGCCCCACATCTGGAAGCCGGTGCGCGATGTCGTCAGACAAGTATCCGGCCTTCCTCAACTTTTTGATTTGCCCCTCCGTGACGGAGGAGGCCATCCATCTACCTCCCGCTCCGGACATGATTGGAGAAGGTTGAGGTGGGAAGTGCGGACTTGGGCGCTGGAGCTCGAGTGCGCAGGGATGAATAAGCAAAGGAGGAAGAAGGCGTAAATGGAAAGGGTGGATTCTTATCCCCTTATATGGGCGGCCTAAACTACGAGCCCCCACCGGCCTAATAAAACTCGCTTATCCCCCAAGCGTCACGGTTAATGGCGCGGTTGGGTTACCCACACCCGTATTGATGAGAATCCCGGAAAAAGGGGACACGATCTCTGCTTTGACAAGACGTGCCAAGGAAACCGCTTCACTAAACGCGCTGAGGTGGGACAGTAAAATGATTCGAATAAAGGCTTGGCCGTGGCGTGATCTCACGCTGCGGAATACGTCAACAGATTAGATTTGTGTAGATATTATTCTCTCTACGATGGTATGTGGAACTTATTTTTGCAGAGCCGGACACTATCCTTGTGTTCAACATCTTCTATGAAGTATTCGGAGGAGGAACCCGCCTTGCAATGCCGAAGACAATTTGCACGCGGACTCGTCGTCATTGAAGCCTGGTTCAGGGGCTACTGAGGGAGTCCTGGATTAGGTGGTCTCCAGATGGCCGGACTATGACCTTTGGCCGGACTCCCGGACTATGAAGATACAAGATTGAAGACTTCGTCCCGTGTCCGGATGGGACTTTCCTTGGCGTGGAAGGCAAGCTTGGCAATACGATATGAAGATCTCCTCCCATTGTAACCGACTCTATGTAACCCTAGCCCTCTCCGGTGTCTATATAAACCAGAGAGTTTTAGTCCGTAGGACGAACAACAATCATACCATAGGCTAGCTTCTAGGGTTTAGCCTCTCTGATCTCGTGGTAGATCCACTCTTGTACTACCCATATCATCAATATTAATCAAGCAGGAGTAGGGTTTTACCTCCATCGAGAGGGTCCGAACCTGGGTAAAAATATCGTGTCCCTTGTCTCCTGTTACCATCCGCCTAGACGCACAGTTCGGGACCCCCTACCCGAGATCCGCCGGTTTTGACACCGACATTGCCCATCGATTCCCATACCATTGCCCCACTCCCCTGAGTTTTTAGATGAGGCATGTGATGTCCCTCCCCACTAGATCCACATCCCCTACTCTAGAATGCCACAGCCTAATCTCGACCACGTTTCCCGGGGAGCCCGACGAGCGTTCGGCCAAGAAGTTGTTTAACATGGCCTCTCCGACGGACGTTGGCGAGGTGGTCATCGTTTGCCCCGACCTGTCGATCCCGAAGCAAAACATCACGACGAAATCCGGCGAAGACGTTGACTATGTTGCCATGTCGAAGGCTTCATCTCAGCAGGCTTGCGTATTACTGTATCTTGGGAAAGCCAGCTACGACATCAAGCTCGTCGACAGTGATGACTTCACGTGGGCCATGTCACAAGTTACGTGGTCTATCCCCAACCCCTTTGGTTCAACCGTCATCGATCTCTTCGACGGCCCTGCCGCTGATCTCCTCCGCCATGCAGTCAAGGATTTGCAATCCTTATATGCCATCGAGCCCATTTTGTTATTTCTGAAGGACACGTTCTACGGCGGTAGCTTGGAATCCTAAATTGCCAAGTCAGATCTCATCGACCATGACCACGACCACGAGGAGGGCACCCACTAAGGTTTTTCCACCATGGGTCTATGCTCTTCCAACTGGAAGGATCCCGTCCATGAAATGTGAGGCAACATACTATCAGCAAATCTTACCTTTTCTAGCTTGCCAACCTATACCCTTTGTTGTAGTAGCATTTGTCATGGCGGTGCTATAACTATGCCATGTTTAATTATTTCATTATGCAAAAATGTATTGTTCAATAGGGCTATGTGATGTTTAAGTATGAATTGTCCACTTCGGTTTCATGAATGGCTATATTTGGTTGTTTATAGTGAGTAGATGCCTTTTTTACCTGTGTTAGGTTGTTAAGTTGGTTGCAGTGAGCATTTTTCCAGTTATCAAGCCGATGCCTTGTTTATATGTATTTTGTCTTAGTTTGGTTGAATTGAGCATTTGTCCAGTTATCAAGCAGATGCCTTGTTTATCTGTATTTGGTTGTTAGGTTGCTTTTTCTAGCATTTGTCCAGTTTTCAAGCAGATGCATGTTTATCTGTATTTGCTTGTTACGTTGGTTGCAGTGAGCATTTGTCTAGTTTTCAGGCATATGCCCTGTTTATGTTTATTTGTTTGTTAGGTTGGTTCCAGTGAGACTCTGTCCAGTTTTCAATGGCTATATTTGGTTGTTATACTAATCATTTATGCCTTGTTTATTTCAGTCATTCACAATGTGTTGTTCATTATGTGCAAGTCGGAACTGTGCCGCTCGACTGCATCAATACCAGTTTGAACGGCTATATTTGGTTCCAGTTATGCCTGGTGTATTTAACACATGCCCTTTATTTCAGTTTTACACATTTATCCAGTGACGTTTAAGCATTACCTACGTTCTATTCATTTTCAACAATACTAGTTTGAATTGCAATATTTGATGGTTGTTAAGCCTGCTGTCGGTAACATTGTCTTCCATTTTATATATGCTTTAACAGCATGCTGAAACCAACACATCCAATCTATCATATGGAGATGATATTGTTTACCTTTGATATATATGTTTGATGTTAAGGTTGCCGTACTTATCATGCCTTTCCACTACTTATGCAGGACAACAACGGGAGTGGCCACCATTTTTCGCTGAGGTTAGCTTCATCCCTCGGATTGTACTCCCCCGTCGTTCCATAATGTAGTGCATATAGACCTAGGCCTGGACACTTGTTAGCATCTAATATTGACTTGTTGCTTGTAGGTACATATGCCCTTGGCAAGGATCCACGCATCGACCCTTTTTGTGTATGGGGCAATGTGATATTCATGAACAAGCATCAAGTGAGGAAACTGATAAGGATTATTAGCAAAAATATATGAATGGTGGTAAGAAAATTATTTGTTTATGCTTTATCCAACACAACAGTGAGCTGTAGGGTGGTAACTACAAACTCTGCAGCATTCTCTTTTTACTGCCCATAATGAGTTGTTAGACAACAATGTCTGAATCTTTTTCGTTTGCAGTGGTTCCTGAAGCAGTTCACTCAAGATTACCTTGCAAAGTACATGATTGGTGGACACGCAATGAGGATTAAAGTATTTCATCCAGGCTACAATGAGCATCGACAAGTCGTAATGAAGACAATGAAGGATGGACGGGCAGCCATCATAAGGGATTGGCCTAGAGTCGTGCGCGCATTACGCATGGAGGAGGGCACAATATGGGCATTCCACTTCAGCTTCTGCAGCAACCAGAATGTCTTTCGCCTCTCTCTTTACAGTCTTTAGTACAACAGTGGTTCATCATTCTTTACTTGGTGCTTCTGTAGTTCTTCAGTATATGTACCTATGCATCGAATTATGCATTCGTGGTTGAACCTATATTTGTAATAAACCTGGTTGGATATTAAATAAGTGATTGCCTACTTTCAAATTCAAGAAGGTGATTTTTAAATTAGGGATTAACTAGGGATTAATTAGAGATTACACTGCACACGGTTTGCAAAAGCGAAATGTCTGCAATAGATGTGGAGATCAGACACATTTCCAGGATCCACTACGTGTGCACTCAATCTCCACCGCACACACTATCAGCCAGGAAAAAACGTATGTGATAAATCTCCACTGCACACACGATCAGCCAAGAAAAAACGTAGGCGATTAACAACAGTATCGCACACAGTTCTTTCTTATTAAATGTTTGTTATAGTCACCTTATCACACACGCTTCGAAATTATTGATTGTTTGTGATGTTCATACTAATGGAAACATATTCCTTGGATGGACTGTGTGTAATGTACATACGAACGGAAACATTTAGCGGGGGCTGACTGTGTGGAATGTACTTATGACCGGAAATGATTTCGCCTGCATAATTGTATTTTTTGAGCACTATTATATGTATAACCGTATTTGCTCGCTCGCCGGTCGCACACGATCTCATTTTGCTGAGCGTGTGTGCCAGGAGGGCATATCCCCGATGGTTTCTGGGTCGTGTGGGAAGGACCCCCCTATCGCCACACTCACTTGGCGACGGTTCTAAATGCCGTCGCCGAAAGGGGTTTAAAACCGTTTGTATAACACCGACGTGTACCAGTGAAGGGCAAGCAACGTGTGAGGACATGCTATAATTGTGGAAATGTGAGTCACTTTGTTGTGGATTGCCCGTACAAGAAGAGGGAAGACAATGGTAGCAAGCTTATCCGAAAAGACAAGGCCAAGTCCTTCCCCAACAAGAACAACTTCACCAAGAAGACTCCTCCAAAGGGGTTGGTGGTACAAGAAGAGTACAATGATGATGATGATGATGACGAAGACTGTGAGACATTGCCATGGCCTTCGTTGCCATTGCAACAACTCCATGGGTGTCCCTCCTCGACTCACCCAATGAGAAAATCACCGCCAAGTGCCTCATGGCCAAAGCCACCAACAAGGTAACCCTGAACATCAAAACTACCATCACTACTAATCCTTCCTTGATGGATTGCATTAATGAAAGTGAGGGGACGAAGGAGGAGGAAAACGAATTTGAGTATTTTATGATTAAGCTCAAGGGTAAATCCAAGAAGCACTTTGTTGCTCTCTTGGAACAACTTGGTGAAGCCAATAACATGATCGAGTCTCACGAAGAAACCATCTCTAAGATGGAAAGGGCATAGTCGTGACTATGCAGATGAGATACCCGATCTCTCTAATGCGCTTGAGGAAGAGTGTGGTCATCGTTTGGCACTTGAGGAGTCACACAACGATGATCATGCTAAATTAAAGAAAGATCTTGATCATGCTCTTGTTGTATCTCATGTGCTCAATTCCGAGAAGGCCAAACTTGGGGCTGAGCATGCTAGACTCAAGGAGGAGTTTGATATACTTGACAAGGCTCACAAGGCCTTGAAGAGTGCTCATGCTAGCCTCAAAGAGTCTCATTATCAACTCCAAGTGAAGCTAACCAAGGAGAAAACCGCATTCCCTCATATGGTTTTAATTGATAATACAAATGCTACTAACCTGTGTTGTGAGCATGTGCATCTTGTGGAGGAGAATGCCAAGTTGAAGGAGCAACTTGAGAAAGGCCATGTGTCGTGCATACAAGGTGACAAGAACCTCAATGACCTTTTGAGCAATCAAAAGGAAGTTGTGTCCAAGGAGGGGATTGGGTTTGCACCCAAGTCCAAGAAGAAGAAGAAGAAGAAGAAGAAGAAGAAGAAGAAGAAGAAGAAGAAGAAGAAGAAGAAGAAGAAGAAGAAGAATGACAAGACCAAACAACCTCCTCCTCTCAAGCAAACTTTTGTGGAGGAGGGAGAGGGTACTCCTAAGGAGAAGAAGAACATATGAAGGGTGGTGGTGTCAAGAAGGGCAATGGCACTCCTTCCAATAAAGCCGGCGATTTTAACCCTTCTTATGTGATATGTCGTGCTAGTGATGGGCATGTTTATGCCAAATTTGTTGATTCTTCTTATGAGTACATTGAATGGTCTATTTGGGTTCCTAAGACCCTTGTTCCTAACATCAAAGTACCCATTACAAAATGGGTACCTAAAACCAAGCATTGATCTCTTGTAGGTGTTTGCTTCCAGTGGGGGATCATGGTTGCTCGATAGTGGAGCCACAAATCATATGACCGAAAGAAAGGAGTTGGTGGTGGACGTGCACAAGGTTTAATATATACCCACCAATGTAGAGTGGGGTGATGCCTCATCTTCTAAGGTATTGGATCTTGGCAAGGTTATAATCTCTCATGATCTCACGATCCAGAAAGTCATGCTTGTTGAGTCCCTTGCATACAACTTACTTTCCGTTCGTCAACTTGCACTCATGGCTTTGCCACTTTCTTTGATATTGATACCGTGGCCCTCTTGTGGAGCAAGACTCTTAAAGTAGCCTTTGTTGGGCATGTCGACAACGGTCTTTATGTGATTAACTTTTCATAGCGACCCACTAAGACCGCGACATGCCTAATGGCTAAAGTTGACGTGGGATGGCTTTGACATTGCCGTTTAGCCCATGTCAATATGAGATCTTTGCAAAGTCTTCTCAAGGGGGACCATGTTTGTGGACTAACAATGTTAGTTTTGCCAAATATCGTGCTTGCAGTGCATGTATCAAAGGAAAGCTACATGAGAAGGCTCACCCACCCACGACTATCATCTACTCGAAGAGGCCCTTGGAGCTCCTTCACATGGATCTCTTTGGGCCTCCATCCTTTAATAGTCTTGGGGGTAGAAAGTATTGCTTGGTGATTGTGGATGATTATTCAAGATACACATGGGTATATTTCTTAAAGAGGAAGAGTGAGACCCAACAAACCGTCATCGACTTTGGAAATGAAGCTCAACGTCAACACAATGCAAAGATCTTGATGATAAGAAGTGACAACAGCACCGAGTTCAAGAACTACACCTTGGATGAGTTTCTTAGTGATGAGGGGATCAACCATCAATATTCCGCACCTTACACCACTCAACAAAATGGTGTAGCGGAGAGGAAGAACCGGACTTTGATGGACGCGGCAAGAACCATGATGGCGGAGTTCAAGTCTCCATACAACTTTTGGGCCGAAGCCATCAACACCGCTTGTCACGCATCCAATCGGCTCTATCTCCACAAAGGCTTGAACAAGACTCCATATGAGATACTCACCGGCAACAAGCCCAACCTCAAGTACTTCCGGGTGTTCAGTTGTAAGTGTTTCATTCTCAAGAAACGTGTTCGTTTGTCTAAATTTGAGGGTAGAGCTCATGAGGGCATATTTGTTGGTTATGCTACAAACTCTCATGCTTGCCGTGTCCTCAACAAGTCCATAGGACTCATTGAGGAGATGTGTAACGTGGAGTTTGATGAGAATAATGGCTCCCAAGTGGAGCAAAGTGGTACTTGTGATGCAGGTGATGAAATTCCTCCGCAAGCCATAAGAAGAATGGGTGTTGGTCGTATCCTACCCATTGAGGAACCCCTTGTGGCCGAAGGAGAAGGACAATGTTCCATTCATGTGGAACCATCTCCAACCCAAGACCCACACGCTTCCGAAGAACAAAGTCAAGGCCCTCAACCAAATGAACAAGATCAAGGGCAAGATCAACCTCAAGATGGTGTTGAACCACCGAGTGATGCCCAAGGTCAAGTTCTTACCACCGAGCATGTTCAAGATCAAGAGCAAGCTCAAGATCAAGAACAAGCTCATGACGATGCTCAAGATGATCAAGTTACCCCTCCTCAACTCTCTCTTGAGGAGGAATTGGAGTGTCGTGCCACCAAGATTGCGTCCAAGCTCACTACCAAAGATCATCTCATGAAGAATGTGCTTGGAAGCTTAAGAAAGGGGGTAAGCACTCGTAGACAATTATCAAACTATTGTGAACATCACACGTTTGTTTCTTGTGTTGAACCCCAAAAGGTCTATGAGGCGCTCGAGGATCCGGATTGGCTTAATGCCATGCATGAAGAACTCAACAACTTCAAGCGCAACAAGGTGTGGAGATTGGTGCCAAGGCCATCAGAGAATCATAATGCCACTAGAACCAAATGGATCTTCAAGAACAAGCAAGATGCTCACGGGATTGTCATTCGCAACAAGGCTCGTTTGGTGGCACAAGGCTACTCCCAAGTTGAGGGTATCAAATACGGTGAAACCTTTGCTCCCATTGCTCGCCTTGAATCTATTAGTTTGTTGCTTGCTTATGCTTCTCATCATAACTTTAAGTTGCAACAAATGGATGTGAAGAGTTCTCTTCTTAATGGTCCTCTTAATGAGATGGTGTATGTCAAACAACCCCCGGGGTTTGAGGATCCCAAGTTCCCCAATCATGCATGTGTACCAACTCCATAAGGCGCACTATGGCCTTAAACAAGCCCCACATGCATGGTATGACCACCTTACCGAGTTGTTGGAAGATCGTGGGTTCGAAATTGGGAAAAATGACCCCACTCTTTTTACTAAGAAGGTCAATGGGGAGTTGTTTGTATGCCAACTATATGTTGATGATATTATCTTTGGTTCTCCTAAAAATGCCTTTAATGAGGAGTTTTCTGCACTCATGACCAGGGAGTTTGAGATGTCCATGATGGGAGAGTTGAAGTTCTTTCTCGGGTTCAAAGTCAAAAAAAGAAGAGAAGGAATCTTCATAAACCAAGCCAAATACACTCAAGACATGCTCAAGAGATTCAAGTTGAGTGATGTCAAGCCGGCGTCTACACCAATGCCTACGAAATGCCAACTTGACAGTGATCCCAATGGTAAAGCAGTGGATCAAAAGGTATATCGCTCTATGATTGACTCCTTAATTTACCTTTGTGCATCTAGACCGGATATTGTGTTGAGTGTGTGAATTTGTGCATGGTTTCAAGCCTCACCTAAGGAAAGCCACTATGTGGCGGTCAAGTGAATCTTTTGATATTTGGCTCATACCGAAAACTTTGGCTTATGGTACCCTAGAGGAGCAAGCTTCAATCTTGTGGTATTTTCAGATTCAGATTGGGTGGGAGAAAAAGTGGATAGGAAGTCAACTTCCCGAGGGTGCCAATTTCTTGGGTGCTCTTTGATGAGTTGGTCTTCTAAGAAGCAAAGTTGTGTGTCTCTCTCCTCCATCGAAGCCAGGTATGTGGATGCCGGCAGTTGTTGCGCTCAACTTCTATGGATGAGGCAAACTTTAAAGGATTACGATGTCACTTGTGACAAAGTGCCTCTTTGGTGTGACAATGAAAGTGCCATCATGATTTCTCTCAACCCGATGCAACACTTCAAGACGAAGCATATTGAGATTCGGTATCACTTCATCCGGGATCACATCAAGTGAGGGGAAATCAATCTCAAATATGTTAACACTCATGATAACCTTGTAGATATTTTCACGAAGCCTTTGGATGAAGCTAGATTTCGCGAGTTAAGGCATGAGCTAAATATCATCGATTTGAGCAATCTGGCTTGAACTTGTGCACAACCCACCATATTCATCATGTTGTCTTGTTTAGATGTAGGCATGGACATAGGGGGAGTGTTGTTCTCTCAATGAACTCTTCCTCCCCCCATTATGCATAAATCGATCAACTCTTTCACATTCGCCATTTGTGATGGTACTTGTGCTTCAAAGACGAGTTTTGGTCATGGGCCCAAGGATAATTCTTCGCGGTGCCATACCAAATGACTCAAACATATGTGGCTCCGGCCACCGCCCTCTCTTCTTGAGAGGTGTTGGTTCGTTGTTGGTCCTTGGTGTCCCTTTGCTTTCTTTTGGACCTGTTCGTGGTTAAGTTGCTTCGTCTGTGGTCTCTCTTTTGTGTCCATTTGCTTGAAGTTTGTACTGCAAAGGTCTTATTGTTTCCTTGTGTCAAAACTTGCACTTTCTTGGGTTTGCGGTACTATCGTGGCAAGTCAGGGTACTACCGCTGGAGGTGGGTGGCTCCTGTGCTTGCATAGCTGCACCCTTGGCACGGTATTACAGCTCCAAATCACGGCAGTAATTTTTTACTGCGGCTGATAGAGCAGTACTACCGCCCTGGGTTCGTTACTTCCTCCTGGGCGGTACTACCGCAATGACCCGCGGTACTACCGCGCTATCAAGACTGCGTGGGGGTTAAGGGCGGGCAGGGGGATTTTCAACTCCCTCATACCCATTCATCCATTCCCCTGACCTCATTTCCCTTTCTCCTGCCCAAGAACAGAGATGGAGGACCTCGTCTGATCTCTGTCTCCGGCCACTCTCCTCTCATTTCAACTGGTGGGATCGTTCCCCACCTCGCCCTCTTGCCATGGACCCCAGTATCTCCCCTTGTCCCTCTCTCTGTGCCTCTCGTTTTATGCTTCTAGGTTTTGGGAGATGCATGTGTAGGTCTAGAGATTTTTTGCTAAATCTTTGCAAGAGAAGATTGTTGGAGAGTGCTTGTGCAGTAGATATGCTATTTGGTGTGATACAACTAGGTAGTTTTGATCAACGGTAGTACCGATTCATCATTGCGGATCTTCTCAGATGCAATCCTACTAGATCCACCCGTGCAGTACTACCGCTCCCATGGAGTGGTACTACCGCCCATGGCGGGCCTCGTGCGGTACTACCGCTTCCCTGGAATGGTACTATCGCCTGAGGCACAGACGTAAAAAAATACTTCTGCTCTGAGCATGGTACTACCGTGCCAACCTGGCGTTGTATTACCGCGGTCAGAGCAGTAGTAAATTTTTACTTCTGCATCCCACTGCGGTACTACCGCTTGACCAAACTTACGTCGTTTTGTCACACCCAATCTCATTTTTATGTGTTTTGTTTTGGTTTGGCCTTGGTCTTTGCAATAATCCTTCTTGTTTTTCTCGTGTGTTTGCATGGTTTGTCATAGGTGGTGGCTCCGGTTCCAGGCGCTCGAATCCCAGTCGTGATACAAGATCAAAGCATCTTCGCAACCAAGAAGTTCTTGAGGGGTTCAGTGCCCCATATTACCACGTCAAGACCTTAGCTACGAAGTTCAAGGAGCCAGTTGTCAGCATGGATGAAATGCCTTGCTACTTCTTGAGCTTGCGTTGGTTTTCTCCTTGAAGAGGAAAGGGTGATGCAGCAAACTAGAGTAAGTATTTCCCTCGGTTTGAGAACCAAGGTATCAATCGAGTAGGAGACAACACACAAGTCACCGAATACCTGCACAAACAATCAACAAACTTGCACCCAATGTGATAAAGGGGTTGTCAATCCCTTCACGGTTACTTTCAAAAGTGAGATCTGATAGAAATAGATAAACAGTAAAGTAAATATTTTTGGTATTTTTGGTTTATAGAACGGAAAGTAAAAGATTGAAAATAGTAGATCGGAAACTAGTATGATGGAAAAGATACTTAATATGATGGAAAAGAGACCCGGGGGCCATAAGTTTCACTAGTGGCTTCTCTCAAGATAGCAAACAATACGATGGGTGAACAAATTACTGCCGAGCAATTGATAGGAGAGTGCATAATTATGACAATATCTAAGGCAATGATCATGAACATAGGCATCATGTTCGTGTCAAGTAGACCGAATCTGCATCTACTACTATTACTCCACACATGGACTGACTCCTGCCTGCATCTAGAGTATTAAGTTCATAAAGAATAGAGTAACACATTAAGTAAGATGACATGATGTAGAGGAATTAACTCAGCAATATGATGAAAACCCCATCTTTTTATCCTCGATGGCAACAATACAATACATGCCTTTCTGCATCTACTGTCACTGGAAAGGACACCGCAAGATTGAACCCAAAGCTAAGCACTTCTCCCATTGCAAGAAAAACCAATCTAGTAGGCGAAACTAAACCGATAATTCGAAGAGACTTGCAAAAATATCAAGTCATGCATATAAGAATTCAGAGAAGACTCGAATAATATTCATAGGTAATCTGATCATAAATCCAATTCACCAGATCTCGGCAAACACACCGCAAAAGAGTATTACATCGAGTAGATCTCCAAGAACATCAAGGAGAACATGGTATTGAGAATCAAAGAGAGAGAAGAAGCCATCTAGCTACTAGCTATGGACCCATAGGTCTATGGTAAACTACTCACACTTCATCGGAAGAGCAATGGTGTTGATGTAGAAGCCCTCCATGATCGAATACCCCTCCGGTAGGATGCCGGAAAAGGCCCCTAGATGGGATCTCACGGGTACAGAAGGTTGCGGCGGTGGAAAAGTGTTTTGTATCTCTCCCTGATGGTTTTGGGGTATAAGAGTATATATGGGAGAAAGAATTAGGTCAGGAGACCTCTGAGGGGCCACGAGATAGGGGGCGCTCTCTACCGCCCTGAGCGCATCCTCCACCCTCGTTGCCGCCTCATTGCTTCTCCGACTTCATCTCCAAGTCTCCTGGTTTGCTTCTGGTCCAAGAAAGATCATCGCGCAAGTTTTATTCCGTTTGGACTCTATTTGGTATTACTTTTCTGCGAAACTCTAAAACAGGCAAAAACAGAAACTTGCACTGGGCTCTAGGTTAATAGGTTAGTCCCAAAAATAATATAAAATAGCATATAAAACATCCAAAATAGATAATATAATAGCATGGAACAATCAAAAATTATAGATACGTTGGAGACGTATCATGCATCAAGCAGATTTTCTGATTCGAAGGAAGCTCAACCCCTATGTCAAGCCAAGGGAACTCATAAGGGGAAATGACTTGTTTTGGGCCAAGCAACAAAATATCATCTTCCTCGATGTGATCAAGGCCAAGCAGAAAACCTATATACCCGTCTAGTGGATTGACATGGACCATCTAAGGAAGAACCAGGACTATTTTGGTGAGCCTCTGGATTTGGTGGAGCTGTTTGGTATTGAGGAGCTCCTCATGTTTCACCTCGACTTTGACCCGGAGATTGTGGCTCAGTTCTTTGCTTATGTACACTTCCACATGGATGTGAAGCGAACCATGACTTGGATGACTAATGGAAAGAGGTTGTCTGCTGAGTGGAAGGACTTCATGGATCTGCTGCATGTTCGTGATGAGGGGATAGATGTGCCCGTAGGTGTCCGTCCGCATGCCAACCCAGAGTCTGCCAACATGAACAAGCTTCAACCCTACCTTGTTGAGAAGCCTTTACCCAGTGGCAAGAAGACTTATGCGATGAACCCGTTTCTTGACATCATGCACTGGATCTTCGGCAACTCTCTTTTTCCTCGCATAGGCGACAAGGATAAGGTGCATTCTTATCTTGTGGACATGATGCTCATTTGTGAGAACGCACATCATGAGCAACCCGGGCCACTTGATGTCTCTCATATCATGTGGTGTGAGCTTCAGTTTGCGATGTTCCATCACAAGGTTCCTATCTATGGACCTTATTTGCACCTCTTGATCTCGAAGACTTGGGAGAAGCTCTTTCCAGGTGAAGAGTTTCAGGCTCCCAATTAGATTCACCATGAGCCCATTCGGCTGCGCCAGAAGAACAAGTGGGCCAACACCACTACTCGGGCTGAGGCAGACGCGTCTCGCATGGATGTTGATGATGATGAGATTGAGGAGGAGGAGGCAGAGGACAGTTCTGAGGGTTATGCACCTCCCTCAGTTGAGTCATTTTGGCCTAAGAAGCTCAAGGCCAAGGTGAAGGCTCTGTTTTGCATGCAGGCCAAGGGGCAATACAAGGCTCACGTTGCTCAGAAGGAGAGTCGCCAGCATGACAAGAGGATTTTGAGGAAACTTGGCGAGCACGTCTCGAGCGGGTCTGAGACGAACATCACTCCTGAGGCTGCCCGGATGATGGAGAAGGGCTATCAGTGGGCTGAGTCAGATGATGAGACCATTCCTGCTGCTTCAGATGATGAGACCATTGGGTGATCACTTTAGTGGGAGCTACCACCTGTGTCGTAGGTGTCCTCTCTACCCTTTTGTTGTCTTGATTCCAAATGGGGAGAGAGTGTAGGATTTGCGCGTCTTTGCTTTGTATTGCTTTTGTTGGACCTTCTTCGTTTGCTTTGGTTTGTGTTAGTTGTGTGTGAGTCCGGAGACCTATCCTATCATATGATGTAAGACATATGCGCTCACTCTTATCTTCATATTGTCTAGTATGATTAGCAGCTCGTGAGATTATCTTATCTTGTGCCCTCATTACCATGCTCACTTGTTATACCTTGCTTCCATGCTTATTGTCACTTATCTTGTTGCAAGGATTGCCTTGTCTGTAAAATATAGGGGGAGTGTTGATCCTAGTGTGTGTGTTTTGTAGTCCAGAAATACCTATGGAGTGCACACATCTAGGCGGAGCCCGTCTATAGTTTATAGATTTTGGGTTTGCCTATGCTCATATATATCTCCATGTGTAAATCTCGTATTGTCATCAATCCACCCAAGAGGGGGAGATTGTAAGGGAATATTTCTCCCTAAGTGGTTTTGGTGATTGATGATAGTACTCTTGCAGACTAATCGTGTGCATTGAGCATTTTAGATATTTCATATCTAGTGTAACACCCCAGATGTATCATGTCCCAATTTGGCAATATATCAACTTGACCTCATCCAATTCTTGTGGGTTTTATCATGTTTGGCCTCTTCTTGTTTGGTTGTGTGGTTTTATTCTTTTCATTGTCATATTCCTTTTAGCCATATTGCATTTGTGCTTCTTGTCATCATCATATAGTGCATTTTCATCTCATGCCATCTCATGTTGCATTTTGTCATTCATGTTGTTGCCATGAGCATCATGGGCATGACCTTGTCCCCCCTTTTCAACCATGGCACCATCACTTCTCCTTCCTCCCCTTTTCCTTCCATTCTTTGCGAGTGCCATTTTGCCTCCACCATAAATGTTCCTTTTTCCCCCAATATTCTAACACTATGTACCTAGCCTCTCTGCCAAATTGCAGCTCATTTGAAGTTGTGTTGGTTAGGTTCAAAAATGCTCCAAGTTTGAACTATATTCAAACTTGTTGTTTTTTTCTACCTCTAAAAAATACCCAACTCAATTTTATCAAATTGAGAATAATTCCAGAATCTTGAGGATATTTTCATATCTCTCAGAACCCCCCCCCCCAATCCTTCTGTGCTTTTCGCTCTTTTATTTCTGTTCGAAAGAATGGGAAAGAGTCAGAGGGAGAGAGGGAGCACCAGCAGCAGCGCAGCCCAGTAGCGCAGTCCACCCGCGCGGCCCAGCAGGCCTCCCGCAGCCCTTTAGCCTACAAGCGTCAGTTGCTTCGTCCTCCTGTACGGCAGGACATCCAGAGGAGACACGTCGACAACCTCATTGATTTGACGACCGGAGAAGCTCCACAGACCCCTATAAAGTTGTCCCCGATGCCCTAGGGTCTCCCCTCAACCGATCCCCCTCCTCTCCTTCCCTCGCCGCCGCCAGGTAAGCCAAGCCGTGCCTCGCCGTCGCCCTGCCCACCATGAACCGACCGAGTGTCAGCTCGAGCTCGGGATAGCCGTTGCCGGCGTGCACTCCGGCCACCTCCGCCTCGCCAACGTCATCCGTCTTCCTCCATGACGTCGACTACGTCCCCTTCGTCCTCTTCCTTGCCTAGGATCGTCAAGTCCGGCTACTTCCCCGACGTCCTCTTCGTCCTCTACGTCGTCTCCTTCTCGAACAGCAAGTCCACCGGAGATCTTCGCCTCCCCGCCGTCGATCTGCTGCGCCACCGGCCTCACCTCCTTGTCATAGGTATACTAGGTATACCCATCCTCCCCCCTGCTCTTTTCGTTTCGTCGATCGGTCTCCGTAGGAGCGGCCAAGATCTCGCCGTTGTCGTGTTCCCGGCGCACCGAGGCGAGTTCTAAAGTTTTCTTCAGTTCGGTAGTTCAGAGACAGCCCGTGTGCACCTCCTGCTCCGGATCCTCCTAGCCGAGCTCCTCCATGCCTTGCTGCACCCATGCGCGCACTCTCTCGCACATGCCCGCGCCGCACCCTACTGCTTCCCCCTGCCCATCGTGCTCGTCGTAGCCCGAGTCGAGCAGATGCTCGAGCTCGAGTACCCCGCACGCCAACTCCCGCAGCTGCTCCACAAGCACGCATGTTCCCACACCTTCGCCAGTGCACCCACACTCCGTGACCTATCCCGCACCCCCGCCGGTACCCCTTGGCTCCGGTGGTCGTCGCGGTTGCTCGCAGGCACCGCCGGCGACTTCTCTGCTGCAGATGAGAAGGGACCCGTCCCCGCTTCAGGTAGCCTCAAGAGAAGCCGAGCCCCTACCAAACCAGCAACCCCGTCCTAGCCCAACTGGTAGCACACCCGCGATTCCAACCAGGAGACCTGGGTTCGAATCCCAGGTTCTCCACGGTTTTTGGTGGTTTTATTCTTCCATGAGTCTCTGACGCCTCGGCCCCACTGGTCATTCTCACATCCAGCCACGTGGCCCATGGCCCTACCAGTCAGTCTAACGGCTGGGTACAGCCTGGGTGCACCTAGCTTTCCCCGCAGGTTTTCTGTTTTATTCCATTTCGGAATATGCCAGTTTTGGCATATGCTGAGGTTACCATTTAGGGCAGGTTGTATCTTTGTGCATTTGTGATGATTTTTCTACAGCAACCCTAACATATTATATATGTTTTTGGGGTAGAAAAATTCCACCAATCCATTGGTGGCATTAGTTTCTGCATTTGAGAAAGTTCATAATCATGCCATCTCACTTCATATTGTTGTTTTGTCTCTTATGTGCTTGTTCATGCAAATATGCTAGTTGTTTGTTTTGCACATAAGTAGCTTCATTTTCATGCCTACTTCATGCTAGTACTTGATCCATGCCATGACATGCCTGGTAGTGAGTTGATCAAGCCTGTAGAGGTGCCATGATGAATCTGTTTCTGCTATGTCTAATAATTCCACTAAGTCTGTAGATGCTGTTATCTTTTGCATTATTGCCATGCTATTTTAGTCATGCTCTAGTGGTTTATAGATTGAGCTCAGTGTTCATGTTTCGTAGAGCATCTCTTGTACATCACTGCTATGCATTCTGTTCATATGTTTGGGTGCTATATCTTGCTCATACTTTGCATCCAAGTGGCCATGTTGTTGTTTGCATCATATCTTGTCGTGCTTGTCATTTGCAAACCGTGCACCCGAATCCGGTGATCTCTATATCGATTCCAACCGAAATCATGTCATCTTTCCAGCGGCATAGTTGGGTTGCCAAGTTGATGCCTTGTTCTTCATCTTTCCTTCCGAAGCAAGCATATGCTTTGCATATCACATCTCGCATAGCATGACATGTATTGCATCATGTTGCTTGTTAAACCTCTAACCAACCTGTCCTAGCAACCGTTGATTGGCTATGTCACCGCTTTTGCTCAGCCCCTCTTATAGCATTGTTAGTTGCAGGTGAAGGTGAAGTTTGTTCCTGGTCGGAACATTGTTACTTTGGGATATCACAATATCTCCTGTTTAAATTAATGCACCTTATATATTTGGTAAAGGGTGGAAGGCTCGACCTTATGCCTTGTGACTTGTTCCACTATTGCCACCCTAGTTCCGTATACCAGTGTTATGTTCCTTGATTTTGCGTTCCTTACACGGTTGGATGATTTATGGGACCCCCTTAACAGTTTGCTTTGAATAAAACTCCTCCAGCAGGCCCAACTTTGGTTTTACCATTTGCCACCTAAGCCCTTTCCCTTGGGTTTTCGCGAGCCCAAGGGTCATCTTTATTACCCCCCCGGGCCAGTGCTCCTCTGAGTGTTGGTCCAAACTAGAGCCCTTTGCAGCACCACCTCGGGGAAACTTGAGGGCTGGTTTTAGTTGTACGGACTGCTCATCCGTTTGTGCCCTGAGAATGAGATATGTGCAGCTCCTATCGGGATTTGTCGGCACAGTCGGGTGGTCTTGCTGGACTTGTTTACCCATTGTCGAAATGTTTTGCGAACCGGGATTCCGAGACTGATCGGGTCTTCCCAGGAGAAGGTCTATTCCTTCGTTGACCGTGAGAGCTTGTGATAGGCTAAGTTGGGACACCCCTGCAGGGTATATAATCTTTCGAAAGCCGTGCCCGCGGTTATGAGGCAGATGGGAATTTGTTAATGTCCGGTTGTAGATAACTTGACACTTGACCTCTTTAAAATGCATCAACCGAGTGTGAAGCCGTGATGGTCTCTTCTCGGCGGAGTCCGGGAAGTGAACACGGTTTGTGTTATGCTTGACATAAGTAGTTTCAGGATCACTTCTTGATCGCTTCTAGCTTCTCGACTGACGCGTTGCTTCTCTTCTCGCTCTCACTTGCGTATGTTAGCCACCATATTTGCTTAGTGCTTGCCCCAGCTCCACCATATTACACCTTTCCTACCTATGAGCTTAAATAGTCTTGATCTCGCGGGTGTGAGATTGCTGAGTCCCCGTGGCTCACAGATTCTACCAAAACAGATGCAGGTGCTGAGGATACTGGCGCAGATGGCGCAACTGAGCTGAAGTGGGAATTTAATGAGGCCCTTGGTCGTTACTATGTATCGTTTCCAGATGATCAGTAGAGGAGCCCAGTCGGGGCGATCGGGGATCTAGCATTTGGGGTTGTCTTCTTTTCATTTGAATTTGACCATAGCCGGTCTATGAGTGTATTTGAATGATGTATGATCTTAATTTATGTATTGTGTGAAGTGGCGATTGTAAGCCAACTCTCTTTATCCCATTCTTGTTCATTACATGGGATTGTGTGAAGATGACCCTTCTTGCGACAAAACTACTATGCGGTTATGCCTCTAAGTCGTGCTTCGACACGTGGGAGATATAGCCGCATCGTGGGTGTTGCAAGTTGGTAATCAGAGCCATCCCCGACTTAGGAGCCCCCTGCTTGATTGTTTGCTGGCGATGTTGAGTCTAGAACAAAAATGTTTTGAGTCTTAGGATTATATATATCGGAGAGTAGGATTCTTTTTACTCCTCAGTCCCTTCGTCGCTCTGGTGAGGTGTCCTGACGTAGATGTTTTGACTATCCTCTTCTCAAATTTTCACTAAATTTTTTTTTAGGATCACGCGGGTATCTTGGAATCGTTCCGATGGTTTTGTGACGAGAACATTGTTCTTGGTGCCTCCTGACATTTAGGGGTTGTGGCAGTGTCCCGGGGAGTTGAGCTCCGAGGTGTTGTCGTCACAATCTTATCTTTGCAGTTCTGGAATACCTGAGTTTTGCCGACATCGAAAATCTCTTTTATGCAGTTGTTGGTGAGATAACCCCGATAACCCAGTACTGGGGCGAGCTCGGGAGTATTGCCATAACTCGTATAACGGATGCTTTTCGAAGGTTGAGGTACACAATTTCCGAAGGTTTCTTGGTTATGTGTTGACGGATGGATACAACTGGATGTAGGGATTGTTAGTTTGGGTGAGATATATTGCTTCCCCTGTATCCCCAACACCTGATTGCATAACTAGAAAGTTTCGGGAGTTTATAGGTGGGATTCAAGTAGCTCTAGCATTTCTTCCTGCAGATATTTGGTTTGTGATTGGGTAATCCTTACCACTTATTTGTTCCAGTTGTACCTTGTTTATTTCATTCATCAATCTCTATTCAAGTGGCTTCTCACCTTAATGGACGTGTGATGTTTGCTTTGGAATTTATTCGTTCATCTTTGTTCGAATGTTTATTGTGAAGACTATATGTTGCAATTTCTATCCGTTGATTCAACTTGTCTATCTGTCTATCAAGATGCTAACGGATGTCAACCTCTTCAGGATGGCTCCGCCAACGCGTCTGAATCCGGATCGCAATGATGGGAGTCAGGCGAACCCTCCACCTCCACCTCCGCCTCCGGAGGCATGGCAAGATTTGATGGCAGCCTCTAACGCCCATGCTCAGATGATGATCCAGCTCATGCAAGAGCGCAACCAAGGCCAAGGCAACCAAGGGAATCAAGGTCAAGGGCAGTTCAATCATCAGCCTCAGTTTCCTACCCTCAACCAATTCCTTGCAAACCAGCCGAAGTCTTTCAGCTATTGTGTCGAGGCCACAGACGCCGATGATTGGCTCGTGGATATCAACACGCATTTTGAATGCAGCAATGTCAGGCCTGAGGACTATGTCAAGTTTGCTTCTTTTCAGCTCAAGGATCAGGCAGCTGATTGGTTCCAGCAATACAAGGATTCCAGAGGTGGTCGAGTGATTACTTGGACTGATTTCTGTCGGGACTTTAAAGCTCACCATATTCCTACCAGTGTTGTTGAGAGCAAGCGTGAGGAGTTCCGCAATCTCAAGCAAGGCAAAATGTCAGTGTATGAATACAACAAGCAGTTTCAGAAACTTGCTCGCTTCGCTAAGCAGGATGTTCCTGATGAGAAAAGTATGATCTATCAGTTCAGAGGTGGCCTTAGAGAGGATCTGCAGTTAGCTCTCGTTCTTGTTGAGCCTACTCAGTTTGATCAATTCTACAATATGGCACTCAAGCAAGAAGGTGCTCAGCTCAAGTGTGAGGCTTCTAAGAAGAGAATCAGAGATGCAGTGCAATCTTCTTCTTCCTCATAAGTGGCAGCTAAGCAGCAAAAGTTTTACCTTCCTCCTCCTCCGTTTCGTCAGCCTTACCAACAGAAGAACTCAGGTGCTCGTGGATCTTCCCACCCACCCAACCCAAGCTATCAGAACAAGTCTCAGCCTCAAGCTCCAAAGTCAAATGCTCCTTATCATCGTCCGCTCTCAAAAGTGACTTGCAACAAGTGCCAGCAGAAAGGTCACTACGCGAACAAATGCTTAAATCAAAGGCGCCTTCCTCCTCCTCCTCCTGTGAGATCTTCAAGCAATGCAATGGTCAAGCATAATTGCAAGTTTGCAAAGGTCAACATGTTGAATGCAGCTCAGGCAGAGGATTCTTCAGATGTGATCATCGGTAATCTTCCTGTTAATGATATTCCTGCAAAAGTCTTATTTGATACTGGTGCATCGCATTCTTTCATTTCAAGACCTTTTGTGGCTATGCATGATTTGGTTACTCAAGTATTGCCGAGTCCTTTGTCGATTGTTTCCCCAGCTCGACAAATGACTTCTCGAGCTTTCGTTCCAAATGTTGGTATCAAGATGGGCGACTATAAATTTCTGTCTTCTCCAGTTGTTCTTGGCGATTCTGATATTGATCTAATTCTTGGGATGGACTGGCTTTCTAAGCACAAGGCTCAGCTTGATTGTGCTGCCAGGCAAATTCAATTGACACACCCTTCTGAGGATGTTATCATCTATGCCGCTCGTGATGAAACCATTCGGTTGTTTTCTCTCAATGAGAAGGGCGAATTGGATGCTATTTCTCAAATTCCAGTCATTTGTGAGTACCAAGATGTCTTTCCAGAAGAGCTTCCGGGTATGCCTCCTCATCGGCCAGTCGAGTTCGTTATTGATCTTGAGCCTGGAACAGAACCCGTTTGCAAGCGTCCTTACAAGCTTGGACCCAAGGAGCTGAAGGAATTGAAGAAGCAGCTCAATGAACAAGAGCGTCTGGGTTTGATCAGACCGAGTTCTTCCCCATGGTGTTGTGGAGTTCTTTTTGTCCAGAAGAAGGATGGCACGGACCAACTTTGTGTCGATTACCGTCCATTGAACAAGAAGACAATCAAGAACAAGTATCCACTTCCCAACATCAATGAGCTTTTTGAGCAACTCAAAGGGGCTAAAGTCTTCTCCAAGCTTGACCTTCGTATGGGTTATCATCAGATTCGCATTCGTGAAGAAGATATTCCTAAGACAACATTTAGAACAAGCTATGGTTCTTATGAATATACTGTCATGTCTTTCGGCCTTGTCAATGCTCCTCCAACGTTCTCTCGCATGATGAACTTTATCTTCAACCCCTACACCAATGAATTTGTTCTGGTGTATCTCGATGATATTTTGGTCTTCTCCAAGAATAAGCAGGATCATGCCAAACATTTACGATTGGTGCTCGACAAGCTCAGAGAGCATCAATTCTATGCGAAGTTTTCCAAATGTGAGTTCTGGCTTGATGAAGTTCTTTACATTGGTCATATCATCTCTGCCAAGGGCATTGCTATTAATCTCGCAAAGGTTTCTGCAGTTCTGAATTGGGAACCTCCTCAGAATGTCAAGCAGCTCCGCAGTTTTCTCGGTCTTGCAAGCTATTGCCAAAGATTCGTTGAGAACTTCTCAAAGATTGCAAAGCCTCTTTCCAACCTCCTCCAGAAGCATGTCAAGTATGTCTGGATGCCTGAGTGTGACGTCGCTTTCAACACCCTCAAAGAGAAGCTAGTCACAGCTCCTATTTTGACTCCTCCTGATGAATCCGAGCCATTCGAAGTATTCTGTGATGCTTCCCTTCAAGGTCTCGGTGCTGTGTTGATGCAAGAGAAAAGAGTTGTGGCCTATACCTCCCGTCAGTTGAAGCCCAACGAAAATAACTACCCCACTCACGATCTTGAGTTGGCGGCAGTTGTCCATGCATTGATAACATGGAGACATCTCTTATTGGGAAGGCAAGTGGACATTTTCACCGATCACAAGAGCCTCAAGTATATCTTCACTCAACCCAACCTTAATCTCAGGCAAACTCGATGGTTCGAAATGATTCAAGAGTACAATCCGAGTATTGAATATACTCCTGGCAAGGCGAATGTGATTGCAGATGCTCTGAGCAGAAAGGCTTATTGCAACAGTCTAATTCTCAAGCCGTTTCAACCGGATCTTTGTGAAGCCTTCCGCAAGCTGAATCTTCAAGTTGTTCCTCAAGGCTTTCTTGCCAACCTCATAGTCTCTCCTACTTTGGAAGATCAAATTCGTGAGGCACAACTCCTGGATACCATGGTGAAGAAGGTGAAACGTGGTATTGACAAGGGCATTCCTAAATACAAGTGCTATCGCTTGGATGACAAAGATACTCTTTTCTTCGAGGATCGCATTGTGGTTCCAAAAGGTGATTTGAGAAAAGTCATCATGAATGAGGCACACAATTCCCTCCTATACATTCATCCTGGAAGTACAAAGATGTACCATGACCTCAAGCAGTCATATTGGTGGACTCGTATGAAGCGAGAAGTTGCTCAATTCGTGAATGAATGTGATGTCTGTAGAAGAGTGAAAGCAGAACACCAAAGACCAGCTGGTCTCCTCCGACCTCTTGCTATTCCGGAATGGAAGTTTGATCATATTGAGATGGACTTCGTGACTGGTTTTCCTAAGTCCAAGCATGGAAATGATGCTATCTTCGTTGTCATTGACAAGCTTACCAAAGTGGCTCATTTTCTTCCTATCAAAGAATCTATCACAGCAGCTCAGCTGGCAGAGCTATACACCTCCAGAATTGTCTCCTTGCATGGCATTCCACAATTGATTCTTCAGATCGTGGAAGCATCTTCACTTCCAAGTTCTGGGACTCTTTTCAGACGACCATGGGTTCCAACATTCGTTTCAGCACAGCTTTCCATCCTCAAACAAGTGGCCAAGTCGAGCGAGTCAATCAAATTCTTAAAGATATGCTCAGGGCTTGTGTCATCTCTTTCGGTATGAAGTGGGAAGATTTTCTTCCATATGCCGAGTTCTCCTACAACAACAGCTTCCAAGCGAGTTCGGGCAAGGCCCCATTCGAAATTCTCTATGGCAGAAAGTGCCATACTCCTCTCAACTGGTCTGAGACAGGTGAACACCAACTTCTTGGCAACGACTTGATCACAGAAGCCGAAGAAATGTGCAAAGTCATTCGTGAGAATCTCAAAGCAGCGCAATCGCGCCAAAAGAGTTACTATGATAGCAAGCACCATGACTTGGCTTTTGAAATCGAAGACCATGTCTATCTCTGCGTCTCTCCAATGAAAGGCACTCGTTGCTTCGGTATCAAAGGGAAGCTTGCCCCTAGATACGTGGGTTCTTTCAAGATCATTGGCAAAAGAGGCGATCTCGCCTATCAACTTGAGCTTCCATCCAACTTTGCAAACGTGCACGATGTGTTTCACGTGTCACAGCTTCGCAAGTGCTTCAATACTCCTGAGCGCACTATCAACTTCGAAGAAATCGACCTCCAAGAAGATCTCTCTTATCATGAGCACCCCGTTGCTATTCTCGAAGAAACCGAGCGCAAGACTCGCAACAAGTCAATCAAATTCCTGAAAGTGAAGTGGTCACACCATTCCGACCGAGAAGCCACCTGGGAGTGCGAGGATCACCTCCGTTCCGAATATCCGGAGTTCTTTCAGTCCTAGATCTTGGGACGAGATCCTCTTGTAGTGGAGGAGAG
This sequence comes from Triticum dicoccoides, assembly GCF_002162155.2. NCBI lineage: Eukaryota > Viridiplantae > Streptophyta > Magnoliopsida > Poales > Poaceae > Triticum > Triticum dicoccoides. The sequence goes on from NC_041383.1 coordinate 596,996,801, forward strand.
TTGTAACACCCCAGATGTATCATGTCCCAATTTGGCAATATATCAACTTGACCTCATCAAATTCTTGTGGGTTTTATCATGTTTGGCCTCTTCTTGTTTGGTTGTGTGGTTTTATTCTTTTCATTGTCATATTCCTTTTAGCCATATTGCATTTGTGCTTCTTGTCATCATCATATAGTGCATTTTCATCTCATGCCATCTCATGTTGCATTTTGTCATTCATGTTGTTGCCATGAGCATCATGGGCATGACCTTGTCCCCCCTTTTCAACCATGGCACCATCACTTCTCCTTCCTCCCCTTTTCCTTCCATTCTTTGCGAGTGCCATTTTGCCTCCACCATAAATGTTCCTTTTTCCCCAGTATTCTAACACTATGTACCTAGCCTCTCTGCCAAATTGCAGCTCATTTGAAGTTGTGTTGGTTAGGTTCAAAAATGCTCCAAGTTTGAACTATATTCAAACTTGTTGTTTTTTTCTACCTCTAAAAAATACCCAACTCAATTTTATCAAATTGAGAATAATTCCAGAATCCTGAGGATATTTTCATATCTCTCAGAAACCCCCCCAATCCTTCTGTGCTTTTCGCTCTTTTATTTCTGTTCGAAAGAATGGGAAAGAGTCAGAGGGAGAAAGGAAGCACCAGCAGCAGCGCAGCCCAGTAGCGCAGTCCACCCGCGCGGCCCAGCAGGCCTCCCGCAGCCCTTTAGCCTGCAAGCGTCAGTTGCTTCGTCCTCCTGTACGGCAGGACATCCAGAGGAGACACGTCGACAACCTCATTGATTTGACGGCCGGAGAAGCTCCACAGACCCCTATGATGTTGTCCTCGGTGCCCTAGGGTCTCCCCTCAACCAATCCCCCTCCTCTCCTTCCCTCGCCGCCGCCAGGTAAGCCAAGACGCGCCTCGCCATCGCCCTGCCCACCATGAACCGACCGAGTGTCAGCTCGAGCTCGGGATAGCCGTTGCCGGCGTGCACTCCGGCCACCTCCGCCTCGCCAACGTTGTCCGTCTTCCTCCACGACGTCGACTACGTCCCCTTCGTCCTCTTCCTCACCTGGGATCGTCAAGTCCGGCTACTTCCCCGACGTCCTCTTCGTCCTCTACGTCGTCTCCTTCTCGGACAGCAAGTCCACCGGAGATCTTCGCCTCCCCGCCGTCGATCTGCTGCGCCACCGGCCTCACCTCCTTGTCATAGGTATACTAGGTATACCCATCCTTCCCCCTGCTCTTTTCGTTTCGTCGATCGGTCTCCGTAGGAGCGGCCAAGATCTCGCCGTTGTTGTGTTCCCGGCGCACCGAGGCGAGTTCTGAAGTTTTCTTCAGTTCGGTAGTTCAAAGACAGCCCGTGTGCATCTCCTGCTCCGGATCCTCCTAGCCGAGCTCCTCCATGCCTTGCTGCACCCATGCGTGCACTCTCTCGCACATGCCCGCGCCGCACCCTGCTGCTTCCCCCTGCCCGTCGTGCTCGTCGTAGCCCGAGTCGAGCAGATGCTCGAGCTCGAGTACCCCGCATGCCAACTCCCGCAGCTGCTCCACAAGCACGCACGTTCCCACACCTTCGCTGCTGCACCCGCACTCCCTGACCTATCCCGCACCCCCGCCGGTACCCCTTGGCTCCGGTGGTCGTCGCCGTTGCTCGCAGGCACCGCCGGCGACTTCTCTGCTGCAGATGAGAAGGGACCCGTCCCCGCTTCAGGTAGCCTCAAGAGAAGCCGAGCCCCTACCAAACCAACAACCCTGTCCTAGCCCAACTGGTAGCACACCCGCGATTCCAACCAGGAGACCTGGGTTCGAATCCCAGGCTCTCCACAGTTTTTGGTGGCTTTATTCTTCCATGAGTCTCTGACGCCTCGGCCCCACTGGTCATTCTCACATCCAGCCACATGGCCCATGGCCCTACCAGTCAGTCTAACGGCTGGGTACAGCCTGGGTGCACCTAGCTTTCCCCGCAGGTTTTCTGTTTTATTCCATTTCGGAATATGCCAGTTTTGGCATATGTTGAGGTTACCATTTAGGGCAGGTTGTATCTTTGTGGATTTGTGATGATTTTTCTACAGCAACCCTAACATATTATGTATGTTTTTGGGGTAGAAAAATCCCACCAATCCATTGGTGGCATTAGTTTCTGCATTTGAGCAAGTTCATAATCATGCCATCTCATTTCATATTGTTGTTTTGTCTCTTATGTGCTTGTTCATGCAAATATGCTAGTTGTTTGTTTTGCACATAAGTAGCTTCATTTTCATGCCTACTTCATTCTAGTACTTGATCCATGCCATGACATGCCTGGTAGTGAGTTGATCAAGCCTGTAGAGGTGCCATGATGAATCTGTTTCTGCTATGTCTAGTAATTCCACTAAGTCTGTAGATGCTGTTATCTTTTGCATTATTGCCATGCTATTTTAGTCATGCTCTAGTGGTTTATAGATTGAGCTCAGTGTTCATGTTTCATAGAGCATCTCTTGTACATCACTGCTATGCATTCTATTCATATGTTTGTGTGCTATAGCTTGCTCATACTTTGCATCCAAGTGGCCATGTTGTTGTTTGCATCATATCTTGTCGTGCTTGTCATTTGCAAACCGTGCACCCGAATCCGGTGATCTCTATATCGATTCCAACCGAAATCATGTCATCTTTCCAGCGGCATACTTGGGTTGCCAAGTTGATGCCTTGTTCTTCATCTTTCCTTCCGAAACACGCATATGCTTTGCATATCACATCTCGCATAGCATGACATGTATTGCATCATGTTGCTTGTGCATTGCACCGTGATTTATTGTGGTTCCTTTGCTTATGTTCTTGCTTTGGGTAGAGCCGGGAGACGAGAACGCTTACGAGGAACCTGTTGAGTACGCTTACGAGGATCCAGCCTTCGACAACTCTGAGAACCTTGCAGGCAAGATGATCATGCCTTCGAAATCATTACTATCTTTGCTTGCTAGTACTCGCTCCATCGCTTTGTTAGCTCTACCTGCCTTTGCTTACCATGCCTCCCTATTGCCATGTTAAACCTCTAACCAACCTGTCCTAGCAACCGTTGATTGGCTATGTCACCGCTTTTGCTCAGCCCCTCTTATAGCATTGTTAGTTGCAGGTGAAGGTGAAGTTTGTTCCTGGTCGGAACATTGTTACTTTGGGATATCACAATATCTCCTGTTTAAATTAATGCACCTTATATATTTGGTAAAGGGTGGAAGGCTCGACCTTATGCCTAGTGACTTGTTCCACTCTTGCCACCCTAGTTCCGTATACCAGTGTTATGTTCCTTGATTTTGAGTTCCTTACACGGTTGGGTGATTTATGGGACCCCCTTAACAGTTTGCTTTGAATAAAACTCCTCCAGCAGGCCCAACTTTGGTTTTACCATTTGCCACCTAAGCCCTTTCCCTTGGGTTTTCGCGAGCCCAAGGGTCATCTTTATTACCCCCCCAGGCCAGTGCTCCTCTGAGTGTTGGTCCAAACTAGAGCCCTTTGCAGCGCCACCTCGGGGAAACTTGAGGGCTGGTTTTAGTTGTACGGACTGCTCATCCGTTTGTGCCCTGAGAATGAGATATGTGCAGCTCCTATCGGGATTTGTCGGCACAGTCGGGTGGTCTTGCTGGACTTGTTTTACCATTGTCGAAATGTTTTGCGAACCAGGATTCCGAGACTGATCGGGTCTTCCCGGGAGAAGGTCTATTCCTTCGTTGACCGTGAGAGCTTGTGATGGGCTAAGTTGGGACACCCCTGCAGGGTATATAATCTTTCGAAAGTCGTGCCCGCGGTTATGAGGCAGATGGGAATTTGTTAATGTCCGGTTGTAGATAACTTGACACTTGACCTCTTTAAAATGCATCAACCGAGTGTGTAGCCGTGATGGTCTCTTCTCGGCGGAGTCCAGGAAGTGAACACGGTTTGTGTTATGCTTGACGTAAGTAGTTTCAGGATCACTTCTTGATTGCTTCTAGCTTCTCGGCCGACGCGTTGCTTCTCTTCTGACTCTCACTTGCGTATGTTAGCCACCATATTTGCTTAGTGCTTGCCGCAGCTCCACCATATTACACCTTTCCTACCTATGAGCTTAAATAGTCTTGATCTCGCGGGTGTGAGATTGCTGAGTCCCCGTGGCTCACAGATTCGACCAAAATAGATGCCGGTGCCGAGGATACTGGCGCAGATGGCGCAACTGAGCTGAAGTGGGAATTTGATGAGGCCCTTGGTCGTTACTATGTATCTTTTCCAGATGATCAGTAGAGGAGCCCAGTCGGGGCGATCGGGGATCTAGCATTTGGGGTTGTCTTCTTTTCATTTGAATTTGACCGTAGCCGGTCTATGAGTGTATTTGAATGATATATGATCTTAATTTATGTATTGTGTGAAGTGGCGATTGTAAGCCAACTCTCTTTATCCCATTCTTGTTCATTACATGGGATTGTGTGAAGATGACCCTTCTTGCGACAAAACTACTATGCGGTTATGCCTCTAAGTCGTGCTTCGACACGTGGGAGATATAGCCGCATCGTGGGTGTTACATCTAGGCACAAGACGATTCGGTGCCCCTCGGAGCCTATCGAAGAGGGCTGTTCTCTATGGTTCCTTTTGGTGGATTTGAGTCGTAGGAAAGCCGTACTATTAAGAGGCGGCCCGCTTTGGAAAGGTTAGGGTGGAATCAACACGTACACATATGTTCCTTTGCACCACCTTTCCTTCGCATCAATGGAGCATCATCCGTTTATCTTGTCTCTACGAAATGAAGGCTTTCAAATACTAAAGTGTCTATGGAGTGTGGTAGTGCTTCTCAAGGGAGCAGTAGTACCGCAAGTGGTTGCAGTAGTATCGCTCATGGCAGCAGTAGTACGGCAGGGCCCAATGGTAGTACCACTCTTGGTGAGCGGTAGTACCGCTGCCTCCAGTCCTGACACCAAAGCATGCAGAAGTAGGTGTGGAAGTAATTTTTTACTTCCGCTCCTACGCAGTAGTACCGCTCCCTACGAGCAGTAGTACCATGCCGGATTTTTGCACAGCCCCGATATTAGTGGAAGTATTTACGGATGTAATTTATTTATTCTATGTATTTCCAGCTCCAGTTGAGCCCTACCTTACGGTAGTACCGTAGGGGCACGCGGTAGTACTGCTCTGGTGGTTCTACCGCTTGTTGCCTTGTGCAACAGGGCCTCGGCTGGTCTCTACCGTGCAAGCGGTGGTACCGCACCAAGCAGCGGTAGTACCACAGCTGTATGTGGTAGTACCGCACTGTGCGGTCTGTGTAGGGGGATAACGGTTATATCATTTCTCCCACTATATAAAGGGGGTCTTCTTCCCCAAGAAGACGACCTCTTCCCTCCCCAAGCTCCATTGTTGCTCAAACCTCCATTTTTGCCCGATCTCTCTCCCTCTCCAATCAAACTTGTTGATTTTCTAGGGATTGGTTGAGAAGGCCCCGATCTACACTTCCACCAAGAGAAATTTGATTCCTCCCACTAATCCTTCGTGGATCTTGTTACTCTTGGGTGTTTGAGCACCCTAGACGGTTGAGGTCACCTTGGAGCCATATTCCATTATGGTGAACCTTCGTGGTGTCATTGGGAGCCTCCAATTAAGTGGAGATTGCCCCAACCTTGTTTGTAAAAGTTTGGTCAGCGCCTTCAAGGGCACCAATAGTAAAATCATGGCATCTTGCATTGTGTGAGGGCGTGAGGAGAATATGGTGGCCCTAGTGGCTTCTTGGGGAGCATTGTGCCTCCACACCGCTCTAATGGAGTACATACTTCCTCTCAAAGGGAAGGAACTTCGGTAACACATCCTCGTCTCCACCGGCTCCACTCTTGGTTATCTCTTACCTTTACTTGTGCAAGCTTTCATTGTGTTGTATCCCGTGCGTGCTTGTGTGCTTGTTGTTGTTGCATCATATAGGTTTCTCACGTAGTTGCACATCTAGACAACCTACTTTGATGCTAAGTTTAATTTGGTCAAGAAAAGCTAAAAAATTGATAGTTTCCTATTCACCGCCCCTCTAGTCAATGATACGTCTGCAACATATCTATAATTTATGAAGTATTCATGCCATGTTTACAATAGTTTTACATGATTTTGGTATGATTTGATTATAACTAACCCGGACTGACGCTATTTTCAGCAGAACAACCATGGTGTTGTTTTTGTTGGGGATCATTGCAGAAATTAAAAAATTTCTACGCATCACCAAGATCAATATATGGAGAGACTAGCAACGAGAGAGAGAGGGGAGTGCATATTCATACCCTTGAAGATCGCGAAAACGGAAGCGTTACAAGAACACAGACGAAGGAGTCGTACTCGTAGCGATTCAGATTGCGGTTGATTCCGATCTAAGCGCCGAACAATGGCGCCTCCGCATTCAACACACGTGCAGCCCGATGATGTCTCCCGCGCCTTGATCCAGCAAGGAGGAGGGAGAGATTGGGGAAGATGACTCCAACAGCAGCACAACAGCGTGGTGGTGGTGGAGTAGCTGTTCTCCGGCAGGGCTTTGCCAAGCTCAAACGGAGGAGGAGAGGTGTTGGAGAGGGGGAGGGTTGCGCCTTGGATGTGGTGCAGCTGCCCTCCCTCCTCCCCTCTATTTATAGGATGAAGGGGAAAGGGGGCCGGCCCCTCTAGATGAGATCTAGAGGGGGGGCGGCGGCCAAGGGAAGGGGGCTTGCCCCCGAAGCCAAGGGGGGCGTCCCCCTTAGGGTTTCCCCCAACCCTAGGCGCATGGGCCCTAGGGGGTGGTGCCCAACCCACTTAGGGGATGGTTACCTTCCACATACAGCCCATAGGGCCCTCCGGGGCAGGTGGACCCTCCCGGTGGACCCCCGGAACCCCTTCGGTGGTCCCGGTACAATACCGGCAAACCCCCGAAAACTTCCGGTGACCGTATGATGACTCCCCATATATAAATCTTCACCTCCAGACCATTCCAGGACTCCTCGTGACATCTGGGATCTCATATGGGACTCCGAACAACATTCGGTAACCACGTACAATCCTTCCCTATAACCCTAGCGTCATCGAACCTTAAGTGTGTAAACCCTACGGGTTCGGGAATCATGCAGACATGACCGAGACAGCTCTCCGGCCAATAACCAATAGCGGGATCTGGATACCCATGTTGGCTCCCACATGTTCCACGATGATCTCATCGGATGAACCACGATGTCGAGGATTCAAGCAATCCCGTATACAATTCCCTTTGTCAATCGGTACGTTACTTGCCCGAGAATCGATCATCGGTATCCTAATACCTCGTTCAATCTCGTTACCGGCAAGTCTCTTTACTTGTTCCGTAATGCATGATCCCGTGATCAACTACTTAGTCACATTGAGCTCATTATGATGATGCATTACCGAGTGGGACCAGAGATACCTCTCCGTCATATGATGTGACAAATCCCAGTCTCGCTTTGTGCCAACCCAACAGACACTTTCGGAGATACCTGTAGTGCACCTTTATAGCCACCAAGTTACATTGTGACGTTTGGTACACCCAAAGCATTCCTATGGTACCCGGGAGTTACACAATCTCATGGTCTAAGGAAATGATACTTGACATTAGAAAAGCTTTAGCAAACGAACTACACGATCTTGTGTTATGCTTAGGATTGGGTCTTGTCCATCACATCATTCTCCTAATGATCTGATCCCGTTATCAATGACATCCAATGTCCATAGTCAGGAAACCATGACCATCTGTTGATCAACGAGCTAGTCAACTAGAGGCTCACTAGGGACATGTTGTGGTCTATGTATTCACAAATGTATTACGGTTTCTGGTCAATACAATTATAGCATGAACAATAGACAATTATCATGAACAAGGAAATATAATAATAATCATTTTATTATTGCCTCTAGGGCATATTTCCAACAGTCTCCCACTTGCACTAGAGTCAATGATCTAGTTACATTGTGGTGAATCGAACACCCATAGAGTTCTGGTGTTGATCATGTTTTGCTCGTGGAAGAGGTTTAGTCAACGGATCTGCGACATTCAGATTCGTATGCACTTTACAAATATCTATGACTCCATCTTGAACATTTTCACGAATGGAGTTGAAGCGACGCTTGATGTGCCTGGTCGTCTTGTGAAACCTGGGCTCCTTTGCAAGGGCAATAGCTCCAGTGTTGTCACAAAAGAGAGTCATCGGGCCCGGCGCATTGGGAATAACTCCTAGGTCAGTAATGAACTCCTTCATCCAGATTGCTTCATGCGCTGCCTCCGGGGCCGCCATGTACTCCACTTCACATGTAGATCCCTCCACGACGCTTTGCTTGCAACTGCACCAGCTTACTGCCCCACCATTCAAACTATACACGTAACCGGTTTGTGACTTGGAGTCATCCAGATCTGTGTCGAAGCTAGCATCGACGTAACCCTTTATGAAGAGCTCTTTGTCACCTCCATAAACGAGAAACATATCCTTAGTCCTTTTTAGGTACTTCAGGATATTCTTGACTGTTGTCCAGTGTTCCATGCCGGGATTACTTTGGTACCTCCCTACCAAACTTACGGCAAGGTTTACATCAGGTCTGGTACACAGCATGGCATACATAATAGACCCTATGGCTGAGGCATAGGGGATGACACTCATCTTTTCTCTATCTTCTGTCGTGGTCGGGCTTTGAGCCGTGCTCAATCTCACACCTTGCAAAACAGGCAAGAACCCCTTCTTGGACTGATCCATATTGAACTTCTTCAATATCTTATCAAGGTATGTGCTTTGTGAAAGACTTATGAGGCGTCTTGGTCTATCTCTATATCTTGATGCCTAATATTTAAGCAGCTTCTCCAAGGCCCTTCATTGAAAAACACTTATTCAAGTAGGCCTTTATCCTTTCCAAAAGTTCTATATCATTTCCCATCAACAGTATGTCATCCACATATAATATGAGAAATGCTACAGAGCTCCCACTCAGTTTCTTGTAAATGCAGGCTTCTCCATAAGTCTGCATAAACTCAAATGCTTTGATCATTTCATCAAAGCGAATGTTCCAACTCCGAGATGCTTGCACCAGCCCATACATGGAGCGCTGGAGCTTGCATACTTTGTTAGCATTCTTAGGATCGACAAAACCTTCTGGCTGCATCATATACAATTCTTCCTTAAGGAGGCCGTTAAGGAATGTCGTTTTGACGTCCATTTTCCATATTTCACAATCATAGAATGCGGTAATTGCTGACATGATTCGGATGGACTTCAGCTTCGCTACGGGTGAGAAGGTCTCGTCATAGGCAACCCCTTGAACTTGTCGATAACCCTTAGCGACAAGCCGGGCTTTATAGATGGTAACATTACCATCCGCATCTGTCTTCTTCTTAAAGATCCATTTATTTTCTATCGCTCGCCGATCATCGGGAAAATCTGTCAAAGTCCATACTTTGTTTTCATACATGGATCCTATCTCGAATTGCATGGCTTCAAGCCATTTGTTGGAATTTGGGCCCGCCGTCGCTTCAACATTGTTCGAAGGTTCGCCGTTGTCTAACAACATGATTTCCAAGATAGGGTTGCCATACCATTCTGGTGTGGAACGTATCCTTGTGGACCTACGAATTTCAGTAGCAACTTGATCCGAAGTGCCTTGATAATCATCATTAACTTCCCCTCTAGTCGGTGTAGGCACCATAGAAACATTTTCCTGAGATGCGCTACTTTCCGGTTCAAGAGGTAGCACTTCATCAAGTTCTACTTTCCTCCCACTTACTTCTTTCGAGAGAAACTCTTTCTCCAGAAAGGACCCATTCTTGGCAACAAAGATCTTGCCTTTGGATTTGAGGTAGAAGGTATACCCAATGGTTTCCTTAGGGTATCCTATGAAGACGCATTTTTCTGACTTGGGTTTGAGCTTTTTAGGTTGAAGTTTCTTGACATAAGCATCGCATCCTCAAACTTTTAGAAACGACAGCTTAGGTTTCTTCCCAAACCATAATACATACGGTGTCGTCTCAAGGGATTTAGACGGTGCCCTGTTGTCTCTAAAGCATATCCCCAAAATGATAGCGGTAAATTGGTAAGAGACATCATAGATCGCACCATATCCAATAGAGTGTGATTACGACGTTCAGACACACCATTACACTGAGGTGTTCCAGGCGGCGTGAGGTGTGAAACAATTCCACATTTCCTTAAGTGCGTACCAAATTCGTGACTCAAATATTCTCCCCCATGATCTGATCGTAAGAACTTTATTTTTCTGTCACGTTGATTCTCTACCTCACACTGAAATTCCTTGAACTTTTCAAAGGTCTTAGACTTGTGTTTCATCAAGTAGACATACCCATATCTACTTAAGTCATCAGTGAGGGTGAGAACATAACGATAGCAACCGCGAGCCTCAACGCTCATTGGACCGCACACATCAGTATGTATATGATTTCCAATAATTTGGTTGCTCGCTCCATTGTTCCGGAGAATGGAGTCTTGGTCATTTTGCCCATGAGGCATGGTTTGCACGTGTCAAATGATTCGTAATCAAGAGACTCCAAAAGTCCATCTGCATGGAGCTTCTTCATGCGTTTGACACCAATGTGACCAAGGCGTACTTGTGGGACTATCATTATTAACCTTACATCTTTTGGTATTCACACTATGAATATGTGTAACATCACGTTCGAGATTCAATAAGAATAAACCATTGACTAGCGGGGCATGACCATAAAACATATCTCTCATATAAATAGAACAACCATTATTCTCGGTTAAATAATTAGCCATCTCGCACTAAACGAGATCCAGATACGATGTTCATGCTCAAAGCTGGCACTAAATAACAATTATTGAGGTTTAAAACTAATCCCGTAGGTAAATCTGGAGGCAGCATGCCGACGGCGATCACATCGACCTTGGAACCATTCCCGGCGCGCATCGTCACCTCGTCCTTCGCCAGTCTCCGCTTATTCCGCAGCTCTTGTTTTGAGTTACAAATAAGAGCAACTGCACCGGTGTCAAAGACCCAGGAGCTACTACGAGTACTGGTAAGGTACACATCAATAACATGTATATCACATATACTTTTGGTGTTGCCGGCCTTCTTGTCCGCTAAGTACTTGGGGCAGTTCTGCTTCTAGTGACCATTTCCCTTGCAATAAAAGCATTCAGTCTCAGGTTGGGTCCATGCTTTGGCTTCTTCCCGACAACTAGCTTACCAGGCGCGGCAACTCCCTTGCCGTCCTTCTTGAAGTTCTTCTTACCCTTGTCTTTCTTGAAACTAGTTGTTTTATTGACCATCAACACTTGATGTTCCTTTTTGATCTCCACCTCCGCTGATTTCAGCATTGAATATACCTCGGGAATGGTTTTCTCCATCCCTTGCTTATTGAAATTCATCACAAAGCACTTGTAGCTCGGTGGAAGCGACTGAACGATTCTATCAACGACCGCGTCATTCGGGAGATTAACTCCCAGCTGAGACAAGCGGTTGTGCAACCCAAACATTTTGAGTATCTGCTCACTGACAGAACTATTCTCCTCCATCTTACAACTGTAGAACTTGTCGGAGACTTCATATCTCTCGACCCGGGCATTAGCTTGGAAAACCATTTTCAGCTCTTGGAACATCTCATATGCTCTGTGCTGCTCAAAACACTTTTGGAGCCTCGGTTCTAAGCTGTAAAGCATGCCGCACTAAACCAGGGAGTAATCATTACTACGCGACTGCCAGGCGTTCATAACGTCTTGAGTTGCTGGGAAAATGGGTGCTTCACCTAGCGGTGCTTCTAGTACATATGCTTTCTTGGCAGCTATGAGGATGATCCTCAAGTTTCGGACCCAGTCCATATAGTTGCTACCATCGTCTTTCAGCTTGGTTTTCTCTAGGAACGCGTTGAAGTTGAGGGCAACATTAGCATGGGCCATTTGATCTACAAGACATATTGCAAAGATTTTAGACTAAGTTCATGATAATTAAGTTCATCTTATCAAATTATGTAATGAACTCCCACTCAGATAGACATCCCTCTAGTCATCTAAGTGATACATGATCCGAGTTAACTATGTCGTGTCCGATCATCACGTGAGACGGACTAGTCATCATCGATGAACATCTTCATGTTGATCGTATCTGCTACACGACTCATGTTCGACCTTTCGGTCTCTTGTGTTCCGAGGCCATGTCTGTACATGCTAGGCTCGTCAAGTCAACCTAAGTGTTTTTGCATGTGTAAATCGGGCTTACACCCGTTGTATGCAAACGTGAGAATCTATCACACCCGATCATCACGTGGTGCTTCGAAACAACGAACTTTCGCAATGGTGCACAGTTAGGGGGAACACTTCCTTGAATTTTTTTAATGAGGGATCATCTTATTTATGCTACCGTCGTTCTAAGCAAATAAGATGTAAAATCATGATAAACATTATATGCAATCAAATAGTGACATGATATGGCCAATATCATTTTTCTCCTTTTGGTCTCCATCTTCAGGGCGCCATGATCATCATCGTCACCGGCATGACACCATGATCTCCATCATCATGATCTCCATCATCGTGTCTTCATGAAATTGTCTCGCCAACTATTACTTCTACTACTATGGCTAACGGTTTAGCAATAAAGTAAAGTAATTACATGGCGTTATTCAATGACACGCAGGTCATACAATAATTAAGACAACTCCTATGGCTCCTACCGGTTGTCATACTCATCGACATGCAAATCGTGATTCCTATTACAAGAGCATGATCAATCTCATACATCAAATATATATCATTCATCACATTCTTTTGGCCATATCACATCACACGGCATATGTTGCAAGAACAAGTTAGACGTCCTCTAATTGTTGTTGCAAGTTTTTTACGTGGCTGCTATAGGTTTCTAGCAAGAATGTTTCTTACCTACGCCAAAACCACAACGTGATATGCCAATTGCTATTTACCCTTCATAAGGACCCTTTTCATCGAATCCGATCCGACTAAAGTGGGAGAGACAGACACCCGCTAGCCACCTTATGCAACTAGTGCATGTCATTCGATGGAACCTATCTCACATAAGCGTACGTGTAAGGTTAGTCCGGGCCGCTTCATCCCACGATGCCACCGAATCAAGATAATACTAGTAACGACAAGTAAATTGACAAAATCGACACCCACAACAACTTGTGTTCTACTCGTGCATAGAAACTACGCATAGACCTAGCTCATGATGCCATTGTTGGGGATCGTTGCAGAAATTAAAAAATTTCTATGCATCACCAAGATCAATCTATGGAGAGACTAGCAATGAGAGAGAGGGGAGTGCATCTTCATACCCTTGAAGATCGCGAAAACGGAAGCGTTACAAGAACGCGGATGAAGGAGTCGTACTCGTAGCGATTCAGATCGCGGATGATTCCGATGTAAGCGCCGAACAACGGCACCTCCGCATTCAACACACGTGAAGTCCGGTGACATCTCCCGCACCTTGATCCAGCAAGGAGGAGGGAGAGGTTCGGGAAGACAACTCCAGCAGCAGCACGACGACGTGGTGGTGGTGGAGCAGCGGTTCTCCGGCAGGGCTTCAACAAACTCAAACGAAGGAGGAGAGGTGTTGGAGAGGGGGAGGGCTGTGCCTTGGATGTGGTGCAGCTGCCCTTCCTCCTCCCCTCTATTTATAGGGAGAAGGGGAAAGGGGGCCGGCCCTTCTAGATGAGATCTAGAGGGGGGCGGAGGCCAAGGGGAGGGGGCTTGCCCCCCAAGCCAAGGGGGCCCCCTTAGGGTTTCCCCCAACTCTAGGCGCAAGGACCCTAGGGGGTGGCGCCCAGCCCACTTAGGGTCTGGTTCCCTTCCACATACAGCCCATAGGGCCCTCGGGGGCAGGTGGACCTCCCGGTGGACCCCTGGACCCCTTCGGTGGTCTCGGTACAATACCGGCAAACCCCCAAAAACTTCCAGTGACCGTATGATGTCTTCCCATATATAAATCTTCACCTCTGGACCATTCCGGAACTCCTCGTGACGTCCGGGATCTCATCCGGGACTCCGAGCAACATTTGGTAACCACGTACAATCTTTCCCTATAACCCTAGCGTCATCGAACATTAAGTGTGTAGACCCTACGGGTTCGGGAATCATGCAGACATGACCGAGACAGCTCACCGGCCAATAACCAACAACGGGATCTGGATACCCATGTTGGCTCCCACATGTTCCACGATGATCTCATCGGATGAACCACGATGTCGAGGATTCAAGCAATCCCATATACAATTCCCTTTGTCAATCGGTATGTTACTTGCCCGAGATTCGATCGTCGGTATCCCAATACCTCGTTCAATCTTGTTACCGGAAAGTCACTTTACTTGTTCCGTAATGCATGATCCCATGACCAACTACTTAGTCACATTGATCTCATTATGATGATGCATTACCGAGTGGGCCCAGATACCTCTTTGTCATACGGAGTGACAAATCCCAGTCTCGATTCGTGCCAACCCAATAGACACTTTCGGAGATACCTGTAGTGCACCTTTATAGCCACCCTGTTTTGTGAAGTTTGGTACACCCAAAGCATTCCTACGGTATCCAGGAGTTACACAATCTCATGGTCTAAGGAAATGATACTTGACATTAGAAAAGCTTTAGCAAACGAACTACACAATCTTGTGCTATGCTTAGGATTGGGTCTTGTCCATCACATCATTCTCCTAATTATGTGATCCCGTTATCAATGACATCCAATGTCCATAGTCAGGAAACCATGACCATCTGTTGATCAACAAGCTAGTCAACTAGAGGATCACTAGGGACATGTTGTGGTCTATGTATTCACACATGTATTATGGTTTCCGGTAAATACAATTATAGCATGAACAATAGACAATTATCATGAACAAGGAAATATAATAATAATCATTTTATTATTGCCACTAGGGCATATTTCCAATAGTTTTTGTGTAGAAATAAAAGTTCTCGGAATATGCTGAAAATCAACGGAGCTTTTTTGTGGAAAATATAAAAAATACTAGAAAAAAATCTACCGGAGGGGAGTCCCGTGGGGCCCATGAGGGTGGGGGCTCACATCATGGTGGATAATTGAAGAATCCATCGAGCCTTATGGTGACGTCACAGTGGAACTCTTAATGAAAGCACCAATGTCGATGTCAAAACCGGCGGATCTCGGGTAGGGGGTCCCGAACTGTACGTCTAAGGCTAATGGTAACAGGAGGCGGGGGACACGATGTTTACCCAGGTTCGGGCCCTCTCTATGGAGGTAATACCCTACGTCCTGCTTGATAGATCTTGATGATATGTGTATTACAAGAGCTGATCTACCACGAGATTGTAGAGGCTAACCCTAGAAGCTAACCTGTGATTACGATTGTTCTTGTCCTACGGACTAAACCCTCCGGTTTATATAGACACCAGAGGGGGCTAGAGTTACACATAGTCGGTTACAGAGAAGGGAATCTACATATCTGAATTGCCAAGCTTTCCTTCCACGCAAAGGAGAGCCCCTCCTAGACACGGGACGAAGTCTTCAATCTTGTATCTTCATAGTCCAACAGTCCGGCATGAGCATATAGTCCGGCTGTTCGAGGACCCCCTAATCCAGGACTCCCTCAGTAGCCCCTAAACCAGGCTTAAATGACGATGAGTCCAGTGCGCAGATTGTCTTCGGCATTGCAAGGCGGGTTCCTTCTCTGAATACTCCAAAGTAGATCTTGAACACAGGAATCGTGTCCGGCTCTGCAAAACAAATTCCACATACCACCATAGAGAGTATAATATTTCACGAGTCTAATCTGCTGACAGCTTTTCCATAGCGTGACACCACGCCGTGGCCTGGTTATTATTCAAATTGTTTCCTCAACCTGCTACTACACATCTTGCGAGGCGGTTTTTATTAGCATGTCTTGTCGAAGTAGAGATCGTGTCCCCTTATCACGGGATTCTCATCAATACGGGTGTGGGTAACCCAACCGCGCCATTAGCACGATGCTTGGGGAATAAGCAAGTTTCTAGGGCAAGTGGGGAGGCGCATGACTTCTGCCTCCTTTATAAAGAGATAAGGGTTACCCCTCTTTTCACCCACGCCTTCTTCTTCCTCTGATCATCCATTCTTGAGCCCCAACGCCCAAGATCTCGCCTTCTCCGCAAAAACATTCCGAACATGTCCGGAGCAGGAGGCAAGTGCATGGCATCCTCCGTCAAGGAGGACATCAAGAAGCTTAGGGAGGCCGGATACTTGTCCAAGGACATTGCGCATCAGCTTCCGGCCGAAGGGCAGATCATCCCTACCCCAAAGCCCCAGGAAAGGGTATTGTTCCTATCCCAGTTCGTCCGCGGGCTGGGATCCCCCCTCCACCCATTCTTCCACGGACTAATGTTCTATTATGGGCTGGACTTCCATGATTTGGCCCCCAACTCCATCCTCAACATCTCGGTGTTTATCGTCGTGTGTGAGGCCTTTCTCCGCATCACACCTCACTTCGGCCTATGGCTGAAGACCTTCAATGTGAAGCCAAAGGTAGTGAGCGGCCAACAAGCAGAGTGCGGAGGCGCCATGGTGGGAAAGATGCCCAATGTCACCTGGCCCGAAGGCTTTTTTGTGGAGACCGTGAAGGGGTGGCAATCGGGGTGGTTCTACATCACCAAGCCGTGCGACGCCAACTGGGCGGCGACCCCCGAATTCCGATCCGGCGTCCCCATGCGGCTCACCTCCTGGCAAGACAAGGGCGCAGCTTGGGGCTCAGCGGAGGAACTAACCGGACTTCAGACATGCATCCAAAATATGTGAGCAAGAAAATCAAGCTTGTCAACATGGTCCAGGTTATGCTCTTCCACCGGATTCTTCCGTGCCAGAGACGGACTTGCAATCTGTGGGAGTTCGACCCGGCCGTACACCAGACGCTGCGAGAGCTCTTCGACACGACACATGAAGACGTCTGGAAGGTGTTGTTCAAGACCAACGAGGTACCACCGCCTACAACCCAAGATCGCGGGCTCAGCGCAAGACGGCAAGCCAATCCGGTAAGTTTTCATATTCGCAAGATATGTCTTTTACTAGCACATCCACGGGAGGAACCTAAGCCTCCATGCCAATATTTCGGGCCTAGGTAACGATAGCGGAGTAGATTACTGTCCGGCTCCCCTACCTGAAGATCAAGAATCGCCTCTTCTAACGAAGATGCTGTTTCCGGCACCCTATGAGGTGCTGGAGAAGAAGGCCAAGAAGACGGCCGCGGGGACCAGAGATGGTCTCCGGCGCAAGGTTGCATCGGACACGACTTCCAAAGACACCAAGTCACACTCCTCCTCTGAAGACGAAGAGGAGGAAGAGGAAATCCATCCCCCCCCCCCCGCACTGGGGGGAGAAAGAGGAGGAAGGCCACCCCGCAAGGGAAGGCCAAGGTTTCCAAGAAGGGGAAAACCTTCCTTCCGGACCATTCCACCGCAGCCACCTATAGCGGCGAGGAGTGGGAACCCAGGGTCAAGCCCTTGGCCAAGTCGTAAGTATCCAGACACAATAGTATTTTCGGTACATTTGCTTTACCGCTTCTTATCGTGCCAGACCTATGCCTGCAGTCCAGCCAAGTCCAACATCGAGATATCCTCCTCTTCGAAGGGGTCGCTGGACCCGTTGGCGATGACCATCGAGTCTCTTCCGACAGCCTCCTCCCCCAAGGCCGCAGACAACATCGAGGTGTTCTTTTGAAGGATACCAGGCCAAGGGGAGATAGTTCCAGAGACACCTTCAGGCGAAACCCCGGCCGCCGGACACATGGGGAGAAAGACCCCCAAGGACTCCGATAATGGGGGCCGCAGCCAGTTTGGCCCCCAGCCAAATACGGCTCCGGAAACCCGAGTGGTTCTGGATTCAGGCAGGCAGCCTCTCCCTAAAGGGGGTGAGCCGCCTGTACCAAAGACCTCTGTCCATCTAGAGGCATCGGATAGTTTGCTGGAAACACTTCGCGGCGCTTCCATTGATGAAGAACACCATACTCTTATGAGTACGGTGATTGAGAAGGTCCGGTCCGCCAAAAGCGGATTGACCGAAGCCTGCGCTAGCCTTCTAATAGGCTTTGAGGTAAGTAATAAAATTGTGAGAAAATATCACAGTGTAGATAGTAGCCCCTGATGCTCTGTATGGTGTTCGGAAAGAAAAGCCGAACAGAGGATCTAATAATATTCGCAGGAGTCTAACATAAGGTGTCTATGTAAATCAGCAGGCGTCACTGCTGGCCGCTGCCGCTCGTACTACGAAGGTCTCTGGACTAAAGCAGGACCTGGAGCAGACCGAGGGAGAGCTCGTCCTCGTGAAGAGGCAGCTGGAGGAAAGTCAAGGTACATAATGCCCTGCCTATATACTTTATGAAGGATAAATGGTTATTGCTGATAAAAGCATCATGAATTTTTATAGGGGCCACGACCAAAGTGGTGTCCCTTAAGAAGGCGCTGGCCGAGGTCGAAGATAAAGTGACCAAGGAACGCGACGCGCGTGAGAGGCAGGAGGCCCGGGTCAGCGAGGTCCAGCAAGAGCTCCAGGATTTCGTCCAGAAGTACGAGTCCTTAGAGCGCGACTCTAAGACTCAAGAGTCCAAGCTTGCCAAGGCCCTCCAGAGCGCACAAGACGCCAAAGCCGAAGCCCAAAGGGCCCTCCAGGAGATCGAGGCGGCCAAGAAGATTGTAGCGGGTAAGGCATTTGTTATGCAAAGCAAGCATGTGAAGGAGACGTTCTTTTTACTTGCCCGAATTTGGAGTTCTCCAGGAGCATTTGCGGATCTGCCGTGCAGCATATCAGATGCCGTAGAGTTCTACTGAGCTGAAGAAGGGAGGTCAACGGAGAAGCTGTTCTAGTCTCAATATCTTGGGACAGAACATCCGATGCCCTTGAGCGACCAGCTGAAGCAACTAGTCGAGCTGCACAAGGCAGCCGAACTGGCCATGAAGGACCTCATAGTCTGGCTATGGCCCGCCGAGCCTATGCCTAGCAGCTACTTTGGTCTCGTGAAGCAGCTTGTGGGTGCTATACAAGTTTTTGGTCCTTTAAGGAGGTGTCTAGCGCAACGAACAAGACAATCGGACTATACAGCTTTATCACCCTCACTTAGCCATAGAAGTTCTATAATTTTAAATTTTGGCATATCCCCTCGTATTCGGAAGGCCGAACTTGGGGCGCTATACACGCCTAAATCGGACATAGACTGATTCGCGCATGAAGCGGAAAAAATCTTTAAGGATTTGAGACCTCTCGAACAGCGACCAGCTCTCGCCGCATCATGACAGTCAGTTTTCGGCTTTCTCTACTGAGGTACTCGTCCGGAAGAACCGGGACACAATCGCAGTAGTTCTCACTTTGCTACCCTAGCAGATATAGCGGAACGTAGGGTAGCAAGCACAGGAGCCGGGCAACCCAACTATTGACCCAAGACATGATTCACAGCTGATGCATATAATGCTATAAGTTTGGGGTGCCGCACTGTCGAAAGTGTTCGAACTTTCCTGTCGTGTTATGGGGTACACTAAAGCCCCTGGCGAACTGAACGTACTAGAATGTATGGGTGCAATTTGTAATAAATAAACAGTCAAGGAAAAAGAAATGAAATAAGAAGCTGACGCTGTAAATTGTTTTCCATTGTTATTTGAATGATACGTCAAGGCGTATGTATACAAGTAGTGCGATAAGCAAGCAGGGCTATTTGACATGCCATTACCAAGAGCGAGCTGCGTACGGGTATGTAAAATAGGTATAACAATCATTAGCAGAGACCACCTAGGGATTCCCTTGTACGTCAAAGCTCCTTGATTCCTTGGTGTATCCGTCCCGCGATGGGTCTGACGATAAGGTTATCAGAAGAGCTTCGTGAAGCGAAGAACCTGAAATAAAGAAAAAGGTGAAGGTATGCGGATCCCGGGGCAGTTGAGCCGCATTGTGGACCACTGTCTAATTGTGCCTCCGTCTATGCCCATGGTATTTTAAGTGCGTAATTATGTACGTGCGGCACGAATTTCACTGTTTTCCTGGGACTAGGACGGCGGCTGAATTGCTAGGCAAGCTCTGGACGGTCCGGATTATCCTGTTGCAGGGTGCTCCGGTCTCTCTTGACGGTGTCCAAGGGCTTTATTGCCGAACTGAGAGTTTGCCTAAGGAGGCTGCTCTGTACTTCTATTGCAAGGGCCGCGGTGTGTTCCTCCGTACGGAGGGAGCGCTCTGTATTTCCATTGACTATTATTACACCGCGAGGCCCAGGCATCTTGAGCTTGAGATAGGCGTAGTGTGGCACCGCATTGAATCGAGCGAATGTGGTTCGTCCTAGCAGTGCATGATAACCACTGTGGAAGGGGGCAATATCGAAGATTAACTCCTCGCTTCGGAAGTTATCCGGGGATCCGAAGACCACTTCTAGTGTGATTGAGCTCGTGCAACAGGCCTCTACACCTGGTATGACACCTTTGAAGGTGGTTTTGGTGCGTTTGATCCTTGAGGGATCGATGCCCATTTTGCGCATTGTATCCTGATAAAGCCGATTTAGGCTGCTGCCACCGTCCATAAGGACTCATGTGAGGTGGAATCCGTTGATGATAGGGTCGAGGACCAGTGTGGCTGAGCGCCATGACGAATACTTGTCGGATGGTCCCTGTGATCAAAGGTGATCGGACAGGAAGACCATGGGTTGAACTTTGGTTCGACTGGCTCCATCGCGTAGACATCCCTTAGTGCGTGCTTCCGCTCCCGTTTGGGAATATAGGTGGTGTATATCATATTTACCGTTTTTACTTGGGGAGGAAATTTCTTTTGTTACCCTGCGTTCGGTCGCCGAGGCTCCTCGTCGTCATCAATGTGTGTCCCCTTTTCCTTGTTTTCGATGTTCAGCTTGCCGGCCTGCTTAAATACCCAACATTCTCTATTGGTGTGGTTGGCTGGTTTATCGGGGGTGCCATGGATTTGACATGAGGGATTGAGTATGCGGTCCAGACTGGACGGTCCCAGATTGTTTCTTTTAAATGGCTTTTTCCGTTGACCGTACTTGGAGCCACTAAATCCGGCATTGACGGTCGTGTCTTCGGCATTATCGCCATTATTGCGACGCTTGTGTCTGTTGTGTCGGGGCTTGCCGTTGCTATCTCTGACGTCTGAAGTGCCAGGATTTCTTGATGTCGTATTTCTATGAGCCAACCAGCTATCCTTGCCTGCACAGAAGCGGGTCATGAGTGTCGTGAGGGCTGCCATGGATTTCGGCTTCTCTTGGCCAAGGTGTCGAGCAAGCCACTCGTCATGGATGTTATACTTAAAGGCCTCTAGGGCTTCGGCATCTGGACAGTCGACGATTTGGTTCTTTTTAGTTAAGAACCGAGTCCAGAATTTCCTGGCTGACTCTCCGGGCTGTTGGGTTATGTGACTTAAGTCATCAGCGTCCGGTGGTCGCACGTAAGTGCCCTGAAAGTTGTCGAGGAACACATCTTCCAAGTTCTCCCAACTACCAATGGAGTTTTCTGGCAAGCTATTCAGCCAATGCCGAGCTGGTCCCTTGAGTTTTAGTTGGAGATACTTGATTGCATGGAGATCATCACCGCGGGCCATGTGAATGTGGAGAAGGAAATCTTCAATCCATACGCAGGGTTTGTTGTCCCATCATATGATTTGATGTTTATGGGTTTAATCCCTTCTGGAAATTCATGCTCCATTACTTTGTCAGTGAAGCATAGGGGGTGTGTGGCGCCTCTATGTCGGGCTACATCGTGACTCCGTTCGGATGAACATGGTGTGCGGTATTCCGCCCGGACTGATTTGTATTTAGTATATCCGGTGTGGCATTCATCATCACGCGTTGGGGCGCGCCCCCGCGATCCGTAGATTGATCTTGACTGCCCTGCTTTGTTTCCCAACTTGTCTTGCAGGTCATGCATGTAGCCCCAGGCCTTCGTGTTTTTGTTTGTTCGGCGACTGGGTGCGGGCTGGTGTTCGTACTGATAAGCCGATTTGTCTCGGCCACGAGGTGGTCGGTCAGCCGCATCCTGTGTTGGTAGTATAGGCTCTAGTGCCTCATCCTCGAATTGAGGTAACAACCTGCGTGAGGGAGTCCTGGATTAGGGGGTGTCCGGATGGCCGGACTAAGACCTTTGGCCGGACTCCCGGACTATGAAGATACAAGATTGAAGACTCCGTCCCGTGTCCGGATGGGACTTTTCTTGGCGTGGAAGGCAAGCTTGGCGATACGATATGAAGATCTCCTCCCATTGTAACCGACTCTGTGTAACCCTAGCCCTCTCCGGTGTCTATATAAACCGGAGAGTTTTAATCCATAGGACGAACAACAATCATACCATAGGCTAGCTTCTAGGGTTTAGCCACTCTAATCTCGTGGTAGATCTACTCTTGTACTACCCATATCATCAATATTAATCAAGCAGGAGTAGGGTTTTACCTCATCGAGAGGGCCCGAACCTGGGTAAAAACATCGTGTCCCTTGTCTCCTGTTACCATCCGCCTAGACGCACAGTTCGGGACCCCCTACCCGAGATCCGCCGGTTTTGACACCGACATTGGTGCTTTCATTGAGAGTTCCTCTGTGTCGTCGCCTTTAGGCCCGATGGCTTCTTCGCTCATCAATCGGGACGCGGTCCAGGATGAGACTTTTCTCCCCAGACAGATCTTCGTATTCGGCGGCTTCGCACTGCGGGCCAACTCGTTTGGCCATCTGGAGCAGATCGAAAGCTACACCCTTGGCCATCAGGTCAGGTTTGGAAGCTTAAACTACACGGCCGACATCCGCGGGGACTTGATCTTCGACGGATTCGAGCCGCAACCGAGCGCGCCGCACTGTCACGATGGGCATGATTTAGCTCTGCCGCCGGACAACGCCGAGAGCGTCGCTCAGGTGTCCGCTCCAACCATTAGCTCAGAGCCCACTGCGCTAGTCGGGGATGGACGGTTGGACGCCGCCCCGGAAGTTGCAACCTCTATGGAGATAGAGCCGGATACCAGCCTAGTCCTTTGCAAGGCCCGTGACTCTAAGGTGTCGGACTCCGCTCCGGACTCCATAAATCCCGCACCTCTTCCGATTAAGCCCGATTGGGATCCAGTCATGGAGTTCACCGCCGCAGACGTCTTTCAGCACTCGCCTTTTGGCGATATCCTGAATTCATTAAAGTCTCTCTCTTTGTCAGGAGAGCCCTGGCCGAACTACGGCCAACACGGTTGGGATGCGGACGACGAAGAAATTTGAAGCCCACCCACCACCCACTTCGTAGCCACTGTCGACGATTTAACCAACATGCTCGACTTTGACTCCGAAGACATCGATGGCATGGACGCCGATGAAGGAGACGATCAAGAACCAGCACCTATAGGGAACTGGAAAGCCACCTCGTCGTATGACATATACATGGTGGACACCCCTAAAGCGGGGGATGGCGAGGAAAAAACAGAGGATGATCCCTCCAAGAAGCAACCCAAGCGCCGACGTCAGCGGCGCCGCTCTAAGTCCTTCCAAAGCAAAAAAACGGCGATTCCGGCACCGGAGATAACAACACGCCGGACAGTGCCGAAGACAACCCCCTCCAGCAGGATTCAGTGCAGGAGGACGAAGGAGCCAGCCCTCATGAGAGAGCGGCCGACAGAGAGGTTGAGGACGACAATTATATGCCTCCCTCCGAAGACGAGGCAAGCCTCGACGACGACGAATTCGTCGTGCCAGAGGATCCCGTTGAACAAGACCATTTCAAACGCAGGCTTGTGGCCACGGCAAGCAGCCTCAAGAAGAAACCACAGCAGCTTAGAGCTGACCAAGACTTGCTAGCCGACAGATGGACCAAAGTCCTGGCGGCCGAAGAGTATAAACTAGAACGCCCCTCCAAGAGCTACCCAAAGCGCAGGCTGCTACCCCAACTTGAGGAGGAAGCAACTAAACCTACATCACCAGCGTACGATGCGCCCGATCGGCCACCCCGTGGCCGCGATAGAGAGGCCTTCGGGCCCTCGACCCAAGACGCACCCCGGCACCGCTCAAAACATACCAGAGTACGGGGAGACGCAACAGACCTGCGAGACATCTTGGAGAATAAGGCAAGGAAAACAAGATCGATCTACGGATCGCATCGGCGCCCCGCTTCACGTGACGCTAACCGTCATGCCGGACATAATAAGTACGACCCGGCCGAATACAACAGACCAAGCTCATCCGAGCTGCGTCGTGATATAGCCTAGTATAGGGCGCCGCACACCCACTATGCTTCATAGAAGAAGTAATGGATCATCAAATCCCCGAGGGCTTCAAACCCGTAAACATCGAATCATACGTGGCACAACAGATCCTGCGGTATGGATCGAGGATTATCTCCTTCATATCCACATGGCCCGTGGTGATGATCTACACGCCATCAAATACCTCCCGCTCAAGCTTAAAGGACCAGCTCGACATTGGCTTAACAGCCTGCTAGCAGAGTCAATTAGTTGTTGGGAGGACCTGTAATCCGCATTCCTTGAAAATTCCAGGGCACTTATGTGCGACCACCAGACGCTGATGACTTAAGCCACATAATCCAGCAGCCAGAGGAATCAGCTAGACAATTCTGGACACGGTTCCTAACCAAGAAAAATCAAATAGTCGACTGTCCGGACGCCGAGGCCCTTGCAGCCTTCAGGCACAACATCCGAGATGAATGGCTTGCCCAGCACCTAGGGCAGGAAAAGCCCAAATCTATGGCAGCCCTCACGACACTCATGACCCACTTCTGTGCGGGAGAAGACAGCTGGCTGGCTCGTAGCAACAATATAACCAAGAGCCCCGGCAATTCGGATACCAAGGACAACAATGGCAGGTCACATCGCAACAAGCATATGCGCCGCATTAACGGTGACAATACTGAAGATACGGCAGTCAATGGCGGATTCAGAGGCTCTAAACCCGGTCAGTGGAAGAAGCCATTCAAAAGAAACCCTCCGGGCCCATCCAGCTTAGACCGGATACTCGATCGCTCGTGCCAGATACACAGCACCCCCGAACAGCCAGCCAATCACACCAACAGGGATTGTTGGGTGTTCAAGTAGGCAGGCAAGTTAAGCGCCGAAACCAGAGACAAGGGGCTACATAGCGATGACGAGGAGGAGCCTCGGCCGCCGAACAACAAAGGACAGAAGGGAGTTCCCCCGCAAGTTTGGACGGTGAACATGATATACGCAACCCACATCCCCAAAAGGGAGCGGAAGCATGCTCTCAAGGACGTCTATGCGTTGGAGCCAGTCGCCCCAAAGTTCAACCCATGGTCCTCCTGCCCGATCACCTTCGATCGAAGGGACCATCCCACCAGCATCCATTACGGCGGATTCGCCGCATTGGTCCTAGACCCAATTATCGACGGATTTCACCTTACCAGAGTCCTAATGGACGGCGGCAGCAGCCTGAACCTGCTTTACAAGGACACAGTGCGAAAAATGGGCATCGATCCTTCAAGGATTAAACCCACAAATACAACCTTCAAAGGCGTCATACCAGGTGTAGAGGCCAGCTGTACAGGCTCGGTTACACTGGAAGTGGTCTTCGGATCCCCGGATAACTTCCGGAGCGAAGAGTTAATCTTCTACATAGTCACATTCCGCAACGGCTATCACGCCCTGCTTGGACGAACCGCATTTGCAAAATTCAATGCGGTGCCGCACTACGCATATCTCAAGCTCAAGATGCCAGGACCTCGCGGAGTCATCACGGTAAACAGAAACACCGAACGCTCTCTCCGAATGGAGGAGCACACGGCGGCCCCGGCGGCGGAAGTACAGAGTAGCCTCTCAAGGCAGTTCTCCAATCCAGGCTTCAAACGTCCGGACAACGTCAAGCGAGCCCGAAGTAACCTACAACAAATCCGGCTGGCACGTTACGAGCAAGCATAGCAGTGCGGCCCCAACCCCAGCCCCCGCCAAATGGCGATACTAGTACCACGCGTACATAATTACGCCTTAGAGATACAATGGGCATAAGGGGAGGGGCACAACTATGTCACCCCCATAATGCGGCTCAACCGCACTAAGGGGCTCCCTATTTCGCCATTTTCTTTCTTTCAAGACCCAACTATTCGGAAGGCCTATCTGACAATACACTCGCCGAACACACGATGCAACAGCCAGGGAAAGAGCAAGCCACGTCAAACGTCCAGGTGGTCTCTATAACGAGTTTAATACATGTTTTACTTACAATCCCGCAGCTTTCCCCTGGAGGAGAGCATGTCAAATACTCCCATCTCTTGCTTATTGCACTTCTTGTATCGTTCTACTTTCGCAGCAGCCCTTTTTTAATAAACAATATATAGCTCTTATCTATTATTGTACTTATCTATTTTTTATATACAAATATGTTCAGTCATGACATTCTGCAACCGTACACTCTGGTACGGACAATACACCAGGGGCTTAAAACACCCCATAACATGGTGTGAGAAGACCGAACACTCTCATGAGTGCGGCACCCCGAACTTATAGCACTATATGCATCGGCTCCGAATCATGTCTTTGGTCAATAGTTGGGTTTGCCCGGCTCCCATGTTTTGGTACCTTATGTTCCGCATTGTTGGCTAAGGTAGCGCTGGGAGAACTACTGTGATTGTGCCCCAGTTGAGCTGGGTTAACACCTCAGTAGAGAAAGCTAAAACTGACCGTCATGATAGTGCGAGAGACCGGTCGCTGTTTGCAAGGTTTTTTCGAGTCCTTAAAGACTTATGCCGCTTCGAGCGAGGAACAGGACTTATCCGGCCTAGGCGTGGATAGCGCCTTGAACTTGGTCTTCCGAATACTAGGGGCTTCACCGAAATTTAAAATTATAGAATTCTATGGCTAAGTGAGAGTGATAAAGCATTATAAGTCCGAAGGCCTGGTTCGTTGTGCTGAACGCCTCCCTAGATGGACCCAAGAATGGGAACAAGAGCGCTCAGGTTTATCTCGAACACCCCAGCACTCGTGGCTTGGGGGTCGAAGCCGACGACTTGCATCTCTCAGATTTGATAAACAGCCGCACAGAAGGTAATATTTAAATTAACAAGCGTTGCTTAACGCATATGAACAAAGTTTCAGTGTACAGGATAACAAATGCGAGTCTACTAAAAAATTACATCTTTGGAGCACTCATCCGCTATACGGCGGGCACCCTTCAGAACGCCATTATAATACATCTCGGGCGTACGATACTCCTTGCCCGGCGGTGGCGCGTCCGTCAAAAGCTTCTCCGCATCTAGCTTGCCCCAGTGCACCTTAGCACGGGCAAGGGCCCGATGGGCACCCTCAATACAAACGGAGCGCTTGACGACCTCAATCCACGGACACACGTCCACCAGTCGCTGCACCAGACCGAAGTAGCTCCCAGGCATGGCTTCTCTAGGCCACAACCGAGCTATGAGGCCCTTCATGGCCTGTTCGGCCACCTTGTGGAGCTCGACCAGCTGCTTCAGCTAGTCGCTCAGGGGCACCGGATGTTCGGCCTCAGCATACTGAGACCAGAACACTTTTTCTGTCGAGCTCCCCTCTTCAGCTCGGTAGTATGCGGCAGCATCAGACACACTACGGGGCAGATCGGCGAATGCTCCTGGAGAGCTCCGGATTCGGGTAAGTAGTAGATAATTAACTTTTATGTTTTTGCTTTGCATAAAGAATGCCTTACCCGCCACTATCTTCTTCATCGCCTCGATCTCCTGAAGGGCCTTCTGGGCTTCGGCATTAGCGGTCTTGGCACTCTGAAGAGCCAACGCAAGCTCGGACTCTCGAGTCTTCGAGTCACGCTCCAAACTCTCGTGTTTTTCCACGAGAGCCTGGAGCTCTTGCCGCACCTCTGCCACCCGCGCCTCCTGCTTCTCTCGCTCGGTGTGCTCCAAGGCCGCACTTTTTTTGGCCTTGGAGACCGCCTCCTTCAGGGTCGCCACCTCGGTCATGGCTCCTGCAACATTTACGTTGGTCCTGTCATTATTTGCAACCAAGTATTTCTATATACATTTACAGGCGATACTATGTACCCTCTTTATCCTCGAGATGCTTCTTGGCACGGCCGAGCTCGCTCTCGGACCGCTCGAGGCTTTCCTTCAATGCATTGACCTCCGCAGTCAGTGCGGCAGAGGTCAGCAGCACAGCCTGCATTCCCATATTGACACATTTCTATTAGACTCCTGCGTATATCTCTTTAGATCCTCAGCTCGGCTTTTCTTTCCGAACGCCGAACTAAGCATCAGGGGCTACTGTCTATGCGGTAATAATTTTTTATATGTTTTTAACACATACCTCAAAGCCTGTTAACAGGCTTGTACAAGCTTCTGTCAGCCCGCTCTTGGCGGACTAAACCTTTTGGATCACCGCACTCATAACAGTGTAGTGTTCCTCGTTGATGGAGGCGCCGTTAAGCACCTCCAACAAATTGCCCGACACCTCCAAATGAACGGGGGTCGCCGGCGTCGTAGGCTTGCCCTTCTTATGGAGGCGCTGCCTGTCGGACTCTGGAACCGTTGATGGTTCCGGAGCAGTGTCCGGCCCGGGGCCGGACTTAGAACCCTCCGGGGCTTTACCCCCTTCGGGCCTGGAGTCCGGGAGATCGCCCAACGGCGCCTCCAAGACCACCTCCTCCTGGTTTAGTCCCATTCAGGACCCCACCTCGGCGTCGTCCGTGGGGAGCAGGGAGGAGGCCGTCGGAAGTGAAGCGCTATTCACATTCGACGAATTCAGGGAGCCACTCGACGAATCGCTGAGCTGGGCTCTGGGCGGACTGCATAATTAAATTCGGCGTCAGAAGCTATCGAATAATAGAGGAGTGCAATAAGTCATTCGGGTCGCCGGACACTTACGATTTGGCCAGGGGCTTGACCCTGGATGGCCATTCCTCCCCGCCGTCTTCGGCATCGGGAGTGTAGTCCGGCAGAAGGGTCTTCCCCTTCTTGGACCCTCCGGCTTCCCCAGTCGGGGCGGCCTTTCTTTTCTTTCCTCCCCCCATTGGATGGGGAGAGGCATCTTCTTCTTCTTCCTCCTCCTCGTCTTCGGAGGCGGAGGGTGCGTCGGGGTTGTCGGGCGAATCCGACACCGCCAGGCGCCGGGAACTCTTTTGGGTCCCTGTGGCCTTATTCTTTGCCTTCTTTTTCGGCACCACGTGGGGTGCTGGAACTAGCAGCCCTGTCAATTGGGCGTCCGCTTGGTCTTCTGGTAGGGGAGCCGGACAGATAACCTGCCCGGACTTCTTCAGCCAGTCCTGTCAAAGGTAGGGGACTTCAGATCCCGCACAGAGTCAAACTATGAAAGACAAAAGGTCCCGTAAAGGGTAGAATAGCTTACCTCGTTGGCCTGGCGCCGCGAGCTGAATCCGTGATCCTCGGTAGCGGACGCGGGGGCCTCGGCACCCTTGAACAGCACCTTCTAGGCATCTTCGTACGTGGTGTCGAAGAGCCCGCTCAAGGTTGGGTGCTGTGCCGGATCGAACTCCCACAATTTGAAGGCCCGTTGTTGGCATGGGAGGACCCGGCGGATAAGCATGACCTGGACTACGTTGACGAGCTTGAGGTTCTTGCTCACCAGCTTTTTGACGCAGGTTTGGAGTCCAGTCAGCTCTTTCGAATCTCCCCATGTTAGGCCCGTCTCTTTCCAGGAGGTGAGCCGTGTGGGAAAACCAGATCGGAATTCGGGGGCCGCTTCCCATTTGGGGTCGCGTGGCTCGGTGATGTAGAACCACCCCGATTGCCATCCTTTTATTGTCTCCACGAAGGAGCCCTCGAGCCATAGGACGTTGGCCATCCGGCCCACCATGGCACCTCCGCACTCCGCTTGGCGGCCGCTCACCACTTTCGGCTTGACATTAAAAGTCTTCAGCCATAAGCCGAAGTGGGGCTGGATGCAAAGGAAGGCCTCGCACACGACGATGAACGACGAGATGTTGAGGATAAAGTTTGGGGCCAGACCGTGGAAGTCCAGGCCGTAGTAGAACATGAGCCCCCGGACGAACGGGTGAAGAGGAAAACCCAGCCCGCGGAGGAAATGGGGAAGAAAAACAACCCTCTCATGGGGCCTGGGGGTGGGGACGAGTTGCCCCACATCTAGAAGCCGGTGCGTGATGTCGTCAGACAGGTATCCGGCCTTCCTCGGCTTTTTGATTTGTCCCTCCATGACGGAGGAGGCCATCCATCTACCTCCCGCTCCGGACATGATCGGAGAAACTTGAGGTGGGAAGTGTGGGCTTGGGCGTTGGAGCTCGAGCGCGCAAGGACGGATAAGCAAAGGAGGAAGAAGGCGTGAATGGAAAGGGCGGATTCTTATCCCCTTATATGGGCGGCCGAAACTACGAGCCCCCACCGGCCTAATAAAACTCGCTTATCTCCCAAGCGCCGCGGTTAATGGCGCGGTTGGGTTACCCACGCCCGTATTGATGAGAATCCCGGAATAAGGGGACATGATCTCTGCTTTGACAAGACGTGCCAAGAAAACCGCCTCGCTAAACATGCTGAGGTGGAACAGTAAAATGAATAAAAGCCTGGCCGTGGCATGATGTCACGCCGCGGAGTACGTCAGCAGATCCGATTGATGCAAATACTATTCTCTCTACGATGGAATGTGGAACTTATTTTGCAGAGCCGGACACTACCCTGGTGTTCAACATCTTCTATGGAATATTCAGAGGAGGAACCCGCCTTGCAATGCCGAAGAAAACTTGCGCGCCGGACTCGCCGTCATTGAAGCCTGGTTCAGGGGCTACTGAGGGAGTCCCGGATTAGGGGGTGTCCGGATGGCTGGACTAAGACCTTTGGCCGGACTCCTGGACTATGAAGATACAAGATGGAAGACTTTGTCCCGTGTCCGGATGGGACTTTCCTTGGCGTGGAAGGCAAGCTTGGCGATACGATATGAAGATCTCCTCCCATTGTAACCGACTCTGTGTAACCCTAGCCCTGTCCGGCGTCTATATAAACCGGAGAGTTTTAGTCCATAGGACGAACAACAATCATACCATAGGCTAGCTTCTAGGGTTTAGCCACTCCGATCTCGTGGTAGATCTACTCTTGTACTACCCATATCATCAATATTAATCAAGAAGGAGTAGGGTTTTACCTCATCGAGAGGGCCCGAACCTGGGTAAAAACATCGTGTACCTTGTCTCCTGTTACCATCTGCCTAGACGCACAGTTCGGGACCCCCTACCCGAGATCCGCCGGTTTTGACACGGACACTGCGCCTAGGGTAACTTTTGGTTGGGCACTCGAGTCCGTATTCCTCGGCCGCCAGGACCTTAGTCCATCTATCGGTGAGGAGATCTTGATCAGCTTGAAGCTGCTGTTGTTTATTCTTTAGGCCTTTTGCAGTGGCTATAAACCAGCGCTTGTAGCGCTCCTGCTCGACGGGATCCTCAGGCACGATAAATTCTTTGTTGTTGAGGCTCACCTCTTCTTCACAGAGGGGCATGTAATTGTCATCCTCCGAGTCTTCATTCATTGCCGGTTCATCAGGGCTAGCTTGCCCGTCCTCCCGTATGGCCTGTACGAAGCTTGGCTGGGCGGGATTGTTTTCGTCTTTGGCATCATCCGGAGTGCTATTGTCTCTTGTGTCGGTATCGCTGTTTTTGCTATGGTGTGGTTTAGAGCGGCATCACTGACGTGGCGCTTTGGTTGCTTCTCAAGAGGATTTTCCTCCTTTGCATACTTTTGATCCTCGCCATTGTTTTCTTTGGGTGTGTCCACCATATATATGTCATATGACGAGGTGGCTGTCCAGCGCCCTATGGACGGTGGTTCCTGTTCTTCTCCGGCATCGTCGTCCATACTGTCGATGTCTTCGGAGTCGAAATCGAGCATGTCGGTTAAGTCGTCGACAGTGGCTATTAAGTGGGTGGTGGGTGGGTAACGAATTCCTTCATCGTCCGCTTCCCACTCAAGCCGGACATAGTTCAGCCAAGGGTCTCCTCCCAAGGAGAGAGATTTTAATGAGTTTAGCACATCACCCAAGGCCGAGTGCTGAAAGATATCCGTGGAGCTAAATTCCATGATCGGTGCCCAGTCTGATATGATGGGCACGGATGCACGTGGTTCGGAGCCTATGGCCAGAAACGAGTCCGAGGGTCCGATGACACAGACCTCATTAGAAGTGAAATCTATGTTCAGCCCTATCGCCGTTGAGTGTGCGGCTTCCATGGTGGGGTCCATCCCCCCGTCCTCGGATGGCACAATCTGCGCTGGATTTAAAGCCAGGGCAGCTGCAGGTATGATCTTCTGAACACCATCCGATGGCTGATCTAGGTCATGTCCATCGCGACTGTAGGGTGTACCTGTCATGGGCTCGAATCTGTCGAAGATCAAATCTCCGTGGATGTCGGCAGTGTAGTTTAGGCTTTCAAACCTGACCTGATGGCCAGGGGCGTAGCTATCGATCTACTCCAGATGGCCAAGCGAGTTGGCCCATAGTGCGAAGCCACCGAATACGAAGATCTGTCCGGGGAGGAAAACCTCACCCTGGACCACATCGTTGTGGATGATTGAAGGTGCCATCAAGCCTTATGGTGACATCACAGTGAAACTCTCAATGAAAGCACCAATGTCGGTGTCAAAACCGGAGGATCTCGGGTAGGGGTCCCAAACTATACATCTAAGGCTAATGGTAACAGGAGGCGGGGGACACGATGTTTACCCAGGTTCGGGCCCTCTCTATGGAGGTAATACCCTACTTCCTGCTTGATTGATCTTGATGATATGAGTATTACAAGAGTTGATCTACCACGAGAACGAAGAGGCTAACCCTAGAAGCTAGCCTATGATTATGATTGTTCTTGTCCTACGGACTAAACCCTCCGATTTATATAGACACTGGAGGGGGCTAGGGTTACACAGAATCGGTTACAGAGAAGGGAATCTACATATCCGAATTGCTAAGCTTGCCTTCCACGCAAAGGAGAGTCCCTCTCGGACATGGGAAGAAGTCTTCAATCTTGTATCTTCATAGTC
This sequence comes from Triticum dicoccoides, assembly GCF_002162155.2. NCBI lineage: Eukaryota > Viridiplantae > Streptophyta > Magnoliopsida > Poales > Poaceae > Triticum > Triticum dicoccoides. The sequence goes on from NC_041383.1 coordinate 597,029,658, forward strand.
CAACAGTCCGGCATGAGCATATAGTACGATTGTCCGAGGACCCCCTAATCCAGGAGTCCCTCAGTATGAGTTGTACGTTTTACTTTGGTGTTGTCCTATTGTGCCCTCCCTGTCGCGCAAGCGTGAGGGATTCCCGCTATAGGGTGTTGCAATATGTCCATGGTTTACTTGTTGTCTGCGTTGCTTGAGTGACATAAGCATAAACACAGATAAGTGGGTCACGGCGTAAGGGAATAAAGGGGACTTGATATGGTAATGCTATGGTTGGTTTTTACCTTAATGATCTTTAGTAGTTGCGGATGCTTGCTAGAGTTCCAATCATAAGTGCATATGATCCAAGAAGATAAAGTATGTTGGCTTATGCCTCTCCCTCATATGAAATTGCAATAGTGATTACCGGTTGTGTTAACAATTACCTAGGATAATTCCGCACACCGACCCATCATTATTCCACACTCGCTATTTATAATACTTAAGTAATATATTCTAACTTTATGATAACAGCACCTACTTTTATATTTTATCTATCCAATATCATACAAAGTTATCCTCTTCATACCCACAACATAGTTTTATTTCTCATTTCTAGTTGGAAGCAAATGTTTGGTGTACGTAGAGTCGTATCAGTGGAAGAAAGGACTTGAGAGAATATTGATATTGACTTTAGCTCCTTGTGGGTTTGACACTCCATACTTATCACTTCCACCTTTGGGAATTGCTACAATGATTCCCTGCACTTGGGGATTATCAAGCTCTTTTCTGGCGCCGTTGCCGGGGAGCAATAGCGTGGGGTTGATATTCTCGTGTGTGCTTGTTTGCTTTGTTCACTAAGTAGATTTTGTTTTCTATTTCTAGTTTTGCTTAGTTGTGGGTGAAACATACAAAGAAATTAAAAAATGAAAATACAAAAGATGCACTTGCCTCATATGCCTAAAAAGTTTTTCAAAAAGAGAAGTGATTGGAAAGTTATGCATTGGAGAAGTGAGGGTCGACCTTGAGCACTTGTGTTCATGATCATGGAAACAATGTAGAATTTTTCATGGAAGTTTATCTGTAAATAATTATCCCCTTGTATATGTCCATTTTATTATAAAAATAATGTTCCAAGCTTTGGTTTTAGGATGATTAGATTGCTTGTTTACTATGTGCAGTACAAAAACAGAAACTTTGGCTGTAGCGCGTGAATTTACATTTTTTACTGGAAAGTCAAATGGGTCTGAAACTTTTTTCGGATTACTTATGTACAAATTTTTTAAATTTTCGTATTTTATTTAGAATTTTTGGAGTTACATAAGTTTACTAAATTTCCATATTACTACAGACTGTCCTGTTTTTGACAGATCCTGTTTTCTATGTGTTGTTCGCTTATTGTGATGAATCTATGGGTAGTATAGGGGGGTATGAACCATGGTGAAGTTGGAATACAGTATATATAGTGTCAATATGAAATTGGAATGAGTTTGCAACAGTACCTAAAGGTAGTGATTTGCTTTATTATACTAACGGATCTCATAAAGTTTTTGTTAAGTTTTGTGTGGATGAAGTGTTCGAAGAATGAGGAGTTACCGATGTGAGAAGAATAAAGAGAGGCAAGAGTTCAAGATTGGGGATGCCCAAGGCACCCCAAGTAAATATTCCAAGGATACTCAAGCATCTAAGCTTGGGGATGCCCCGGTTGGCATTCCATCTTTCTTCTTCAACAATTATCGGTATACCTCGGTTTTTGTTTTGTTCACATGATTTGTGTCCTTTGTGTTTTTCTTTTTCTTTAAGAACCATGCTAGTATGATATAGCCCTTCATCTATTTATAGAATGCTTCATGTGCTTCACTTATATCTTTTGAGTATGACCGTATAGAATGCTCTTTGTGCTTCACTTAAATCTTTTGAGTATAGTTTTATAGAATGCTTCGTGTGCTTCACTTATATATTTGAGTTTGGATATTGGTTAGTTTATATTAATTGTAGAATGCTCCATGAACTTCACTTATATCTTTTGGAGTATGAATAATACTATCATCTAAAGTGGGTTTGAAATAGTGCCAACTTTAGGAATTAGTGATCCCACTATTTTGGAGGGTGTTGAATCTTAGTCTGATATTTATGAAAGTGGATTTGGAAGAGTGTCAACTTTAGTTAGTAATGATTCCACTATTTCGGAAGAGGTTCCATTTGATTATGAGAACAAAGTTGCTATCTATGATGATTATTGTGATGACATGTATGCTATAATGAATAATGTTAGCCATGAAACTTCTCATCATGATTTTAATTTTCAATTGAATTATGCCTCACATGACAGTTATTTTGTTGGGTTTGCTCCCACTATTCTGAATGAGAAGAATTTTGCTTATGTGGAGACTAGAAAATTTTCTATGCTTGTAGATCATGAAAAGAATGCTTTATGTGATGGTTATATTATTGAACTCATTCATGATGCTACTGAAAATTATTATGAGGGAGGAATATATGCTTGTAGGAATTGCAATAATATCAAGTTTCCTCTCTATGTGCTTAAAGTTTTGAAGTTATACCTGTTTTGCCTTCCTATGCTAGTTGATTCTTGTTACTATAAATTGTGTGATCACAAAATCCCTAGGCATAGGAAGTGGGTTATATATAAATGTGCTAGTCATATTCTTCATGATGCTCTCTTTATGTTTCAACTCTTATCTTTTATGTGAGCATCATTGAAATCATCATGCCTAGCTAAAGGGCATTAAAGAAAAGCGCTTGTTGGGAGACAACCCAACATTTAACCTTACTGTTTTTGAGTGTTAACATGATTAAGCTACTGTAGTAATCATGTTTTATAGCTTTTGTTTCAATAAAGTGCCAAGTAAGACCTTTGGGAAGACTTGGGTGAAAGTTAATGTGATATTGCTGTAAAAGAACAGAAACTTTGTGCTCATTAGATTAGCTGTAATTTTTTACATAAGAGTACTTTTGAGTTGATTATTTTTGAAGAAGATAAATAGACAAATTCCTCACGTCCACAAATTTATTTCATAATTTTTGGAGTAGCAGAAGTATGGTTTCTGTTCAGATCATTACAGACTGTTCTGTTTCTGACAGATTCTGTTTTCATTGCATAGTTTGCTTGTTTTCTAGTTTCTATGGCTTATATTGCTCAATATAAATTGTAGAAATGATATTGTACAGTAGCAATTGTGTGAGAAAAATTATGAATCTTTTCTTTGACAGTACCAAAGTGAATGATTTGCTCTTTATCATACTAACCCATCTCACGAAGTTCCGTTAAAGTTTTGTGTGATTGAAGTTTTCAAGTTTTGAGTGAGATATCGATATGAGGAGAATAAGGAGTGGAAATACCCTAATCTTGGGGATTCCCAAGGCACCCCAAGGTAATATTCAAGGAACACTCAAGCGCCTAAGCTTGGGTATGCCCCGGAAGGCATCCCCTCTTTCGTCTTCAAAACTATCGGTATACCTTACTCGGAGCTATATTTTATTCATCACATGATATGTGTTTTGCTTGGAGCGTATTTTAAATTTTACTTGTTGTTTGAATAAAATCATTGTATCTAAAATATTGAATGAAAAAGAATCCTCCCATGGCTAGCTAATTATTTGACTACTCAGTGTTCTTCACTTATATCTTTTTGGAGTAGTTTGTCATTTACTCACGTGCTTCACGTATATCCTATGAGTAAATGGTTGAATGAATTGACTATCGTAAATCTGAATTTATATATCTTTCATATGCTTATACCATGGGGAGTAATGACTTCACACATAATAAGTATAGGTGGTAAACTTATTGAAAGTTAGCCAACGCAGAATTGGTCACTTGAACAATTCATGAAAGAATAGTGAAGGAAGAGAGATTTCACATATAAATATACTATCTTGGACATCTTTTGTAGTTGTGAGCACTCATTAAAACATGACATGCTAAAAGGTTAATGTTGGACAAGGAAGACAACTTAATGGGTTATGTTTTCCTATGTCCAAAACATTATACTGTCTTGGATCATCCTACATGTTGAGCTTGCCTTTCCCTCTCATACTATCAAAATTATTTGCACTAAGTAGAGATACTACTTGTGCTTCCAAACATCCCTTAAACCAGTTTTGCCATGAGAGTCCACCATACCTACCTATGGATTGAGTAAGATCCTTAAAGTAAGTCGTCATTATGCATGCAATAAAAATTGCTCCTTAAATATGCATGATCTATTAGTGCGAAGAAAATAAGCTTTATACGAACTTGTGATGGGGAAGAAATAAAAGTGACGGACTGCATAATAAAGGTCTTTATCACAAGCGGCAATATAAAGTAATGTTCTTTTGCATTAAGATTTTGTGCATCCAACCATAAAAGTGCATTACAACCTCTGCTTCCCTTTGGGAAGGGCCAATCTTTTACTTTTATCTTCTACCCTTATACAAGAGTCATGGTGATCATCACCTTTCCTTTTTACACTTTTTACTTTGGCAAGCACTTTGTGTTGGAGCGATCTGGATATATATATCCACTTGGATGTAGGTTTTCATAAATTATTATTGATGACATTACGCTTGAGGTAAAAGGTTGGGAGGCGAAACTATAAGCCCCTATCTTTCTCTGTGTCCGGTTAAAATTTTGAACCCATAAATATCACGTGAGTGTTAGCAATTGTTAAAGATTAAATGATAGTTGAGTATGTGGAGTTTGCTAATTCAAAGCTCTTACATAGACCCTTCCTGAAAATAAGATGAATTGCAATTGTTTGATGACTAAGAGCATAGTTTGTTACTTTTCAAGAAAGTTTATGATCTATACTTTAACATGTGAATAGTTTGTTACTTGATCATGAGAAGTTTTATGAGTTGAGCTACTATTATGATATATAATGATGCTAGAAAAAGTGATTGGAACTATCATTGATCAAACTTAAGCACTTTCTAGCATTCACACATCATAAATTATTATTTTATCATTTACCTACTCGAGGACGAGCAGGAATTAAGCTTGGGGATGTTGATACATCTCCAACGTATCTATAATTTATGAAGTATTCATGCCATGTTTACAATAGTTTTATATGATTTTGGTATGATTTTGATTAGAACTATCCTGGAATGACGCTGTTTTCAGCAGAACTACCGTGGTGTTGTTTTTTTGCAGAAATAAAAGTTCTCAGAATATGCTGAAAATCAATGGAGATTTTTTGTGGAAAATATAAAAAATACTAGAAAAAAATCTACCGGAGGGGAGTCCTGTGGGGCCCACAAGGGTGGGGGGCACCCACCCCCCTGGGGCGCGCCCCTGTGCCTCGTGGACTGCCCGTGGGGCCCCTTGACTTGTCCTCGACGCCAACCTCTCCTATAAATGCCCAAACCTCCAGAAATTAACCTAGATCGAAAGTTCTGCCGCCGCAAGCCTCTGTAGCCACGAGAAATCAATCTAGGCCCTCTCTGGCACCTTACCGGAAGGGGCCATCATCACCGGAGGCCATGGGGAAGGATCCCGTAGGGGACATCATTGCCATGAAGGCCAAGGACCAGAGGCGAAACCTCTCCCCATCCAGGGGGGAGGCCATGGAGGAGGAAGCACAAGGGGGAGAACCTCTCCTCCACTCTCTCGGTGGCGCCGGAATGCCAGGGGGAGGGGAATCATCATCACGGTGATTGTCTTCATCAGCATCACCATCATCATTGAAGGAAATATGCCCTAGAGGCAATAATAAAGTTATTATTTATTTCCTTATTTCATGATAAATGTTTATTATTCATGCTAGAATTGTATTAACCGGAAACATGATACATGTGTGAATACATAGACAAACATATAGTCACTAGTATGCCTCTACTTGACTAGCTCATTAATCAAAGATGGTTATGTTTCCTAACCATAGACATGTGTTGTCATTTGATTAATGGGATCACGTCATTAGGAGAATGATGTGATTGACATGACCCATTCCGTTAGCCTAGCACTTGATCGTTTAGTATATTGCTATGGCTTTCTTCATGACTTATACATGTTCCTGTAACTATGAGATTATGCAACTCCCGTTTACCGGAGGAACACTTTGGGTACTACCAAACGTCACAACGTAACTGGGTGATTATAAAGGAGTACTATAGGTGTCTCCGAAGGTACATGTTGAGTTGGCGTATTTCGAGATTAGGTTTTGTGACTCCGATTGTCGGAGAGGTATCTCTGGGCCCTCTCGGTAATGCACATCACTATAAGCCTTGCAAGCAATGTGACCAATGAGTTGGTTACGGGATGATGCATTACGTAACGAGTAAAGAGACTTGCCGGTAACGAGATTGAACTAGGTATTGGATACCGACGATCAAATCTCGGGCAAGTAACATACCGATGACAAAGGGAACAATGTATGTTGTTATGCGGTTTGACCGATAAAGATCTTCGTAGAATATGTAGGAACCAATATGGGCATCCAGGTTCCGCTATTGGTTATTGACCGAGAATAGTTCTAGGTCATGTCTACATAGTTCTCGAACCCGTAGGGTCCGCACGCTTAAGGTTTCGATGACAGTTATATTATGAGTTTATGAGTTTTGATGTACCGATGGAGTTCGGAGTCCCGGATGAGATCGGGGACATGACGAGGATTCTCGAAATGGTCGAGACGTAAAGATCGATATATTGGACGACTATATTCGGACTTCGGAAAGGTTCCGAGTGATTCGGGTATTTATCGGAGTACCGGAGAGTTACGGGAATTCGCCAGGAAGAAGTATTGGGCCTTATTGGGCCATACGGGAAAGAGAGAGGGGCTGCCTAGGGCAGGCCCCGCGCCCCCCAAGGCCTAGTCCGAATTGGACTAGGGGGAGGGGCCGCACCCCCTCCTTCCTTCCCTTCTCTCTTCCCCTTCCTTCTCTCCTACTCCTACTAGGAAAGGAGGAGTCCTACTCCCGGTGGGAGTAGGACTCCTCCCTTGGGCGCGCCTCCTCCTCCTTGGCCGGCCCTCCTCCCCTTGCTCCTTTATATATGGGGGCACGGGGGCACCTCTAGGCACAACAGAAGTTGATCTTCGTGATCGTTCCTTAGCCGTGTGCGGTGCCCCCCTCCACCATATTCCACCTCGGTCATATCGTCGCGGAGTTTAGGCGAAGCCCTGCGCCGGTAGAACATCATCACCGTCACCACGCCGTCGTGTTGACGGAACTCATAACCGACACTTTGCTGGATCGGAGTCCGGGGATGGTCATCGAGCTGAACGTGTGCTGAACTCGGAGGTGCCGTACATTCGGTACTTGGATCGGTCGGATCGTGAAGACGTACGACTACATCAACCGCATTGTCATAACGCTTCCGCTTACGGTCTACGAGGGTACGTGGACAACACTCTCCCCTCTCGTTGCTATGCCATCACCATGATCTTGCGTGTACGTAGGAAATTTTTTGAAATTACTATGTTCCCCAACAATCATAACCATCCTCATCTCTTTTATGTGGTCCACTCTCCCGCACCCCGTTGTAATCCCTACTTGAACATGGTGCTTTATACCACATATTATGATCCAATGATGTGTTGCCATCCTATGATGTGTTAAGTAGATATCTTTTGTCTTTGGGTTGATTGATGATCTAGATTGATATGAGTTGTATGTTTTACTTTGGTGTTGTCCTGTTATGCCCTTCGTGTCATGCAAGCGTGAGGGATTCCTGTTGTAGGGTGTTGCAATATGTCCATGGTTTACTTATTGTCTGCGTTGCTTGAGTGACAGAAGCATAAACACGGATAAGTGGGTCACGGCGTAAGGGAATAAAGGGGACTTGATATGTTAATGCTATGGTTGGGTTTTACCTTAATGATCTTTAGTAGTTGCAGATGCTTGCTAGAGTTCCAATCATAAGTGCATATGATCCAAGAAGAGAAAGTATGTTAGCTTATGCATCTCCCTCATATGAAATTGCAATAGTGATTACCGGTCTTGTTAACAATTGCCTAGGATAATTCCGCACACCGACCCATCATTATTCCACACTCGCTATTTATAATACTTAAGTAATATATTTTAACTTTATGATAACATCACCTACTTTTATATTTTAGCTCTCCGATATCATACAAAGTTATCCTCTTCATACCCACAACATAGTTTTATTTCTCGTTTCTAGTTGGAAGCAAACGTTCGGTGGACGTAGAGTCGTATCAGTGGCAGATAGGACTTGGTAGAATATTCATCTTGCCTTTAGCTCCTTGTGAGTTCGACACTCCATACTTATCAATTCCACCTTTGGGAATTGATACGATGATTCCCTGCACTTGGGGATTATCACTCAACCATATTGATCCTTTCGTAGTGTATTTCAGACAAGTTAAATAATGGCGTGGAATGGACAAGAGGATGTGGAACCCCTTCAAAATGCTAAGGACACATATTGGAAAAAGCTCAAGACTCTTCATTTCATTTTAAGTGAGTCAAGATCACATTGAGTCCATAGGAAAGCCAATCTATTAAAAGGGGATGAGGTTTTGCTTAATGGCTTGCTTGCTAAATAGAACACAAGTGAGTTGTGGGCGATACAAGTCATACTGCTTACCAGCATGTCATACTTTGGTTCGGCGGTATTGTGAGATGAAGCGGCCCAGACCGACATTACGCGTACGCTTACGCGAGACTGGTTTCACCGTTACGAGCACTTGTGCTTAAAGGTGGCTGGCGGGTGTCTGTCTCTCTCACTTTAGTTGAATCGAGTGTGGCTACGCCCGGTCCTTGCGAAGGTTAAAACATCACCAACTTGACGAAATATCGTTGTGGTTTTGATGCGTAGGTAAGAACGGTTCTTGCTCAGCCCGTAGCAGCCACGTAAAACTTGCAACAACAAAGTAGAGGACGTCTAACTTGTTTTTGCAGGGCATGTTGTGATGTGATATGGTCAAGACATGATGAGATATAAGTTGTTGTATGATATGATCATGTTTTGTTGAAGTTATCAGCAACTGGCAGAAGCCCTATGGTTGTCTCTTTGTTGCATAAGATGCAAGTGCCAAATAATTGCTTTACTTTATCGCTATGCGATAGCAATAGTTTCAAGAGCAATAGTTGGCGAGACGACCATGTGACGACACATTGATATAGATCAAGATGATGAAGATCATGGTGTCGTGCCGGTAACGATTGAGATCATGACAGTACTTTGGAGATGGAGATCAAAGGCGCAAGATGATCATGGCCATATCATGTCACATATTTTGATTGCATATGATGTTTATCTGTTATACATCTTATTCTGTTTTGTTTGACGGTAGCATTTTAAGATGATCTCTCACTAATTATCAAGAAGTGTTCTCCCTGAGTATGCACCGTTGCGAAAGTTCTTCGTGCTGAGACACCACGTGATGATCGGGTGTGATAGGCTCTACGTTCAAATACAACGGGTGCAAAACATTTGCACACGCGGAATACTCAGGTTAAACTTGACGAGCCTAGCATATACAGATATGGCCTCGGAACACGGAGACCGAAAGGTCGAGCGTGAATCATATAGTAGATATGATCAACATATTGGTGTTCACCGTTGAAACTACTCCATCTCACGTGACGATCGGACATGGTGTAGTTGATATGGATCACGTAATCACTTAGAGGATTAGAGGGATGTCTATCTAAGTGGGAGTTCTTAAGTAATATGATTAATTGAACTTAAATTTATCATGAACTTAGTCCTGGTAGTATTTCGCAAATTATGTTGTAGATCAATAGATTGCGTTGTTGCTTTCATATGTTCATTTTGATATGTTCCTAGAGAAAATTGTGTTGAAAGATGTTAGTAGCAATTATGCGGATTGGATCCGTGATCTGAGGTTTATCCTCATTGCTGCATAGAAGAATTATGTCCTTAATGCACCGCTAGGTGACAGACCTATTGCAGGAGCAGACGCAGACGTTATGAACGTTTGGCTAGCTCAATATGATGACTACTTGATAGTTTAGTGCACCATGCTTAACGGCTTAGAATCGGGACTTCAAAGATGTTTTGAACGTCATGGACCATATGAGATGTTCCAGGAATTGAAGTTAATATTTCAAGCAAATACCCGATTTGAGAGATATGAAGTCTCCAACAAGTTCTATAGCTAAAAGATGGAGGAGAATCGCTCAACTAGTAAGCATGTGCTCAGATTGTCTGGGTACTTCAATCACTTGAATCAAGTGGGAGTTAATCTTCCAGATAAGATAGTGATTGACAGAATTCTCTAGTCACCATCACTAAGTTACTAGAACTTCGTGATGAACTATAGTATGCAAGGGATGACGAAAACAATTCCCGAGCTCTTCATGATGTTGAAATCGACGAAGGTAGAAATCAAGAAAGAGCATCAAGTGTTGATGATTGACAAGACCACTAGTTTCAAGAAAAGGGCAAAGGGAAAGAAAGGGAACTTCAAGTAGAATGACAAGCAAGTTGTCACTCCCACGAAGAAGCCCAAAGCTGAACCAAAGCCTGAAACTGAGTGCTTACACTACAAAGGAAATGGTCACTGGAAGCGGAAATGCCCTGAATATTTGGTGGATAAGAAGGATGGCAAAGTGAACAAGGGTATATTTGATATACAGGTTATTGATGTGTGCCTTACTAGTGTTTATAGTAGCTCCTGAGTATTTGATACTTGTTCGGTTGCTAAGATTAGTAACTCGAAACAAGAGTTACAGAATAAACAGAGACTAGTTGAAGGGGAAGTGACGATGAGTGTTGGAAGTAGTTCCAAGATTGATATGATCATCATCGCACACTCCCTATACTTCCGGGATTAGTGTTAAACCTAAATAAATGTTATTTGGCATTTGCGTTGAGCATGAACATGATTTGATCGTGTTTATTGCGATACGGTTATTCATTTAAAGCTAGAGAATAATTGTTATTCTGTTTACATGAATAAGACCTTCGATGGTTATATACCCAATGAAAATAGTTTGTTGGATCTCGATCATAGTGATACACATATTCATAATATTGATGCCAAAAGATGCAAAGTTAATAATGATAGTGCAACTTATTTGTGGCACTGCCGTTTGGGTCATATCGATGTAAGGCGCATGAAGAAACTCCATAAAGATGGATTTTCGGAATCACTTGGTTATGAATCATTTGATGCTTGCGAACCGTGCCTTTTGGGCAAGATGACTAAAACTCCGTTCTCCGGAACAATGGAACAAGCTACTGACTTATTGGAAATAATACATACCGATGTATGCGATCCAATGAGTGTTGATGCTCGTGGCAAGTATCGTTATTTTCTGACCTTCACAAAATTATTTGAGCAGATATGGGTATATCTACTTGAGGAAACATAAGTCTGAAATAATTGAAAAGTTCAAAGAATTTCAGAGTGAAGTGGAAAAATCGTCGTAACAAGAAAATAAAGTTTCTACGATCTGATCGCGGAGACGAATATTTGAGTTACGAGTTTGGTCTTCAATTAAAACAATGTGGAATAGTTTCACAGCTCACGCCACCTGGAACACCACAATGTTATGGTGTGTCCGAACATCGTAACCGCACTTTATTGGATATGGTGCGATCTATGATGTCTCTTATGGGTTTTACCACTATCATTTTGGGGTTGTGCATTAGAGACAGTTGCATTCACGTTTAAAAAGGGCACCATCTAAATCCGTTGAGACGACACCGTATGAACTATGGTTTAGTAGTAAACCTAAGCTGTTGTTTCTTAAAGTTTGGAGTTGTGATGCTTATATGAAAAAGGTTTTCAACCTGATAAGCTCGAACCCAAATCGGAGAAGTGCGTCTTCATAGAATACCCAAAGGAAACTGTTGGGTACACCTTCTATCACAGATCCGAAGGCAAAACATTCGTTGCTAAGAATGGATCCTTTCTAGAGAAGGAGTTTCTCTTGAAAGAAGTGAGTGGGAGGAAAGTAGAACTTGATGAGGCAACTGTACCTGCTCCCTCATTTGAAAGTAGTTCATCACAGAAATCTGTTCCTGTGACTACTACACCAATTAGTGAGGAAGTTAATGATGATGATCATGAAACTTCAGATTAAGTTACTACAGAATCTCGTAGGTCCTACAGTAAGATCCGCACCAGAGTGGTACGGTAATCTTGTTCTGGAAGTTATGTTACTAGACCATGACGAACCTACGAACTATGAAGAAGCGATGGTGAGCCCAGATTCCGCAAAATGGCTTGAGGCCATCAGATCTGAGATAAGATCCATGTATGAAAACAAAGTATGGACTTTGATTGACTTGCCCAATGATCGGCGAGACATTGAGATTAAATGGATCTTCAAGAGGAAGACGGACGCTGATAGTGTTACTATCTACAAAGCTAGAATTGTCGCAAAAGGTTTTCGACAAGTTCAAGGTGTTGACTACGATGAGAGTTTTTCACTCGTATCTATGCTTAAGTCTGTCTGAATCATGTTAGCAATTGCCGCATTTTATGAAATCTGGCAAATGGATAAACAAAACTGCATTCCTTAATGGTTTTCTTAAAGAAGAGCTGTATATGATGCAACCAGAAGGTTTTGTCAATCCTAAAGGTGCTAACAAATTGTGGAAGCTCTAGCGATCCATCTATGGACTGGTGCAAGCATCTCGGAGTTGGAATATATGCTTTGATGAGTTGATCAAAGCATATGGTTTTATACAGACTTTTTGAAGAAGCCTGTATTTACAAGAAAGTGAGTGGGAGCTCTGTAGCATTTCTAATATTATATGTGGATGACACATTGTTAATTGGAAATGATATGGAAATTCTGGATAGCATGAAAGGATACTTGAATAAGAGTTTTTCAAAGCAAGACCTCGGTGAAGCTGCTTACACATTGAGCATCAAGATCTATATAGATAGATCAAGACGCTTGATAAGATTTTTCAATGAGTACATACCTTGATAAATTTTTGAAATAGTTCAAAATGGAACAGCCAAAGAAGGAGTTCTTGCCTGTGTTACAAGGTGTGAAGTTGAGTAAGACTCAAGACCCGACCATTGCAGAAAATAGAAAGAGAATGAAAAGTCATTCCCTATGCCTCAGTCATAGGTTCTATAAAGTATGCTATGCTGTGAACCATACCTATTGTATACCTTGCTCTGTGTTTGGCAAAGGAATACAATTTTGATCTAATAAGTAGATCAGTGGACATGGGTCAAGAATATCCTTAGTGAGGACTAAGGAGATGCTTCTCGATTATGGAGGTGATAAAAGAGCCCGTCGTTAAAGTTACAACGATGCAAGCTTTTACACCAATCCAGATGACTCTAAGTCTCAATCTGGATACATATTGAAAGTGGGAGCAATTAGCTAGAGTAGCTCTGTGCAGAGCATTGTGGACATAGAATATTTGCGAAATACATACGGCTCTAAATATGACAGGCCCGTTGACTAAGCTTCTCTCACGAGCAAAACATGATCATACCTTAGTACTCTTTTGGGTGTTAATCACATAGCGATGTGAACTAGATTATTTACTCTAGTAAACCCTTTGGGTGTTGATCACATGATGATGTGAACTATGGGTATTAATCACATACAGATGTGAATATTGGTGTTAAATCACATAGCGATGTGAACTAGATTACTGACTCTAGTGCAAGTGGGAGACTGAAGGAAATATGCCCTAGAGGCAATAATAAAGTTATTATTTATTTCCTTATTTCATGATAAATATTTATTATTCATGCTAGAATTGTATTAACCGGAAACATGATACATGTGTGAATACATAGACAAACATATAGTCACTAGTATGCCTCTACTTGACTAGCTCATTAATCAAAGATGGTTATGTTTCCTAACCATAGACATGTGTGGTCATTTGATTAATGGGATCACATCATTAGGAGAATGATGTGATTGACATGACCCATTCCGTTAGCCTAGCACTTGATCGTTTAGTATATTGCTATTGCTTTCTTCATGACTTATACATGTTCCTGTAACTATGAGATTATGCAACTCCCGTTTACCGGAGGAACACTTTGGGTACTACCAAACGTCACAACGTAACTAGGTGATTATAAAGGAGTACTACAGGTGTCTCCGAAGGTACATGTTGAGTTGGCGTATTTCGAGATTAGGTTTTGTCACTCCGATTGTCGGAGAGGTATCTCTGGGCCCTCTCGGTAATGCACATCACTATAAGCCTTGAAGGCAATGTGACCAATGAGTTGGTTATGGGATGATGCATTACGTAACGAGTAAAGATACTTGCAGGTAACAAGATTGAACTAGGTATTGGATACCGACGATCAAATCCCGGGCAAGTAACATACCGATGACAAAGGGAACAACGTATGTTGTTATGCGGTTTGACCGATAAAGATCTTCGTAGAATATGTAGGAACCAATATGGGCATCCAGGTTCCGCTATTGGTTATTGACCGAGAATAGTTATAGGTCATGTCTACATAGTTCTCGAACCCGTAGGGTCCGCACGCTTAAGGTTTCGATGACAGTTATATTATGAGTTTATGAGTTCTGATGTACCGAAGGAGTTCGGAGTCCCGGATGAGATCGGGGACATGACGAGGAGTCTCGAAATGGTCGAGACGTAAAGATCGATATATTGGACGACTATATTCGGACTTCGGAAAGGTTCCGAGTGATTCGTGTATTTATCGGAGTACCGGAGAGTTACGAGAATTCGCCGGGAAGAAGTATTGGGCCTTATTGGGCCATACGGGAAAGAGAGAGGGGCTGCCTAGGGCAGGCCGCGCCCCCCCCCCCCAAGGCCTAGTCCGAATTGGACTAGGAGGAGGGGCCGCACCCCCTCCTTCCTTCCCTTCTCTCTTCCCCTTCCTTCTCTCCTACTCCTACTAGGAAAGGAGGAGTCCTACTCCCGGTGGGAGTAGGACTCCCCCCTTGGGCGCGCCTCCTCCCCTTGCTCCTTTATATACGGGGGCAGGGGGGCACCTCTAGGCACAATAGAAGTTGATCTTCGTGATCGTTCCTTAGCCGTGTGCGGTGCCCCCCTCCACCATATTCCACCTCGGTCATATCGTCGCGGAGTTTAGGCGAAGCCCTGCGCTGGTAGAACATCATCATCGTCACCACGCCGTCGTGCTGACGGAACTCATCCCCGACACTTTGCTGGATCGGAGTCCGGGGATCGTCATCGAGCTGAACGTGTGCTGAACTCGGAGGTGCCGTACGTTCGGTACTTGGATCGATCGGATCGTGAAGACGTACGACTACATCAACCGCGTTGTCATAACGCTTCCGCTTACGGGCTACGAGGGTACGTGGACAATACTCTCCCCTCTCGTTGCTATGCCATCACCATGATCTTGCGTGTACGTAGGAATTTTTTTGAAATTACTACGTTCCCCAACAATCATAACCATCCTCATCTCTTTTATGCGGTCCACTCTCCCGCACCCCGTTGTAATCCCTACTTGAACATGGTGCTTTATACCACATATTATGATCCAATGATGTGTTGCCATCCTATGATGTGTTAAGTAGATATCTTTTGTCTTTGGGTTGATTGATGATCTAGATTGGTATGAGTTGTATGTTTTACTTTGATGTTGTCCTGTTATGCCCTTCGTGTCATGCAAGCGTGAGGGATTCCTGTTGTAGGGTGTTGCAATATGTCCATGGTTTACTTATTGTCTGCGTTGCTTGAGTGACAGAAGCATAAACACGGATAAGTGGGTCACGGCATAAGGGAATAAAGGGGACTTGATATGTTAATGCTATGGTTGGGTTTTACCTTAATGATCTTTAGTAGTTGCAGATGCTTGCTAGAGTTCCAATCATAAGTGCATATGATCCAAGAAGAGAAATTATGTTAGCTTATGCATCTCCCTCATATGAAATTGCAATAGTGACTACCGGTCTTGTTAACAATTGCCTAGGATAATTCCGCACACCGACCCATCATTATTCCACACTCGCTATTTATAGTACTTAAGTAATATATTTTAACTTTATGATAACATCACCTACTTTTATATTTTAGCTCTCCGATATCATACAAAGTTATCCTCTTCATACCCACAACATAGTTTTATTTCTCGTTTCTAGTTGGAAGCAAACGTTCGGTGGACGTAGAGTCGTATCAGTGGCAGATAGGACTTGGTAGAATATTCATCTTGCCTTTAGCTCCTTGTGAGTTCGACACTCCATACTTATCAACTCCACCTTTGGGAATTGATACGATGATTCCCTGCACTTGGGGATTATTAGTCAACCATATCGATCCTTTCGTAGTGTATTTCAGACAAGTTCAATAATGGCGTGGAATGGACAAGAGGATGCGGAACCCCTTCAAAATGCTAAGGACACATATTGGAAAAAGCTCAAGACTCTTCATTTCATTTTAAGTGAGTCAAGATCACATTGAGTCCATAGGAAAGCCAATCTATTAAAAGGGGATGAGGTTTTGCTTAATGGCTTGCTTGCTAAATGCTTAGAGATATTGCTCTAAAGCCCTCAACCACTTTCTCATTCCAAATATGTCCAAAACCCTAAACTCCATCTCGGCCCCACCGGTTCTATCTACCCGGAGACACCAAGTTCATATGTCATAGCCACTGCCAGAAACCCTAGCAATTTGGTTTCACCGATAAGGATCTCGGTTTCACCGAGATGGACCTGCAAACTCTGTGATCCCCTTTTGTAACATTTCGGCCTCACCAAAATGAGCAATCGGTCACACCGAGTTTGCTTAACTAACTCTCTGTTTGCTCTTTGCTGAAATCGATCTCACCAAGTTCATGCAATCGGCACCACCGAGATGAGGTTTTGCCCTAGCCCTAGCCCTAGCACATCGGTCTCACCGAGTTCTTCCAGTCGGTCCCACCAAGATTCCTAACATTCACATTTTGAACTGAATCGGTCTCACCGAGTTCATCTATTCGGTCTAACCGAGTTGGGTCAAATGTGTGTAATGGTGGGATTTTGTGTGGAGGCTATATATACCCCTCCACCCCTTCTCGATTAGAGAGAGCCATCAGAACGTGCCTACACTTCGAGCTTACATTTTCTTACAGAGAACCACCTACTAGTGTGTTGAGATCAAGATATTCCAATCCTACCATAAGAATCTTGATTTCTAGCCTTCCCCAAGTTGCTTTCCACTCAAATCATCTTTCCACCATATCCAAATCTATGATAGAGAGTTGAGTGTTGGGGAGACTATCATTTGAAGCACAAGAGCAAGGAGTTCATCATCAACACACCATCTATTACCTTTAGGAGAGTGGTGTCTCCTAGATTGGTTAGGTGTCGCTTGGGAGCCTCCGTCAAGATTGTGGAGTTGAACCAAGAAGTTTGTAAGGGCAAGGAGATCGCCTACTTCGTGAAGCTTGTAGGGAAATGAAAGCGGAAACATTTACTTAACGCGGTTGATGTAGTTGAACGTCTTCTCGTCCCGACCGATCGAGTACCAAACGTACGGCACCTCCGAGTTCTGCACACGTTCAGCGCGATGACGTCCCTCGAGCTCTTGATCCAGCAGAGGGTAGAAGGAGTAGATGAGTTCCGTCAGCATGACGGCGTGGTGACGGTGATAGTGATGTAATCCGTGCAGGGCTTTGCCTAAGGACTGCGAGAATATGACCGGAGGCGTGAACTGTGGAGGGGGGCGCCGCACACAGCTTGGAGAAATTGGTGTCTCTTCTAGGGGATCCCCCCCATGTGTATATAAAGGAGGGAGGGAGAGGAGGCCGGCCCTAGGCGCACCCCAAGTGGGAGGAGTCCCACTTGGGCTCCTACTAGGATTCGGCCCCTCCTTCCTTTTATTGGATGGGGAAAGGGGGAAGGAGAGGGAGTTGGAGAAGGAAAGGGGCGCCGTCCCCTTCCCTAGTCCAATTCGGCCTCCTCCCTTGTGGGGGGCGCGCCAGCCCCTTGTGGGCTGGTTAGCCTCCCTCCTATGGCCCAAATGGCCCATATCTTTTCCCGGGGGGGTCCCGTAACACCTCGGTACTCCAGTATGTACCCGATACATTCCAGAACCCTTCTGGTGTCCTAATACTACCTTCCAATATATCAATCTTTACCTCTAGACCATTTTGAGACTCCCCGTCATGTCCGTGATCTCATCCGGGACTCCAAACAACCTTCGGTCACCAATATACATAACTCATATAATACATATCGTCATCGAACATTAAGCGTGCGGACCCTACGGGTTCGAGAACTATGTAGACATGACCGAGACACCTCTCCGGTCAATAACCAATAGCAGAACCTGGATGCTCATATTGGTTCCCACATATTCTACAAAGATCTTTATCGGTCGAACCGCAATGTCAACATACGTTATTCCCTTTGTCATCGGTATGTTACTTGCCCGAGATTCGATCGTCGGTATCTTCATACCTAGTTCAATCTCCTTACCAACATGTATCTTTACTCATTTCGTAATGCATCATCCCACAACTAACTCATTAGTCACATTGCTTGAAGGCTTCATATGATTTGCATTACCGAGAGGGCCCAAAGATACCTCTCCGATAATCAGAGTGACAAATCCTAATCTCAATCTATGCCAACCCAACAAACACCTTCGGAGATACCTGTAGAGCATGTTTATAATCACCCAGTTATGTTGTGATGTTTGATAGCACACAAGGCATTCCTCCGGTGTCTGGGAGTTGCATAATCTCATAGTCGGAGGAATATATATTTGACATGAAGAAAGCAGTAGCAATAAAACTGAATGATCATTATGTTAAGCTAACGGATGAGTCTTGTCCATCACATCATTCTCCTAATGATGTGATCATGTTCATCAAATGACAACACATGTCCATGGCTAGGAAACTTAACCATCTTTGATCAACGAGCTAGTCAAGTAGAGGCATACTAGGGACACAGTGTTTTGTCTATGTATTCACACATGTATCAAGTTTCCGGTTAATACAATTCTAGCGCGAATAATAAACATTTAACATGATATAAGGAAATATAAAATAACAACCTTAATATTGCCTCTAGGGCATATTTCCTTTAGTGTCCCACTTGCACTAGAGTCAATAATCTGGATTACATTGTAATGAATCTAACACCCATGGAGTCTTGGTGCTGATCATGTTTTGCTCGGGGAAGAGGCTTAGTCAACGGGTCTGTCACATACAGATCCGTATGTATTTTGCAAATCTTTGTGTCTCCCTCCTTGATCAAATCTCGGATGGAGTTGAAGCGTCTCTTGATCTGTTTGGTCTTTTTGTGAAATCTGGATTCCTTCGCCAAGGCAATTGCTCTAGTATTGTCACAAAATATTTTCATTGGACCCGATGCACTAGGTATTACACCTAGATCGGATATGAGCTCCTTCATCCAGACTCCTTCATTAGCTCCTTCCGAAGCAGCTATGTACTCTGCTTCACACGTAGATCCCACCATGATGCTCTGCTTGGAACTGCACCAACTGACAGCTCCACCATTCAATAAAAATACGTATCCGGTTTGTGACTTAGAGTCATCCGGATCAGTGTCAAAGCTAGCATCAACGTAACCACTTACAACAAGCTCTTTGTCACCTCCATAA
Organism: Triticum dicoccoides; assembly: GCF_002162155.2. Lineage (NCBI taxonomy): Eukaryota > Viridiplantae > Streptophyta > Magnoliopsida > Poales > Poaceae > Triticum > Triticum dicoccoides. Next base: position 597,049,117 of record NC_041383.1, read on the forward strand.
AGGAGAAACATATCCCAAGTCCTATTCAGGTACTTCAGCGTGTTCTTGACCGTTGTCCAGTGATCCACTCCTGGATTACTTTGGTACGTCCCTACTAAACTTATAGCAAGGCATACATCAGGTATGGTACACAGCATAGCATACATGATAGAACCTATGGCTGAGGCATAGGAAATGACTTTCATTTTCTCTCTTTCTTTTGCAGTGGTCGGGCATTGAATATGACTCAACTTCACACCTTGTAACACAGGAAGAACCCTTTCTTTGACTGATCCATTTTGAACTTCTTCAAAACTTTATCAAGGTATGTGCTTTGTGAAAGTCCTATCAAGCGTCTTGATCTATCTCTATAGATCTTGATGCCCAATATATAAGCAGCTTCACCGAGGTCTTTCATTGAAAAACTTTTATTCAAGTATCCTTTATGCTATTCAGAAATTCTACATTATTCCCAATCAACAATATGTCATCCACATATAATATTAGAAATGATATAGAGCTCCCACTCACTTTCTTGTAAATACAGGCTTCTCCAAAAGTCTGTATAAAACCATATGCTTTGATCACCTCATCAAAGCGTATATTCCAACTCCGAGATGGTTGCACCAGTCCATAAATGGATCCATGGAGTTTGCACACTTTGTTAGCACCTTTAGGATCGACAAAACCTTCTGGTTGCATCATATACAACTCTTCTTTAAGTAATCCATTAAGGAATTCACTTTTGACATCCATTTACCTGATTTCATAATCATAAAATGCGGCAATTGCTAACATGATTAGGATAGACTTAAGCATCTCTACGGGTGAGAAAGTCTCATCGTAGTCAACTCCTTGAACTTGTCGAAAATCTTTTGCGACAAGTCAAGCTTTATAGATAGTAACACTACCATCAACGTCAGTCTTTTTCTTGAGTAGATCCACCAAAGTCCACGACACTTCTATACCTACTAATAAAGCAAGGTGTGTTTCGCCAAATTTTTCATCCGTTCACCCATATTATTATCTATGTTTTTTGGAGATTTATTGTTATCCGAGGTGGTACTAATTTTTTATGAATGATTTTCCACGCGAAGGTGCTTTTATTGGGATAGGCCAAATTGTTCCGGCCTAGCAAGGCGGCCCAGTGCAAAAGTTTAGTGTTTGCTGCACGATTTGAACTCTCAACCTCATGTACAACAACAAATGTCACAACCAACTCATATAGCTCACATTGTGTGATAATAGAAAGTTGATAAGCTTATTAAATAGTCCCACATTGCTCGCTTAAATCCAATCTTTCTAATTTATATGCGCCTTGGATTTTTCTAGGTATTAAAAAGGCATCTCAGGAATTAATAAGGAAATAAATCGTCCCGTAATAAGGAAGGAAAGAGAAAGAATAGAGAAGGAATTAGGGATTTCGGGTGTGACAGGAAAATACAAAAGGAAATTGGAGGAAAGAATAAAGAGAAGAGGAAGAAAATAGAACGACAAATAATTATGGAAAGTGGGATGCATGCGTGGGAAATATAGAAGGAAAGAATAAATGAGAGACGAAGAAAAAGGAAGGAAATTATAAAGAGTAATAAAGAGGAAAGAGGGAAAAAATAGAAGGAGAGAGAAAGAAAGTAGAAGGAAACATAAAGAAGAAAAGTGGGATGCATGCGTTGGAGCACTTGCCGATTAAACAAAGTTGTATTGTATCTTGTCATACCAAGCGCTGGATCTCTCGGGCAGATGCAAAGCTAATTATAAGATCAATAATAAGCCTACACCACGGTGTCAAACAAGTAATAAAGTTTTTAAAGGAACAAATCTTGCAGTCGCCTTTGGCTTTATGCCAAATGATAAAAGGATTGAAGTGTACTTTGCTTGGGAAAAAACAGTCCTTTAGTGTGTGCTCACAACTTCAACTATATCAAATGTTTACAAATGGTCATTTACCCCCTATTGTTAAAAACTAAAGCATTTAGTCTCTCAGACTAATTAGAGCGTTTTTCATAAAAACTGAACTAATTTTGTATGACACTTGACATAGTTGAATTTTTTGACCATTTGATTCCATCTTCTGCCGCGGGATCATCATCCCACGCACCTATAACATACGCGCCACATCAGTTAGTCATGATTCTTAAAATATGGATGTTCATCTTTATTAAGTGTACAATTGTTTTTTGGTGGTTTAATTGAAGATCATTGGTAATTATGCCTCAAAAATATCATAGTTTTCCTACACGGTCCGAGGCTTATTCAGTTACTGAACTGATGACTTTTTTCTTTGTTTCTAAATTTATCTAACAGCTTTTTGTAGCTGAGTTACTAGGTGTTGTGTTTACGTGCACATGCCATGGGTGAACTATTTCTACATATCTAAATTATTGATGTCGGGAGCTAAGATGTGATATTGTGATACTAATATTTGACGTGTTGGAATTGTTTAACTCGAGAGGAAAAATATTAACTATAACACCCCAAAAAATACATGATTAAATCATAAAATAAAAGTCTTCATTTTTGGTCATGTGCTATGTTTTCCAAACAACCGAACAAATCTTTTCTTTTATTTTTTTGCTCAACCCACTAGCGCACGTCACCAAAGTACAAGGAGTCCGACTCGGAGTCCTAGCTGTATGTGACACAAACTCTGGACTTTTTCTATTATATTAGCTAGACATTGAGGATCTTTGTACAACGCTCCTAATATCATGGAACATGAACTGTGCTCCACTACCCAGTCCATCACCTTGGTCGACACTGGTTCATGGAAATTGGTGTCGCCTCCATAGTAAAGCAAGGACCTTGTACTAAAATGCACTTTACCATTTTCATATAATATGATATTGTTGGGCATCACTAAGCAATGCCAGCAAAGGCGTGCGGAGATACTCACAACTTGGTAGATATTTCTGTGGTTCAAATTTCATGCACCTTTAGTACATTTATGAAATACTACCACGATTTTGTTTTTTGCGCAACACATCTGTTGTTTCTCAGCGTGGAGGATTTCAAGGAGTTTGTTGATGTCGTCATCTCTTGTAATGGGTCATTGGGTTAGTGAGGTGGGGCTTTTTGTCTCCCACTGCAATGCATGGGAATTTGTGCTAGTTGTTCTAATACATGGATCCTATCTCAAATTTCATGGCCTCAAGCCATTTATCGGAATCTGGGCTCATCATAGCTTCTTCATAGTTTGTAGGTTCGTCATGGTCAAGCAACGTGACTTCCAAAAAAGGATTACCGTACCACTCTGGTGCGGATCGTGCTCTGGTTGACCTACGAGGTTCTGTAGCAACTTGATCTGAAGTTTCATGATCATTATCATTAGCTTTCTCTCCAGTTGGTGTAGGCATCACAGGAACGGATTTCTCGGATGAGCTACTTTCCAAACTGAGAGAAGGTACAACTACCTCATCAAGTTCTACTTTCCTCCCACTCACTTCTTTCAAGAGAAACTCCTTCTCTAGAAAGGTTCCGTTCTTGGCAACAAAGATCTTGCCTTTGGATCTGTGGTAGAAGGTGTACCTTACTAATTCTCGTAGTAGTGCATGGGTATTTGATACGGGTTCAGTTACTCATATTTGTAACTCGAAACAGGGACTACTGATTAAATGAAGATTGGCTAAGGACGAGGTCACAATGCGAAATACTTGGGGTAGTTTCGCTTCCAGTGACCAGTCCCTTTGCAGTAGAAGCACTCAATTTCAAACTTTGCTCCGGCTTTGGGTTTCTTCCTGGGAGTGACAACTTCTTGCCATTCTTTTTGAAGTTCCCCTTCCTTCCTTTGCCCTTCTTCTTGAAACTAGTGGTCTTGTTAACCATCAACACTTGATGCTCCTTCTTGATTTCTACCTCCGCAACCTTTTAGCATTGCGAAGAGCTCGGGAATAGTCTTTTCCATCCCTTGCATATTGTAGTTCATCACGAAGCCTTTGTAGCTTGGTGGTAGTGATTAAAGAACTCTGTCAATGACACAATCATCTGGAAGGTTAACTCCCAGCTGAGTCAAGTGATTATGGTACCCAGACATTCTGAGTATGTGCTCACGAACATAACTATTCTCCTCCATCTTGCAGCTATAGAACTTGTTGGAGACTTCAATCAGTCAACTCGGGCATTTTCTTGAAATATTATCTTCAACTCCTGGAACATCTCATATGGTCCATGACGTTCAAAACGTCTTTGAAATCCCGATTCTAAGCCGTAAAGCATGGCACACTGAACTAACGAGTAGTCATCAGATCGAGCTTGCCATACATTCACAACATTAGTTTCTGCTCTTGCAGCAAGCCTTTCACCCAGCGGTACATCAAAGGCATAATTCTTCTGTGTAGTAATGAGGATAATCCTCAAGTTACAGACCCAGTCTGTGTAGTTGATACCATCATCTTTCAACTTAGCTTTCTCTAGGAACACATTAAAATTCAAGGGAACGGTAGCACAGGCCATTGATCTACAACATGGATATGCAAAAACTATCAGGACTAAGTTCATGATAAATTAAGTTCGATTAATCATATTACTTAAGAGCTCCTACTTAGATAGACATCCCTCAAGTCATCTAAACGATACATGATCCAAATCAACTAAACCATGTTTGATCATCACATGAGATGGAGTAGTCATCAATGGTGATCATCCCTATGTTGATCATATCCATTATATGATTCACGTTCGACCTTTTGGTCTCCAGTGTTCTGAGTGCATGTCTGTACATGCTAGGCTCGTCAAGTTTAACCCGAGTATTCCGCATGTGCAAAACTGGCTTGCACCCGTTGTATTTGAACGTAGAGCCTATCACACCCGATCATCACGTGGTGTCTTAGCACGAAGAACTTTTGCAATAGTGCATACTCGGGGAGAACACTTATACCTTGAAATTTAGTTAAGGGATCATCTTATCATTCTACCGTCATACTAAGCAAAATAAGATGCATAAAAGATAAACATCACATGCAATCAAAATATGTGACATGATATGGCCATCATCATCTTGTGCATTTGATCTCCATCACCAAAGCAACGTCATGATCTTCATCGTCACTGGCTTGACACCTTGATCTCCATCGTAGCATCGTGGTTGTCCCACCAACTATTGCTTCTACGACTATCGCTACCGCTTAGTGATAAAGTAAAGCAATTACATGGCATTTGTATTTCATACAATAAAGCGACAACCATAAGGCTCCTACTAGTTGTCGATAACTTTTACAAAACATGATCATATCATACAACAACATATATCACATCATGTCTTGACCATATCACATCACAACATACCCTGCAAAAATAAGTTAGACGTCCTCTACTTTGTTGTTGCAAGTTTTACATGGCTGCTACGGGCTTCTAGCAAGAACCATACTTACCAACGGCACAAAACCACAACGGTGATTTATAAAGTTTGTTGTTTTAACCTTCACAAGGACCGGCCGCAGTCAAATTTGATTCAACTAAAGTTGGAGAAACAGACACCCGCCAGCCACCTTTATGCAAATCTAGTCGTATGTCTGTCGGTGGAACCGGCGTCATGATCGTGGTCATGTAAGGTTGGTCTGGGCCGCTTCATCCAATAATACCACCGAATCAAAATAAGACATTGGTGATAAGCAGTATGACGATCATCCCCCATAACTCTTTGTGTTCTACTTGTGCATATCATCTATGCATAGACCTGGCTCGGATGCCACTGTAGGGAAACATAGCATGCAATTTCAAAAAAATCCTACGCTCATGCAAGATCTATCTAGGGGAGAGTGTGTCCACGTACCCTCGTAGACCGAAAGCGGAAGTGTTTACTTAACGCGGTTGATGTCGTCGAACGTCTTCTTGTTCTGACCGATCGAGTACCGAATGTACGTCACCTCTGAGTTCTGCACACATTCAGCGCGATGATGTCCCTCGAGCTCTTGATCCAGCAGAGGGTCGAAGGAGTAGATGAGTTCCGTCAGCATGATGGCATGCTGACGTGTTGGCTTCTACGGTAGGGTGCGTCGACTGCAAATTAAAATTTTCCTACGCGCAGAACAACCAGGAACATGCTACGGGAGATGGATCACAGATCGTTACCACTAGACGTGCAGTGCCGTGCAGCGGAAATAGAGTTGAGGCAGCGTGTTCCCTTAGTCGCCTCGCATTCCAGGAGTCCTCCTCCTTGCCGGTCTCCCACGTAGCCGATCGGATCCCGCGAACAGGTTCGCCGGAGCGGTGCAAGTGCACCGCCTCTAATTGTATCCGCGCGTGCAGGAGGAACATCGTGCAGCGGACTGCTAGGTCCGATCACACAACCGGCGGCGAGTGGAGGTGGCTATTCACAACACATGCAAACCCTAGTGACAACACCGAAGCGATCAGCCGCATGAGTGTGCTGCATCTCCACTTTATATAGGCGTACGTCGTGGGCTCAACACTTGGGCCTTGCACGGACCCTAAAGCCCACAAGTCTACTTGGCCACAATCCGAATACAACTTAGATCACATCCGACCATTGTCCTCGGATCCGACCTCGTGGGTTCCTTCCCTTAAGTGCGCGACCCCTTAGGTTCAAGTCGGCTTGGTCGCAGTTCGGATCACCTCTGAACTGCACGGTTGGTAGATGCCTCTAGCAAGGCATGCCGAACACCAAGCATACTATGAAGCTAGTTAGGCGAACATGTACAACATGTCACACTTTTGTTCCCTTTGCCACACGATATATGTTGTTGGGCTCAAGGCGAGATTGTCATCCTTGTGCTAGCCCGACCTCATTCTCGTTCCAGTGATACCGACCACTATCCGGATTATCTCATAATCCTTGTCACATGGCCATGCTTATCCTGGTCGGATCACACGAGGGGCCCAGAGTATATCTCTCCTAATCGGAAGGGCAAATCCCATCTTGCTCGACCATGTCTCGCAGCATGGGTCTGGACAAGCCTGAAACCTACCTTTGTAACTACCCAGTCACGGAGTAGCGTCTGGTCGGCCCAAAGCAGGTCTGTCACCATCCCGAGTACATGCGTCAGCTCAGGTCTTAGGACATAGAACGTATGTTGTACTAGATACTCACAGATGACATATCGTTGTGTCTTATAGTTGGGTTTGTCCGACTCGGACCTTATCTCGACTCGGATCCGACTACGTCGAATCCGACCAGACCTTTCCAAGTCCATATTATCTGGTTAGCATCCAATGCTCCATGGCTAGTGAGACCAAGCCATCGACCGTGTCATATGCTAGTCTATTTGGTTGCGCGTCCACAAAGCCCTTTCGACAAGGGATCTTTTAGGACAGTCATCATACAATGCATAGTCCCACAAGCAAGTCACGTACTTGCTGATACACATCATTGATAATGTCCAAGGCCTATCTTTATTCATAAACACATAGGAAATATCATCATACATGATTGCCTCTAGGGCATATCTCCAACATGACGGTGATGGTGATGTGATCCACGCAGGGCTTCACCTAGGCACCGCGAGAATATGACCAGAGGCGTAAAATGTGGAGGGGGGCACCGCACACGACTTGGAGCAATTGGTGTGTCTTCTAGCCCCCCCCCCCCCGTATACAAAGGAGGGGGCAGAGGAGGCCGGCCCTAGGCGCGCCCCAAGTGGGGCTCCTAGTAGGATTCCCCCCTTCCTTTTACCGGAGGGGGAAAGGGGGAAGGAGAGGGAGTAGGAGAAGGAAAGGGGGGCGCTGCCCCCTTCCCAAGTCCAATTCGGTCGCCTCCCTTGAGGGGGGTGCGCCAGCCCCTTGTGGGCTGGTTAGCCTCCCTCCTATGGCCCATATCTTTCCCCGAGGGGTTCTGGTAACCCCTCCGGTACTCCGGTATGTACCCGATACATTCCGGAACCCTTCCATTGTCCAAATACTACCTTAAAATATATCAATTTTTACCTCTAAACCATTTCAAGACTCCTCGTCATGTACGTGATCTCATCCGGGACTCTGAACAACCTTACGTCTTCAAAACACATAACTCATATAACATATCATCATCGAACGTTAAGCATGCGGACCCGACGGGTTCAAGAACTATGTAGACATGACCGAGACACCTCTCCGGTTAATAACCAATAGCGGAACCTGGATGCTCATATTGGTTCCCACATATTCTACGAAGATCTTTATCGGTCAAACCGCAATGTCAACATACGTTATTCCCTTTGTCACAGTATGTTACTTGCCCGAGATTCGATCGTCGGTATCTTCATACCTAGTTCAATCTCGTTATCGGCATGTATCTTTACTCATTTCGTAATGCATCATCCCGCAACTAACTCATTAGTCACATTGCTTGCAAGGCTTCATATGATGTGCATTACCGAGAGGGCCCAGAGATACCTCTCCGATACTCGGAGTGACAAATCCTAATCTCGATCTATGCCAACCCAACAAACACCTTCGGAGATACCTGTAGAGCATCTTTATAATCACCCAGTTACGTTGTGATGTTTGATAGCACATAAGGCATTCCTCCGGTTTCCAGGAGTTGCATAATCTCATAGTCGGAGGAATATATATTTGACATGAAGAAAGCAATAGCAGTAAAACTGAACGATCATTATGCTAAGCTAACGGATGGGTCGTTTCCATCACATCATTCTCCTAATGATTTGATCCCGTTCATCAAATGACAACACATGTCCATGGCTAGGAAACTTAACCATCTTTGATCAACGAGCTAATCAAGTAGAGGCATACTAGGGACACGGTGTTTTATCTATGTATTCACACATGTATCAAGTTTCCAGCTGATACAATTCTAGCATGAATAATAAACATTTTACATGATATAAGTAAATACAAAATAACAGCTTTATTATTGCCTCTAGGGCATTTTTCCTTCAAAGATCTACCCGAGTGAGGCAAGTCCTTCGCGGGCGATGGCCATCGTGGGATAGACAAGGTTGCTTCTTCGTGGACCCTTCGTGGATGGAGCCCTCCGTGGACTCGCATAGCCGTTACCCTTCGTGGGTTGAAGTCTCCATCAATGTGGATGTACGATAGCACCACCTATCGAAACCATGCCAAAAATCTCCGTGTCTTCATTGCGTTTGCACACTCCAATCCCATCCCTTTACTTCCTTGCAATTAGCATGCTTTTCTCTTTCCGCCGCATATACTCTTGTCATGCTTTCTTGAAATGTATTGTGAATGCTTAAACTTGTGCTAAAACTCCACCTTAACTTGGACAAATTAAAAACTTCTACTTTTGCCTGTTAAGGGTCTAATCACTCCATCTAGACCCCTCTTCTCAATCCTTTCAATTGGTATCAGAGCATTGGTCTCCATTGCTTTGGTTTAATCACACATTGGAGGAAGATGGATGAGTCTATGATTGGGAGTATTAGATGTAGAGTGATTATGCTTGATGGAGAGTTCTATAATTATTGGAAGAATGAGATGCTTGAGATTTTCAATGAATATGATTTGAACAAGTATATTACTAGCCCTTGTGCGCCCCCTATTGACCCTTTGCATCCTACCCCCAATGAGTATCTTAACATGATCCGCAATATTAGAACTATTGATCTTATAATTAGAAGATTGCCTAGAAATTTGCTTGTATGCTTGCCTACATTTGAATGTGCTTATTCTATATGGAAATATCTTGAGGAGCGGTTTCCAAACTATTCCTTGAAAAATCTAGATGAGATTCTTCAAAAGTCCATTGCTTTTCAAAATATGGATCCTAGTAATCCTATATTTGATGATTGTCTATTTAAGCTTCGTCACCTTATGCGTGCCAAAGGAATGTTGGAGTCATTAGTAGCATCATTTCGCAAACTATTATAATTCATAAACATGCACATTGTCATGGTCATAAATCTAATGAATCACTCTCTCTAGGTGATGATCATTCACATGATGATGCTGAGCATGGATATTATGATGAGGATGATGACAGTGACTTTGACCTTGATGAGTCGATGAGACACTTTGGTCTTATGGATAACATTCGCAGTTACATGGCCGGGGAAAGGAGTGGATTCTCGGTAGTGGATGTACTGATCATATGACCGGAGACAAGGACATGTTCTATGAGCTTGCAAAGAACGACGGTCCTTGCAAGTAGGTCACTTTTGGAGATAACTCCAAGGGTAAGGTACTTGGCCTTGGTAAGGTGGCCATTTCCAATGATAGCTCTATCCAAAATGTCATGCTTGTTGAATCCCTTGGTTACAATCTACTTTCTGTATCTAGACTAGTTGACTTCGGTTTCAATGTCTTATTTACTAAAGTAGATTGTAAAGTGTTTAAAAGAGATAATCATAATATGGTATTTACCTGCATTCGTAGAGGTGACCTATACATTGTTGATTTCACTAAGAAAGCTCAACCTCATACTTGCTTAATTGCTAAATCTTCTAAAGGTTGGTTATGGCATAGAAGGTTAGGTCACGTGGGCATGCGATATCTTCATAAGCTTATTAAAGGTGACCATATCCTTGGTGTTAAAGATGTCATATTTGACAAGGATAGACTTTGTAGTGCTTGTCAAGTAGGAAAACAGGTTGGAGGAAGTCATCCCGTGAAGAACATCACGACCACGAGAAGACCGCTTGAGCTACTTCATATCGATCTTTTCGGTCTCAGCGCCTACAAGAGCCTCGGTGGTAACTCGTTCGGTTTAGTCATTGTTGACGACTTCTCAAGATTTACCTGGTTGTTCTTTCTTGATGATAAATCGCAAGTCCAAAATATCTTCAAGAACTTCGCTAGGAAGGTGCAAAATTAGTTTGAAGTGAAGATCAAGAAGGTTCGAAGTGATAACGGAACGGAGTTCAAGAACGCAAATGTGGATACCTTCCTTGATGAAGATTCACATGAGTTCTCGGCTACATAAACACCTCAACAAAATGGATTCGTTGAGAGGAAGAACCAGACGCTGATTGAGAGGGCGAGTACAATGCTTGATGAATACAAGACGCCACGACACTTTTGGGCGGAAGCGGTTGAGACAACTTGTCATGCTACGAATCCACTATATCTTCACAAGCTTCTCGGCAAGACGGCATACGAGCTTCTTACCAGTAACAAACCCCAAGTTGGATACTTTTGAGTATTTGGCCAAAGTGTTACATTCTTGATAAGCATCGTCGCTCGAAATTTGCACCTAAATCTCACAAAGGATTCCTACCCGGTTATGGATCAAACTCTCACACTTACCGTTGCAACAATTTCACCCGAAAGGTTGAAGAAATGGTAGGTGTGAAGTTTGATGAATCAAACCGCTCGCAAGTAGAGAAATTGCCACTTGATGTAGGATAAAAAGATCCTTCGGAAGCAGTCCAAGATTTGTCCATTGGCAAGATTCGCCCAATGGAGGTGAAGGAGAGTACCTCTTCTGTTCAAGTGGAAGCCTCAACTTCACATCAAGGTGAACCACAAGTTGACTTGGAGGCATCCACAAGTGGAACACGTCAAGACGAAGAAAATGAGGAAGTACAACAAGATGAACCACCTCAACCTCCCTCTCCACCTCCACAAGAGAACAACAACACGCCAACAACAATGAAGAAGGAGAATAAGACAATGAAGAGGATGTTCCACCTCAACCCAAACAAAATCTCTCATGAGTTAGAGCGAGAGTCACAAGAGACCATCCCATCGAACAAATCATCGATGACATTTAAACCGGGAGAATTACTCGCTCTAAAACTCATTTGGATAACTTTTGTGAACACTACTCATTCATTTCGATTGTTGAACCTATGAAGGTTGAAGAAGCTCTTGAGGACCCGGATTGGGTGAATGCTATGCATGAAGAGCTACACAACTTCGAGAGGAATCAAGTGTGGACACTGGTTGAAAAGCCCGACGACCATCAGAATGTCTGTCGGTGTCAAAACCGGCGGATCTCGGGTAGGGGGTCCCGATCTGTGCGTCTAGGCGGATGGTAACAGGAGACGAGGGACACGATGTTTTTACCCAGGTTCGGACCCTCTTGATGGAGGTAAAACCCTACGTCCTGCTTGATTAATATTCATGATGTGGGTTACAAGAGTAGATCTACCACGAGATCAAGGAGGCTAAACCCTAGAAGCTAGCCTATGGTATGATTGTTGTTCGTCCTATGGACTAAGGCCATCCGGTTTATATAGACACCGGAGAGGGCTAGGGTTACACAGAGTCGGTTACAAAGGTAGGAGATCTACATATCCGTATCGCCAAGTTTTCCTTCCACGCCAAGGAAAGTCCCATCCGGACACGGGACGAAGTCTTCAATCTTCTATCTTCATAGTCTTGGAGTCCGGCCGATGATGATAGTTCGGCTATCCGGACACCCCCTAGTCCGGAACTCCCTCAGCAGCCCCTGAACCAGGCTTCAATGACGACGAGTCCGGCGCGCATATTGTCTTCGGCATTGCAAGGCGGGTTCCTCCTCCGAATAATTTATAGAAGATCGTGAACACCAGGATAGTGTCCGGCTCTGCAAAAATAAATTCCACATACCATCGTAGAGAGTACATAAGATCAATCTGCTGACGTATTCTGTGGCGTGACGTCACACCACTTCCAAGCCTTTACTCGAATTGTTTTTATTGTTCCACCTCAGCACGTTTAGCGAGGCGGTTTCCTTGGCACGTCTTGTGGAAGCAGAGATCGTGCTCCCCTTATTCCGGGATACCCATCAATACGGACGTGGGTAACCCAACCGCGCCATCGATTGTGACACTTGGGAGATAAGGGAGTTTTACCAGGCCGGTGGGGACGCGTGTTTCAGTCCGCCCATATAAGGGGATAAAGATCCAACCTTTTTACCTGCGCCTTCTTCCTCCTTGGATTATCCATCTCTGCGAACTCGAGCTCCAGCGCCCAAGTCCGCACTTCTCACCTCAACCTTCTCCAACTATGTCCGGAGCGGGAGGCAAGTGGATGGCCTCCTCCGCCACGGAAGGGCAGATCCAGAAGTTGCGCGACGCCGGATACTTGTCCAGCGACATCGCGCATCGGCTCCCCAACAAGGGAGAGCTCATCCCCACCCCCAGGACCCATGAGAGGGTAGTGTTTCTTCCCCATTTCCTCCGCGGACTGGGCTTCCCACTTCATCCCTTCGTCCGGGGGCTCATGTTCTACTACGGCCTGGATTTCCATGATCTGGCCCCGAATTTCATCCTCAACATCTCGGCGTTTATCGTCGTGTGCGAGGCCTTCCTCTGCATCCAGCCCCACTTCGGCTTGTGGCTCAAGACCTTCAGTGTCAAGCCGAAGGTTGTGAAGGGCAGCCAAGCGGAGTGCGGAGGCGCTATGGTGGGCAGGATGTCCCACGTTACGTGGCTGGAAGGCACTTTCGTGGAAACCATCAAGGGGTGGCAATCGGGGTGGTTCTACATCACCGAGCCGCGTGACGCCGATTGGGCAGCGGCCCCCGAATTCAGATCCGGCATCCCTACACGGCTCACCTCCTGGAAAGAGAGTGGCCTGATCTGGGGGAATTCGGAGGAGCTGACCGGACTCCAAGCCTGTATCCAGAAGCTGGTGGACAAGAAGCTCAAGCTTGTTAACGTAGTCCAGGTCATGCTCATCCGCCGGATTTTCCTGTGCCAACGACGGGGTTTCAACATGTGGGAGTTCGATCCGGCGCAGCACCATACCCTGAGCGGGCTCTTCGACACTACGTACGAAGATGTCTGGAAGGTGCTGTTCAAGGGCGTCGAAGCTCCCGCATCCGCTACCGAAGATCGCGGATTCCGCTCGCAGTGCCCGGCTGACGAGGTAAATGATTTTGCCACTTGCTTTCCATAGTTTGACTCTATGCGGGATCTAAACTCCCTTTACCTTTGACAGGACTGGCTAGCGAAGGCCGAACGGACTATCTGTCCGGCCCCATTGTCAGAGGACCCAGCGGACGCCCGCCTGATGGGGCTGCTGGCTCCGGCACCCCATGTGGTGCCGGAGAAGAAGGCCAAGAAGAAGGCCACGGGGACTCGGAAGAGTTCCCGTTTTCAGGTGCTATCGGATGATGAATCCGAGGCCGACTCCTCCCACCATTGCGAGGAGGAGAAGAAAGCCTCTCCCCCAACGGGGGGAGGGAAGAAAAGGAAGGCCTCCCCAACAAGGGAGGCCGAAGGGTCCAAGAAGGGAAAAACTCTTCCCCTGGATCGCTCCGCCAACGCCAGTGACGACGACGAGGACTGGCCTCCAAGGGCCAAGCCCCTGGCGAGATCGTAAGTATCCGGACTCGCGAATAACTTCAAGGTTTTTTCTTTTCGCCACATAATGTCTTTCTAATGCCGCGTACAACCCTGCAGTCCGCCCAAGGATGATCTTCCCGTTTCGTCGAGCGGGTCCTTGGGTGCGTCGAATATGGATTCCCTTCCGACTGCCTCCACCCCCCGTGCCGCGGACGACGCCGAGGTGGGGTCCTAGGAAGGGACCTACCAGGAGGAGGAGGCCCCGGAGGTGTCACAGGACAACCTCCCAGACTTTGCACCGGACTCGGCCCCGGAGGCCACAGTGGCTCCGGAGTCCGGCAGGCGACCCCTTCGTAAGAAGGGCAAGACCGCGACGCCGGCTGCCTCCGTCCAACCGCAGGTGCCAGATAATTTGCTGGAGGCGCTCAATGGCGCCTCCATCGAAGAGGAACACCGCACTGTTATGAGTGCGGTGATTCAGAAGGTTCATCTCGCCAAGAGCGGGCTGACCGAAGCCTGCAGCAGCCTTCTAACAGGCTTTGAGGTAAGAATTTCAATATATGTAAAATGGTACCGCATAGATAGTAGCCCCTGATGCTCGGTTCGGTGTTCGGAAAGAAAAGCCGGACTGAGGATCTTTAGAAAGATAAACGCAGGAGTCATGAAAATATGTCAATATGGGATTGTAGGATGTGCTGCTGACCTCCGCCGCACTGACTGCGGAGGTCAATACTTTGAAGGAAAACCTCGAGCGGTCCGAGAACGAGCTCGGCCGTGCCAAGAAGCAGCTCGAGGAAAAAGAAGGTGAGTAATACCTTATGAAAATTGTACCTTACAGAAAAGGATTTGGTTGCAAAAAAAATGACAAGGATAACTTGGGTATTGCAGGGGCCACTAACGAGGTGGCGACCCTGAAGGAAGCGGTGGCCGCGGCCGAACGCAATGCGGACGCGGAGCACACCGAGCGAGAGAAACAGGAGCCGCGGGTGGCGGAGGTACAGCAAGAGCTCCAGGATCTCGTGAAAAAACAGGAGAGCTTGGAGCGTGACTCGAAGACTCGAGAGTCTGAGCTTGCAACGGCTCTTGAGAATGCCAAAACCGCTAAGGCCGAAGCCTACAAGGCCCTCCAGGAGATTGAGGCAGTGAAGGAAATAGCAGCGGGTAAGGCATTTTTCATGCAAACTAAGCATGTGAGTGTTAATTACCTGTCGCTTACCCTAATTCGGAGCTCTCCAGGAGCGTTCGCAGATCTTCCTCGCAGCGTGTTCGATGATGCCGCATTCTACCGGGCCAAGGAGGGGAGCTCGATGGAGAAGGTCTTCTGGTCTCAGTATGCTGAGGCCGGACATCCGGTGCCCCTTAGCGACCAGCTGAAGCAGCTAGTCGAGCTCCACAAGGCGGCCGAACAGGCCATGAAGGGCCTCATAGTTCGGCTGTGGCCTAAGGAGGCTATGCCTAGGAGCTACTTCGGCCTGGTGCGGCGGCTGGTGGATGCGTGCCCGTGGGTTGAAGTTATCAAGCACTCCGCCTATATTGAGGGTGCCCGTCGGGCCCTTGCCCGCGCAAGATGGATGCCCAGAAGCTCGTGACGGACCCGCCACCAGAGGGCAAGGAGCATCACACGCCCGAGATGTATTATAAGAATGTGCTGAAGGGCGCCCGCACTATTGCGGATGAGTGCTCCAAAGATGTAATATTTGAGTAGACTCGCATTTTGTTATCCTGTGCGCTAAAAACTTGGTTCATATGCGCTAAGCAACGCTTGTTAATTTAAAATATTACCTTCTGTGCGGCTGTTTATCAAATCTGAGAGATGGCAAGTCGTCGGCTTCAACCCCCATGCCATGAGTGCTGCGGTGTTCGGGATAAACTCGAGCGCTCTTGTTCCCATTTTTGGGTCCATCTAGGGAGGCGCTCGACACAGCGAACAAGGCAACCGGACTTATAATTCTTGAACACTCTCACTTAGCCATAGAATTATATAATTTTAAATTTCGGCGAAGCCCCTAGTCTTAGGAAGGCCGAATTTGGGGCGCTATCCACGCCTTGGCCGGGCAGTATCCGGCTCCTCGCTCTAAGCGGCATAAGTCTTTAAGGACTCGCAAAAAACCTCTCGAACAGCGACCGGCTCTCGCCTCATCATGACGGTCAGTTTTAGCTTTCTCCACTGAGGCGTTAACCCAGCTCAACTGGCGCGCAGTCGTAGTGGTTCTCTCAGTGCTACCTTAGCCGATATAATGGAACGTAAGGTACCAAAACATGGGAGCCGGGTAAACCCAACTATTGACCCAAGACATGATTCAGAGCCGATGCATATAGTGCTATAAGTTCGGGGTGCCGCACTTGTGAAAGTGTTCGGACTCATCACACCATGATTCGGGGAACATAAGCCCCTGATGTGTATTAGCCGTACCAAAGTGTACGAATGCAATATGCCATGAATGAACATATGTATGAAAAGGAAATGCAATTATAAGCAAAAAGGTGCTGCATTGTTTTTTTCAATAAGTGCTGTTACGAATGCAGAATGATACAAATAGTGCGATAAGCAAGGAAAGGGATTGTTAAACATGTCTCCCTCCAGGGGTAGGCTGCAGATTGGTGTATAAAAAATGCTTGTAATGGAGACCACCTGTATATTCATTGTAGCCTTTATCCTTCCCTGGTTGTTGCATCATGAGTTCGGCAGATCTGCTGCCGGACAGGGCTTCCGACAAACGGAGTCCTGTGTGTAAAAAATAAAAGGTAAAAAAAGAAAAAAGAACGACACACTCGAGAGCCCCTGGTGTGGTTTAGCCGCAGTCTGGGTTTATCGTGGTCGTGCCCCTCTCCCCATGCCCATGGTATCTTCAGAGCGTAATGGTGTACGTGAAGGACCTGCTTTAACATTTCGCAGGAGCTGGGGTTGGGGCCGCACTGCTACGCGTGCTCGGAACGTGCCAGGTGGTCTTGTTGTAAGTTACTCCGGGCGCGCTTAGCTGTGTCCGGCCGCTTAAAGGCCGGACTCGAGAATTGCCTTAAGAGGCTGCATTGCACTTCTGCCGCGAGAGCCGCTGTATGTTACTCCGTGCGGAGAGAACGTTCGGTGTTTCCGTTGACTGTGATGACTCCTCGAGGGCCTGGCATCTTGAGCTTGAGGTATGCATAGTGCGGCACCGCGTTGAACTTTGCAAACGCAGTACGTCCGAGCAAGGCATGATAGCCGCTGCGGAATGGGACTATGTCGAAGATTAACTCCTCGCTTCGGAAGTTATCCGGGGATCCGAAGACCACTTCCAGTGTAATTGAGCCTGTACAATTGGCTTCTACACCTGGTATGACGCCTTTAAAGGTCGTTTTGGTAGGTTTAATCCTTGAGGGGTCTATGCCCATTTTGCACATTGTATCCTGGTAAAGCAGGTTCAGGCTGCTGCCGCAGTCCATCAGGACTCTAGTTAGGTGAAATCCATCGACGATTGGGTCTAAGACCAGTACGGCGAATCCGCCGTGGCGGATGCTGGTGGGGTGGTCCCTTCGGTCAAAAGTGATCGGGCAGGAGGACCATGGATTCAACTTCGGGGCAACTGGCTCCATCGCGTAGACATCCCTGAGTGCACGCTTCCGCTCCCTTTTGGGTATGTGCGTTGCGTATATCATGTTCACCGTCCGCACCTGTGGGGGGAAACCCTTCTGTCCTCTATTGTTTGGCGGTTGGGTCTCGTCCGCGTCATCACTATGTAGCCCCTTGTCATTGTTTTTGGTAATTAACTTGCCTGCCTGCTTGAATACCCAACAGTCCCTGTTGGTGTGGTTAGCTGGCTTTTCGGGGGTGCCGTGTATCTGGCACAAGCGGTCAAGTATTCGGTCCAAATTGGACGAACCCGGAGTAGTTCTTTTGAATGGCTTTTTCCGCTGACCGGGTTTAGAGCCTCTGAATCCGGCATTGACTGTCGTATCCTCAATATGATCGCCATTAATGCGGCGTTTGTTTTTGTTGCGACGCGGCCTGCCATTTCGGTCCTTGAAGTCCGGACTGCCAGAATTTTTGTTGAGGTTGTTGCTGCGTGCTAGCCAGTTGTCCGCACCCGCGCAGAAGCGGGTCATGAGTGATGTGAGGGCTGCCATGGATTTCGGCTTTTCCTGTCCCAAGTGCCGGGCAAGCCACTCGTCGCGGTTGTTATGCTTGAAGGCCGCGAGGGCCTCCGCATCCGGACAGTCGACGATTTGGTTTTTCTTGGTTAAGATCCGTGTCCAGAATTGCCTGGCCGATTCGTCTGGCTGTTGAATTATGTGGCTTAGGTCATCAGCGTCTGGTGGTCGCACATAAGTGCCTTGGAAGTTATCGAGGAATGCGGCTTCTAGGTCCTCCCAACTCCCAATTGACTCTGCTGACAAGCTGTTGAGCCAATGCCGGGCTGGTCCTTTAAGCTTGAGGGGGAGGTATTTGATGGCGTGAAGATCGTCACCGCGGGCCATGTGGATGTGAAGGAGATAGTATTCAATCCAAACCATGGGGTCTGTTGTGCCATCGTAGGATTCAATATTGACGGGTTTAAACCCTTCGGGGATTTGATGATCCATTACTTCATCTGTGAAGCATAGTGGGTGTGCGGCGCCTCTGTACTGGGCGATATCACGACGGAGCTCAAGGGAGCTTGGTCTATTTTGTTCGGCCCGGCCGGTCTTATTGTGTCCGGCGCGACGATTGTCGTCACGTATCGTGGGACGCCTACGCGATCCATAGATCGATCTTGATTGTCTTGCCTTATCCTCCAATATATCTCGCAAGTCCGGAGTGTTCCCCTGTGGCCGTGTGCTTTTCGAGCGATGCCAGGGTACGGGTCTGGTGAAGGGCCTAGAGGCCACTCTGTTGCGACCACGGGGTGGTCGGTCAGCCGTATTGTCTCCTATTGATGCGGGTTCATAAGCCTCCTCCTCTAATCGGGGGAGCAGCTTGCGTTTAGGGTAGCTTTTGGAGGGGCGTCGAGCTCATGCTCTTCGGCCGCGAGGACTTCAGTCCATCTGTCGGCTAGCAGATCCTGATCAGCTCTAAGTTGTTGCTGCTTTTTCTTGAGGCTGTTCGTCATGGCCATAAGCCTGTGTTTAAAACGCTCTTGTTCAACGGGATCCTCAGGCATGACGAATTCATCGTCGTCGAGACTCGCTTCGTCTCCGGGGGGAGGCGTATAATCCTCTGCCTCTTCTCCTGCCGGTCCTTCATAAGGGTTGGCGTCTCCGTCCTCCTGCGCTGCATCTTGCTGGAGCGGGTTGTCTTCGGCACTGTCCGGTGTATTATTGTCTCCGGTGCCGGAGTCTTCATTCTTGCTGTGGTGGGATTTAGAGCGGCGCCGCTGACGCCGGTGCTTGGGCTGCTTTTTGGAGGGGTCATCCTCCTCTGTTCCTTCGCCATTCCCATCTTTTGGGATATCCACCATGTATATGTCATACGACGAGGTGGCTGTCTAGTGCCCAGTGGGTGCTGGTTCTTGGTCGTCTCCGGCGTCGTCGTCCATACCGTCGATGTTCTCGGAGTCGTAGTCTAGCATGTCTGTTAAATCATCGACAACGGCTACCAAGTGGGTGGTGGGTGGGCTTTGAATTTCTTCGTCGTCCGCATCCCAACCGTCCTGACCGCAGTCCGGCCAGGGCTCTCCTGATAACGAGAGATATTTTAGCGAACTCAAGATGTCGCGGAAAGGTGAGTGTTAAAATACGTCCGCTGCGGTGACCTCCATGATCGGCGCCCAATCGGATTCGATCAGCGCAGGCGCGGGAGGTCCGGAGTCCGGCGAGGAGTCTGGCACCTTGGAGTCACAAGCTTTATGAGGGACAAAGTCAGTGTTTGGCTCTATCGCCGTAGAGGTTGCAGCCCTCGAGGCGGTGTCTAGGCATCCATCCTCGATCTGCGGAGCTGGCTCCTAATTGAAGATCGGAGCGGTTTCGAGTGCGGCCTCAAGGTACTGTCCGACTGCAGAGCTAAATCATGCTCGCCACGACAGTGCGGCACGCTCGGCTGTGGCTCGAACCTATCGAGGATCAAGTCCCCGCGGATGTCAGCCGTGAAGTTTAAACTTCCAAACCTGACCTGACAGCCAGGGGCGTAGCTTTCGATCTGCTCCAGTTGGCCAAGCGAATTGGCCCGCAGTGCGAAGCCGCCGAATACGAAGATCTGTCCGAGGAGGAAGGTCTCACCCTGGACTGTGTCGTTGATGATGATCGAAGAAGCCATCGAGCCTATAGGTGACGACACAGAGGAACTCTCAATGAAAGCACCAATGTCGGTGTCAAAACCGGCGGATCTCGGGTAGGGGGTCCCGATCTGTGCGTCTAGGCGGATGGTAACAGGAGACGAGGGACACGATGTTTTTACCCAGGTTCGGGCCCTCTTGATGGAGGTAAAACCCTACGTCCTGCTTGATTAATATTGATGATGTGGGTTACAAGAGTAGATCTACCACGAGATCAAGGAGGCTAAACCCTAGAAGCTAGCCTATGGTATGATTGTTGTTCGTCCTATGGACTAAGGCCATCCGGTTTATATAGACACCGGAGAGGGCTAGGGTTACACAGAGTTGGTTACAAAGGTAGGAGATCTATATATCCGTATCGCCAAGCTTGCCTTCCACGCCAAGGAAAGTCCCATCCGGACATGGGACGAAGTCTTCAATCTTCTATCTTCATAGTCTTGGAGTCCGGCCGATGATGATAGTTCGGCTATCCGGACACCCCCTAGTCCGGAACTCCCTCAATGTCATTGGAACCAAATGGGTGGTTCAAAATAAGCAAGATGAAGATGGACAGTTGTACGCAACAAGGCTCGTCTCGTTGCTCAAGGCTACACTCAAGTCGAAGGTATGGACTATGGTGAGACTTATGCCCCCGTTGCTAGACTTGAGTCCATACTCATCTTACTTTCTTATGCCAATCACCATGATATCACTTTATAACATATGGACACTAAAAGTGCTTTTCTTAATGAAGAAATTGAGGAGGAGGTGTATGTTAAACAACCTCCTGGCTTTATCAATCCTAAGAAACCTAATCATGTCTACAAACTTCACAAGGCTCTTTATGGTCTTAAACAAGCTCCTAGAGCATGGTATAAATGCTTGACCAAATTTCTTATTGAAAAAGGCTTTGAAATTGGGAAAATCGATTCTACACTTTTTACTAAGGGTTAATGGAGAATTATTTGTGTGCCAAATTTATGTGGATGATATCATATTTGGATCTACTAACCCCCATTTTAGTGAAAAGTTTGGAAGGCTAATGTCGGAGAAGTTTGAGATGTGTATGATGAGCGAACTCAAAATTTTCCTTTCTTTGCAAATCAAGCAAACTAAGGAAAGTACCTTTGTATCTCAAACAAAGTATACCAAGGATATTTTCAAGAAGTTCAACATGCAAGAAAGCAAAGGTATGAAAACACCCATGCCTACTAGTGGACATCTTGACTTGACTAAGGATGGCAAACCGGTTGACCAAAAGGTTTACCGCTCTATGATTGGTTCATTGTTATATCTATGTGCCTCCCGTCCCTATATTATGCTAAGTGTGTGTGTGCATGTGTGCACGATATCAAGCAGCCCCTTAATAGTGTCATCTTAAGGCCATGAAAAGGATAATGAGATACTTAATTCATACACCAAACTTTGGCATTTGGTATCCTAAGAGGTCATCTTTTGATCTTATTGGCTACTCCGATTCGGACTATGCCAGTGACAAGGTTGATAGAAAGTCCACTTCGGGTACTTGTCAATTTCTTGGTAGATCCCTTGTATCTTGGTCCTCCAAGAAACAAAACTTGGTATCCTTATCCACTGTCGAGAAGAATACAATGCCGCCGGATCATGTTTTGCTCAATTACTCTGGATGATCCAAACCCTTAAGGATTATGGGATACATGTGAAACATGTCCCATTGCTTTGTGACAATGAAAGTGCTATTAAGATTGCTCACAATCCCGTGCAACATTCTCGAACTAAGCATATTGAAGTTCGTCATTATTTCATTTGAGATCATGTTGCTAAAGGAGACATCAATCTTAAGCATGTTCGTACCGATAAGCAATTGGCGGATATTTCACCAAACGGCTTGATGAGAAAGTGTTTTGTCATTTGAGAGGTGAATTTAATATCATTGATGCCTCAAATTTGGAGTAGAAACCCTATTTGGATACATGCAAGGCATGAGCCTTTTTTGACTAATCCTTGATATTTCTCTTATGATAATGACCATATGTCTCGGATCTCTACTTGTCCCCTTGCATGTTATCTAACCCTTGTAAGTACTTGGATGAGCCCAGATTTATGAGATTGCAAGCCACTCACATTTTGAGCAATCTCTACATCACCAAGTTCCTATGATGTGGTTGTTGAAAACAAGGAAGCAGGAACTCACTCAATGTATCCTTTGACTTTTTCAATATATCAAATTTCAATTAGTATCAAGTTTCATGATTGTCATTTTGGATACACGAGTGCTTTTCCTTGCAAGACTAACCCATGTAGGAAGATGAACTGATACTACTAGGGTGCTCCCAACTCTTGATGGACAACATCAACCTTGAGCATCCAACACAAGTTCAACTACATGAACAAGATCAACACCACAACCCAAGGTATGTCATTCCACCTTAGAGAAGCTTTGCTCCAAGACATGAGCTAAATCAACTCAACAAGGTGTGAATACATCAAAATGCTTAAACGAAAAAATGGTAACCCCATTTTGAGATTAACGATGAGTATGACCTATGATCAAGTGAACTCAGTTGAGTCCTAAGTTAATATACTCTAACATAGGTGACTTTGTCGCCGACCATCTCTAGATGAAGTTATCTGGTGTTTCTTTTTTTAATTGAGTTTCCATTTGCATGTTTTCTTTCCATAGTGTCTCTTTTGTCAAAATAAAAACTTCATCTAGATCCTCTTATCCGTCTTCTCTTTATCAGTGTTTAATTCATTGCAAATATTTCTGTTAATTCCTTGCAAATCCTTGTGAGAATTCATTTGCCAAGTGAGTTGAGTTGACAAAATCTTTACTCTATGTGAACTCGGTCCCTCCGATCCAAACCTATCGGCTTGACTAAAATACAAGTCTCCTTGTGAATAGTTCATCGGTACAACCGACATGGACTGATTCAGTCTCACTGATCGGTACCTTCTGTGACTCTGTCATCTCGGTGTCACTGATGGAAAACCCATCGGCATCACTAATTTCAACTCTGAGAAAATATTTTGCCATTTCTTACTACCTATTTTCTTCAGCTCCACTCAATGATTCTTCCCTCTATATGCATCATACAATGCCTACTGCTTTATAATGTCTCTCAAGGACCACACCTACTTGATTCATGCTCCGGAAGTGTCGTTCTTGGAAATTGATGTCGAAGGGGGGAGAGAGAGAGCACATCAAAGCTTATCATATGAGCACATCCAAGCTCTTCTACAAATGCTTGTTAATAAAGAGGAGAGAAGTCACATGTATTTTAGAGGGGAAAGACATGTCAATATGTTTAATCTTAGCTATTGCTAAAATTCTTGTTGCTATATTTTTGGTTGATATTACCCTATCTTGATCTGATTTTATCTCACCCTATCTTCTCCCATTATCCAATATCAGATTCAGAGGGAGAAAGAGTCCATGTCTAAGGGGAGAAAAATCTTTGGAATTCATTGCACATCTTTATATCTTTGGGGACATGTCTATATCTTATTGAAGTACTTAGTACTCACCCATTACATGGCATCCCAGTCTTGGTATTCTTGTGGGTCCTTAACATGCTTTATTAAGAGTGTCCTTATGTTTCTAACCCTGTTTTCTCAGGTCCACTCTTTCCAAAGTCGGCTCAAGACCACAAGGTAAGTATATGCATCACACTCATGTTCATGATGATCTTTTGTTGGTGTACATGTTGTTTGCAAGAGGGACTCATAGACATGGAGGTGCATTTCTAAATCATATCATTTGCTCTGATGCATATAGCCAATATATATGCAACTCTCTGCTTGCTTTGTCATGTTAATGCTTTCACATGTTAGTATATTCTATCTTCACATGATTACACACATGTAGGGGGAGCTTATGCATGTTACATGTTCCTCCGAAGCTTTACCTGCTACTCTTCATATCTTTTACCTAAAGCTTTGATGTATGTTGTCATCAATTACCAAAAAGGGGGAGATTGAAAGCATAAGTGCTCCTTGGGAAATTTTGGTAATTAATGTCATATCTCTTGTTGGACTAATGCTTCTATCTAGTGTATTTCAGACAAGTTCAACAATGGCGTGGAATGGACAAGAGGATGTGGAACCCCTTCAAAATGCTAAGGACACATATTGGCAAAAGCTCAAGACTCTTCATTTCATTTTAAGTGATCCAAGATCACATTGAGTCCATATGAAAGCTAATACTATTAAAAGGGGATGAGGTGTTGCTTAATGGCTTGCTTGCTAAATGCTCAGTGATATCTCTCTAAAGCCCTCTGTCGGTGTCAAAACCGGCGGATCTCGGGTAGGGGGTCCCGATCTATGCGTCTAGGCGGATGGTAACAGGAGACGAGGGACATGATGTTTTTACCCAGGTTCGGGCCCTCTTGATGGAGGTAAAACCCTATGTCCTGCTTGATTAATATAAATGATGTGGGTTACAAGAGTAGATCTACCACGAGATCAAGGAGGCTAAACCCTAGAAGCTAGCCTATGGTATGATTGTTGTTCATCCTATGGACTACAGCCATCCGGTTTATATAGACACCGGAGAGGGCTAGGGTTACACAGAGTCGGTTACAAAGGTAGGAGATCTACATATCCGTATCGCCAAGCTTGCCTTCCACGCCAAGGAAAGTCCCATCCGAACACGGGACGAAGTCTTCAATCTTGTATCATAGTCTTGGAGTCTGGCCGATGATGATAGTTCGGCTATCCGGACACCCCCTAGTCCGAAACTCCCTCAGTAGCCCCTGAACCAGGCTTCAATGACGACGAGTCCGGCGCGCATATTGTCTTCGGCATTGCAAGGCGGGTTCCTCCTCCGAATAATTTATAGAAGATTGTGAACACCAGGATAGTGTCCGGCTCTGCAAAAATAAATTCCACATACCACCGTAGAGAGAATAATATTACACAAGATCAATCTACTGACGTATTCTGTGGCGTGACGTCACACCACTTCCAAGCCTTTACTCGAATTGTTTTTATTGTTCCACCTCAGCGCGTTTAGCGAGGCGGTTTCCTTGGCACGTCTTGTCGAAGCAGAGATCGTGTTCCCCTTATTTCGGGACTCCCATCAATATGGACGTGGGTAACCCAACTGCGCCATTGATTGTGACGCTTGGGAGATAAGCGAGTTTTACCAGGCCGGTGGGGACGCGTGTTTCTGTCCGCCCATATAAGGGGATAAAGATCCAACCCTTTTACCTCCGCCTTCTTCCTCCTTGGCTTATCCATCTCCGCGAACTCGAGCTCCAGCGCCCAAGTCTGCACTTCTCACCTCAACCTTCTCCAACTATGTCCGAAGCGGGAGGCAAGTGGATGGCCTCCTCCGTCATGGAGGGGCAGATCCAGAAGTTGCGCGACGTCGGATACTTGTCCAGCGACATCGCGCATCGGCTCCCCGACGAGGGAGAGCTCATCCCCACCCCCAGGCCCCATGAGAGGGTAGTGTTTCTTCCCCATTTCCTCTGCGGACTGGGCTTCCCACTTCATCCCTTCGTCCGGGGGCTCATGTTCTACTACGGCCTGGATTTCCATGATCTGGCCCCGAATTTCATCCTCAACATCTCGGCGTTTATCGTCGTGTGCGAGGCCTTCCTCTGCATCCAGCCCCACTTCGGCTTGTGGCTCAAGACCTTCAGTGTCAAGCCGAAGGTTGTGAAGGGCAGCCAAGCGGAGTGCGGAGGCGCCATGGTGGGCAGGATGTCCCACGTTACGTGGCTGGAAGGCACCTTCGTGGAAACCATCAAGGGGTGGCAATCGGGGTGGTTCTACATCACCGAGCCGTGTGACGCCGATTGGGCAGCGGCCCCCGAATTCAGATCTGGCATCCCCACACGGCTTACCACCTGGAAAGAGAGTGGCTGGATTTTGGGTGATTCGGAGGAGCTGACCGGACTCCAAGCTTGCGTCCAAAAGCTGGTGGACAAGAAGCTCAAGCTTGTCAACGTAGTCCAGGTCATGCTCATCCGCCAGATTCTCCCGTGCCAACGACGGGGCTTCAACATGTGGGAGTTCGATCCGGCGCAGCACCAGACTCTGAAGGGGCTCTTCGACACTACGTACGAAGATGTCTGGAAGGTGTTGTTCAACGGCGCCGAGGCTCCCGCATCCGCTACCGAAGATCGCGATTCAGCTTGGAGCGTCCAGCTGATGAGGTAAGTGATTCTGTCCTTTAAGGGACGCGTGTTTTCCATAGTTTGACTCTATGCGGCATCTAAACTCCCATTCCTTTGACAGGACTGGCTGAAGAAGGCCGCACAGGCTATCTGTCCAGCCCCATTGCCAGAGGACCCTGCGGACGCCCGTTTGACGGGGCTGCTGGCTCCGGCACCCCATGTGGTGCCGGAGAAGAAGGCCAAGAAGAAGGCCACGAGGACTCGGAAGAGTTCCCGCTTTCAGGTGCTATCGGATGATGAATCCGAGGCCGACTCCTCTCACCAAGGTGAGGAGGAGAAGAAAAAAGCCTCTTCCCCAGTGGGGGGAGAGAAGAAAAGGAAGGCTTACCCAACAAGGGAGGCCGAAGGGTCCAAGAGGGGAAAAACTCTTCCCCCGGACTGCTCCGCCAACGCCAGTGATGACGACGAGGACTGGCCTCCAAGGGCCAAGCCCCTGGCGAGATCGTAAGTATCCGGACTCCCGAATAACTTCAAGGTTTTTTCTTTTCGCCACATAATGTCTTTCTAATGCCGCATACAACCCTGCAGTCCGCCCAAGGATGATCTTCCCGTTTCGTCGAGCGGGTCCTTGGGTGCGTCGGATATGGATTCCCTTCTGACTACCTCCACCCCCCGTGCCGCGGACGATGCCGAGGTGGGGTCCCAGGAAGGGACCTACCAGGAGGAGGAGGCCCCGGAGGTGTCACAGGACAACCTCCCGGACTTTGCACCGGACTCGGCCCCAGAGGACACAGTGGCTCCGGAGTCCGGTGGGCGACCCCTTCGTAAGAAGGGCAAGAACGCGACGCCGGCTGCCTCCGTCCAACCGGAGGTGCCGGATAATTTGCTGGAGGCGCTCAACGGCGCCTCCATCGAAGAGGAACACCACATTGTTATTAGTGCGGTGATTCAGAAGGTTCAGCTCGCCAAGAGCGGGTTGACCGAAGCCTGCAGCAGCATTCTAACAGGCTTTGAGGTAAGAATTTCAATATATGTAAAATGGTACCGCATAGACAGTAGCCCCTGATGCTCGGTTCGGTGTTCGGAAAGAAAAGCCGGACTGAGGATCTTTAGAAAGATAAACGCAGGAGTCATGAAAATATGTCAATATGGGATTGCAGGCTGTGTTGCTGACCTCCGCCGCACTGACTGCGGAGGTCAATACTTTGAAGGAAAACCTTGAGCGATCTGAGAACAAGCTCGGCCATGCCAAGAATCAGCTCGAGGAAAAAGAAGGTGAGTAATACCTTATGAAAATTGTACCTTACAGAAAAGGATTTGGTTGCAAGAAAAATGACAAGGATAACTTGGGTATTGCAGGGGCCACTAACGAGGTGGCAACCCTGAAGGAGGCGGTGGCCGCGGCTGAACGCAATGCGGCCGCGGAGCGCACTGAGCGAGAGAAACAGGAGGCGCGGGTGGTGGAGGTACAGCAAGAGCTCCAGGATCTCGTGAAAAAACAGGAGAGCTTGGAGCGTGACTCGAAGACTCGAGAGTCTGAGCTTGCAACGGCTCTTGAGAATGCCAAAACTGCTAAGGCCGAAGCCTACAAGGCCCTCCAGGAGATTGAGGCGGTGAAGAAAATAGCAGCGGCTAAGGCATTTTTCATGCAAAGTAAGCATGTGAGTGTTAATTACCTGTCGCTTACCCGAATTCGGAGCTCTCCAGGAGCGTTCGCAGATCTTCCTCGCAGCGTGTCCGATGCTGCCGCATTCTACCGGGCCGAGGAGGGGAGCTCGACGGAGAAGGTCTTCTGGTCTCAGTATGCTGAGGCCGGACATCCGGTGCCCCTTAGCAACTAGCTGAAGTAGCTGGTCGAGCTCCACAAGGCGGCCGAACAGGCCATGAAGGGCCTCATAGTTAGGTTGTGGCCTAAGGAGGCTATGCCTGGGAGCTACTTCGGCCTGGTGCGGCGGCCGGTGGATGCGTGCTCGTGGGTTGAAGTTATCAAGAACTCCACCTGTATTGAGGGTGCCCGTCGGGCCCTTGCCCGCGCAAAGGTGCACTGGGGCAAGATGGATGCCCAGAAGCTCGTGACGGACCCGCCACCAGAGGGCAAGGAGCATCGCACGCCCGAGATGTATTATAAGAGTCTACTGAAGGGCGCCCGCACGATTGCAGGTGAGTGCTCCAAAGATGTAATATTTGAGTAGACTCGCATTTTGTTATCCTGTGCGCTGAAAACTTGGTTCATATGCGCTAAGCAATGCTTGTTAATTTAAAATATTACCTTCTGTGCGGCTGTTTATCAAATCTGAGAGATGGCAAGTCGTCGGCTTCAGCCCCCATGCCACGAGTGCTGGGGTGTTCGGGATAAACTCGAGCGCTCTTGTTCCCATTTTTGGGTCCATCTAGGGAGGCGCTCGACATAGCGAACAAGGCAACCGGACTTATAATGCTTGAACTCTCTCACTTAGCCATAGAATTCTATAATTTTAAATTTCGGCGATGCCCCTAGTCTTCGGAAGGCCGAATTTGGGGCGCTATCCACGCCTTGGCCGGACAGTATCTGGCTCCTCGCTCTAAGCGGCATAAGTCTTTAAGGACTCGCAAAAAACCTCTCGAACAGCGAACGGCTCTCGCCTCATCATGATGGTCAGTTTTAGCTTTCTCCACTGAGGCGTTAACCCAGCTCAACTGGGGCGCAATCGCAGTGGTTCTCCCAGTGCTACCTTAGCCGATATAACGGAACGTAAGGTACCAAAACATGGGAGCCGGGCAAACCCAACTATTGACCCAAGACATGATTCGGAGCCGATGCATATAGTGCTATAAGTTTGGGGTGCCGCACTTGTGAAAGTGTTCGGACTCATCACACCATGATTCGGGGAACATAAGCCCCTGATGTGTATTAGCCGTACCAAAGTGTACGAATGCAATATGCCGTGAATGAACATATGTATGAAAAGGAAATGCAATTATAAGCAAAAAGGTGCTGCATTGTTTTATTCAATAAGTGCTGCTACGAATGCAGAACGATACAAATAGTGCGATAAGCAAGGTATGGGACTGTTAAACATGTCTCCCTCCAGGGGTAGGCTGCAGATTGGTGTATAAAAAATGCTCGTAGTGGAGACCACCAGTATATTCGTTGTAGCCTTTATCCTTCCCTGGCTGTTGCACCGTGAGTTCGGCAGATCTGCTGCCGGACAGGGCTTCTGACAAACGGAGTCCTGTGTGTAAAAAATAAAAGGTAAAAAGAAAAGAAAAAAGAACGACACACTCGAGAGCCCCTGGTGTGGTTTAGCCGCAGTCTGGGTTTATCGTGGTCGTGCCCCTCTCCCCATGCCCATGGTATCTTCAGAGCGTAATGGTGTACGCGAAGGACCTGCTTTAACGTTTCGCAGGAGCTGGGGTTGGGGCCACACTGCTACGTGTGCTCGGAACGTGCCAGGTGGTCTTGTTGTAAGTTACTCCGGGCGCGCTTAGCTGTGTCCAGCCGCTTAAAGGCCGGACACGAGAATTTCCTTAAGAGGCTGCATTGCACTTCTGCCGCGAGAGCCGCTATATGTTCCTCCATGCGGAGAGAATGTTCAGTGTTTCCCTTGACCGTGATGACTCCTCGAGGGCCTGGCATCTTGAGCTTGAGGTATGCATAGTGCGGCACCGCGTTGAACTTTGCAAACGCAGTACGTCCGAGCAAGGCATGATAGCCGCTACAGAACGGGACTATGTTGAAGATTAACTCCTCGCCTCGGAAGTTATCCGGGGATCCGAAGACCACTTCCAGTGTAATTGAGCCTGTACAATTGGCTTCTACACCTGGTATGACGCCTTTAAAGGTCGTTTTGGTAGGTTTAATCCTTGAGGGGTCTATGCCCATTTTGCGCACTGTATCCTGGTAAAGCAGGTTCAAGCTGCTGCCACCGTCCATCAGGACTCTGGTTAGGTGAAATCCATCAACGATTGGGTCTAAGACCAGTGCGGCGAATCCACCATGGCAGATGCTGGTGGGGTGGTCCCTTCGGTCAAAAGTGATCGGGCAGGAGGACCATGGATTGAACTTCGGGGAAACTGGCTCCATCGCGTAGACATCCCTGAGTGCACGCTTCCGCTCCCTTTTGGGTATGTGCGTTGCGTATATCATGTTCACCATCCGCACCTACGGGGGGAAACCCTTCTGTCCTCTATTGTTCGGAGGTTGGGTCTCGTCCGCGTCATCGCTATGTAGCCCCTTGTCATTGTTTTCGGCAACTAACTTGCCTGCCTGCTTGAATACCCAACAGTCCCTGTTGGTGTGGTTAGCTGGCTTTTCGGGGGTGCCGTGTATCTGGCACAAGCGGTCGAGTATTTCGTCCAAATTGGACGGACCCAAAGTAGTTCTTTTGAATGGCTTTTTCCGCTGACCGGGTTTAGAGCCTCTAAATCCGGCATTGACTGCCGTATCCTCAATATGATCGTCGTTAATGCGGCGTTCGTTTTTGTTGCGACGCGGCCTGCCATTTCGGTCCTTGAAGTCCGGACTGCCAGAATTTTTGCTGAGGTTGTTGCTGCATGCTAGCCAGCTGTCCTCACCCACGCAGAAGCGGGTCATGAGTTATATGAGGGCTGCCATGGATTTCGGCTTTTCCTGTCCCAGGTGCTGGGCAAGCCACTCATCGTGGATGTTATGCTTGAAGGCCGCGAGGGCCTCCACATCCGGACAGTCGACGATTTGGTTTTTCTTGGTTAAGAACCGTGTCCAGAATTGCCTGGACGATTCGTCTGGCTGCTGAATTATGTGGCTTAGGTCATCAGCGTCTGGTGGTCGCACATAAGTGCCCTGGAAGTTATCGAGGAATGCGGCTTCCAGGTCCTCCCAACTCCCAATTGACTCTATTGGCAAGCTGTTGAGCCAATGCCGGGCTGGTCCTTTAAGCTTGAGGGGGAGGTATTTGATGGCCTGAAGATCGTCACCGCGGGCCATGTGGATGTGAAGGAGATAGTCTTCAATCCAAACCGCGGGGTCTGTTGTGCCATCGTAGGATTCAATATTGACGGGTTTAAACCCTTCGGGGATTTGATGATCCATTACTTCATCTATGAAGCATAGTGGGTGTGCGGCGCCTCTGTACTGGGCGATATCACGACGGAGCTCAAGGGAGCTTGGTCTATTTTGTTCGGCCTGGCCGGTCTTACTGTGTCCGGCGCGACGATTGTCGTCACGTATCGTGGGATCCCCACGCGATCCATAGATCGATCTTGATTGTCTTTCCTTATCCTCCAATATATCTCGCAAGTCCGGAGTGTTCCCCTGTGGCCGTGTGCTTTTCGAGCGATGCTGGGGTACGGGTCTGGTGAAGGGCCTAGAGGCCACTCTGTCGCGAGCACGGGGTGGTCGGTCGGCCGTATTGTCTCCTGGTGATGCGGGTTCGTAAGCCTCCTCCTCTAATCGGGGGAGCAGCTTGCGTTTAGGGTAGCTTTTGAAGGGGCGTTCAAGCTCATGCTCTTCGGCCGCGAGGACTTCAGTCCATCTGTCGGCTAGCAGATCCTGATCAGCTCTAAGCTGTTGCTGCTTTTTCTTGAGGCTGTTCGCCGTGGCCATAAGCCTGTGTTTAAAACGCTCTTGTTCGACGGGATGCTCAGGCACGACGAATTCGTCGTCATCGAGGCTCGCTTCGTCTTCGGAGGGAGGCGTATAATCCTGTACCTCTTCTCTTGCCGCTCCTTCATAAGGGCTGGCGTCTCCGTCCTCCTGCGCTGCATCTTGCTTGAGCGGGTTGTCTTCGGCAATGTCCGGTGTATTATTGTCTCCGGTGCCGGAGTCTTCATTCCTGCTGTGGCGGGATTTAGAGCGGCGCCGCTGACGCCGGCGCTTGGGCTGCTTTTTGGAGGGGTCATCCTCCTCTGTTCCTTCGCCATTCCCATCTTTTGGGATATCCACCATGTCTATGTCATACGATGAGGTGGATGTCCAGTGCCCAGTGGGCGCTGGTTCTTGGTCGTCTCCGGCGTCATCGTCCATACCGTCGATGTCCTCGGAGTCGTAGTCTAGCATGTCTGTTAAATCATCGACAGCGGCTACCAAGTGGGTGGTGTGTGGGCTTTGAATTTCTTCGTCATCCGCATCCCAACCGTCCTGACCGCAGTCCGGCCAGGGCTCTCCTGATAACGAGAGATATTTTAGCGAACTCAAGATGTCGTCGAAAGGTGAGTGTTGAAAGACGTCCGCTGCGGTGAACTCCATGATCGGTGCCCAATCGGATTCGATCAGGGCGGGCGCTTGAGGTTCGGAGTCCGGCGAGGAGTCCGGCACCTTAGAGTCACGAGCTTTATGAGGGACAAAGTCAGTGTTTGGCTCTATCGCCATAGAGGTTGCAGCCCCCGAGGCGGTGTCTAGGCATCCATCCTCGATCTGCGGAGCTGGCTCCGAATTGAAGATCGGAGCGGTTTCGAGTGCGGCCTCGAAGGTACTGTCCGACTGCAGAGCTAAATCATGCTCGCCGTGACAGTGCGGCACGCTCGGCTGTGGCTCGAACCTATCGAGGATCAAGTCCCCCGGATGTCAGTCGTGAAGTTTAAACTTCCAAACCTGACCTGACGGCCCGGGGTGTAGCTTTCGATTTGCTCCAGTTGGCCAAGCGAATTGGCCCGCGGTGCGAAGCCGCCGAATACGAAGATCTGTCTGGGGAGGAAGGTCTCACCCTGGACTGCATCGTTGATGATGATCGAAGAAGCCATCGAGCCTATAGGTGACGACACAGAGGAACTCTCAATGAAAGCACCAATGTCGGTGTCAAAACCGGCGGATCTCGGGTAGGGGGTCCCGATCTGTGCGTCTAGGCGGATGGTAACAGGAGACGAGGGACACGATGTTTTTACCCAGGTTTGGGCCCTCTTGATGGAGGTAAAACCCTATGTCCTGCTTGATTAATATTGATGATGTGGGTTACAAGAGTAGATCTACCACGAGATCAAGGAGGCTAAACCCTAGAAGCTAGCCTATGGTATGATTGTTGTTCGTCCTATGGACTACAGCCATCCGGTTTATGTAGACACCGGAGAGGGCTAGGGTTACACAGAGTCGGTTACAAAGGTAGGAGATCTACATATCCGTATCGCCAAGCTTGCCTTCCACGCCAAGGAAAGTCCCATCCCAACACGGGACGAAGTCTTCAATCTTGTATCATAGTCTTGGAGTCCGGCCAATGATGATAGTTCGTCTATCTGGACACCCCCTAGTCCGGAACTCCCTCACCCTCAACCACTTTCTCATTCCAAATATGTACAAAACCCTAAACTCCATCTCAGCCCCACAGGTTCTATCTGCCTTGAGCCACCAAGTTCATATGTCATAGCCACTTCCAGAAACCCTAGCAATTCGGTTTCACCGGTACGGATCTCAGTTTCATCAAGATAGCCCTGCAAAGATCCCCTTTTGTAACATTTCAGTCTCACCGAAATGAGTAATCGGTCATGCCGAGTTTGCTTGACTAACTCTCTGTTTGCTCTTTGCTGAAATCGGTCTCACCGAGTTCACGCAATCAGCGCCACCGAGATGAGGTTTTGCCCCAGCTCTAGCACATCAGTCTCACCGAGTTATTCTAGTCGGTCCCACCGAGTTTCCTAACATACACATTATGAACTAAATCGGTCTCACCGAGTTCATTATTCGGTCTGACCGAGTTGGGTCAAATGTGAGCAGCGGTTGGATTTTGTGTGGAGGCTATTGTCGGTGTCAAAACCGGCGGATCTTGGGTAGGGGGTCCCGGATTGTGCGTCTAAAGCTAATGGTAACAGGAGGCGGGGGACACAATGTTTACCCAGGTTCAGGCCCTCTCTATGGAGGTAATACCCTACTTCTTGCTTGATTGATCTTGACGAATATGAGTATTACAAGAGTTGATCTACCACGAGATCGTAATGGCTAAACCCTAGAAGCTAGCCTATGAAGTTATGATTGTTGTCCTATGGACTAAACCCTCCGGTTTATATAGAATCGGAGGGGGCTAGGGTTACACAAAGTCAGTTACAGAGAAAGGAATCTACATATCTGTACCGCCAAGCTTGTCCTCCACGCAAAGGAGAGTCCCATCTGGACACGGGACGAAGTCTTCTGTCTTGTATCTTCATAGTCCAACAGTTCGGCCAAAGTATATAGTCCGGCTGTCCGAGGACCCCTTAGTCTAGGACTCCCTCAGTAGCCCCTGAACTAGGCTTCAATGACGACGAGTCCGGCGCGCAGATTGTCTTTGGCATTGCAAGGCAGGTTCCTTCTCCGAATACTCCAACATAGTCTTTCGAACATAGGAAGAGTGTCCGGCTCTGCAAAACAAATTCCTCATACCACTATAGAGAGTATAATATCCCACGAGTCCAATCTGCTCGCAACTCACAACGTGACATCACGCCACGGTCTGGTCTTTATTTGAACCGTTTTTAGCCTGCCTCAACGTATTTCGAGGTGCAGTTTCATCGGCACGTCTTGTCGAAGCAGAAATTGTGTTCCCTTATCACGAGATTCTCATCAACGCGGGTATGGGTAACCCAATCGTGCCATCAGTGCGACGCTTGGGAAATAAGCTAGTTGTAGGGCGAGTGGGGAGGCGGATGCTTTTTACTCCATTTATAAAGGGATAAGGATTCCCCTCTTTCACACACGCCTTCTCTTCTGCTTTCCGATTCTCGAGCTCCAACGCCCAAGATCTCATCTCTTCTGCCGCAAAAAGCACTCCAACCATGTCCGGATCTGGAGCGCAAGGCAAGTGGATGGCCTCCTCCGTCAAGGAGAAGGATATCAAGAAACTCCGGGAGGCCGGGTACCTAGCCAAGAAGATCGCGCACCATCTTCCGGCGGCAGGACAGATCGTCCCTACTCCGGAACCCCACGAGAGGGTTGTATTCCTTCCCCACTTCGTCAGCGGGCTAGGGTTTCCCCTCTACCCATTTTTTCGCGGCCTTATGTATTACTACGGGATAGATTTCCATGATCTATCCCCCAATTCCTTCCTCAACATCTCGACATTTATTGTCATGTGCGAGGCCTTCCTCCGCATCCCTCCACACTTCGAACTGTGGCTAAAGACCTTTAACGTGAAGCCGAAGGTGGTAGGTGGCGAACACGTCGAGTGCGGAGGCGCCATGGTGAGCAAAATGCCCAACGTCAAATGGCCATCAGGTACTTTCAGCGAATCCGTCAAAGGGTGGCAACAATAGTGGTTCTACATCACTGAGCCACGCGGCACAAATGGGCCGCTGCCCCCGAATTCCGATCCGGATCCCCATTGCGGCTCACTTCCTGGCCCGAAAAGGGCCTAGACTGGTCTTCGTCAGACGAGCTGACGGCGCCCTAGGCGCGCATCCAGAGCATGGAGGACAAAGATATCAAACTTGTCGATGTGGTCCAGGTGATGCTAGTTCATCGGATCCTTCCATGTCAACGTCGGACTTGCAATATATGGGAGTTTGATCCGGCCAAGCACCAAACCTTGCTGGAGTTCTTCGGCACAACGCATGAAGACATCTGAAAGGTGCTATTCAAGCCCGGCAAGTCGTGGCCGGACACCGCCAAGGATTGCAGGCACAAATTGTCCCGTCCCGCAAGTTCGGTAAGTTTTTGTATGTTTGCAAGGTGTATCCTTTATTTGTATACATTGAGGAAAACACCTAATACTTCCCTAATGATTCTCCCAGGGCTGGACGAAGAAGGCAGAGCGGATCTACTGTCCGACCCCGCTGCCCGAAGAACAAGCAGGCCCACTTCTGATGAAGATGTTGGTCCCGGCGCCTAATAAGGCGCCGAAGAAGAAGGCCAAGGAGACGAAGGGTGGTTTCCATCGCAAGGGTACTTCGGACATGGTGTCCGAAGACGCCAAGGCCCACTCCTCCGTCGAAGAAGACGAGGAAGAGGAGGGGGAAGAAGAAGAAATCCAGTCCCCCCTGCGAGGGGGAGAAAGAAGAGGACGACCTCCACATGTTTGGAGGCTGACACATCTAAGAAGGGGAAAGCTTCCCTTCTAGAAGAATCCACCACAGCCACCGACAGTAGCCCAGAGTGGGATCCCAGGGTCAAGCCCCTGACCAAATCGTGAGTACAAGGAAACCCGTACACATTCATATATCCAGTCTCACCTCTGCATAGTATTAATGTATTGAGTCACGCATTTTGCAATCCGGCCAGGTCCAACGTTGAGCGATCCTCATTGGAAGACTCGCTGGACCCGGATGCGATGGATAGCGGGACCCTCCCGATGGCCTCCTCCCCCAAAGGCATGGACAACACCGAGGTGTCATCCCAAAGGAGCCCCGGCCAGGGACGAGCTCAGGAGACCATCGAGGCAGCGCCGGAGGGTCAAACCTCAGCGCCGGACACATGGGGGAGCAGACCCCCATGGATACTGACGGCAGGGGTTGAGGGAGTCCTAGATAAGGGGGTATCCGGACAGCCAGACTATATACTTTGGCCGGACTATTGGACTATGAAGATACAAGATTGAAGACTCTGTCCCGTGTCCGGACGGGACTCTCCTTGGCGTGGAAGGCAAGCTTGGCGATCCGGATTATGGATCTCCTTCTCTCTAACCGACTCTGTGTAACCCTAGCCCCCTCTAGTGCCTATATAAACCGGAGGGTTTAGTCCATAGGACAAGGACAACAATCATACCATAGGCTAGCTTCTAGGGTAGATCAACTCTTGTAATACTCATATCATCAAGATCAATCAAGAAGGAAGTAGGATATTACCTCCATCGAGAGGGCCCGAACCTGGGTAAACAACGTGTCCCCAGTCTCCTTTACCATTAACCTTAGACGCACAGTTTGGGACCCCCTACCCGAGATCCGCCTGTTTTGACACCGACAATGGTGCTTTCATTGAGATTTCCTCTGTGTTGTCGCTGTAAGGCTCGATGGCTCCCCCAAACTTCAACAACGTCGTTCAGAGTGAGACTTTTCTCCCCGAACAGATCTTCGTATTCGGCGGCTTCGCACTGCGGGCCAACTCCCTTGGCCATCTGGAGCAGATCGACAGCTATGCCCCTGGCCATCAGGTCAGGTTCGGGAACCTAAACCACACTGCCGACATCCGCGGAGACTTGATCTTCGACGGATTCGAGCCCATGTCAGGAGTGTTGAACGATCGCCACACGCATGACTTAGATCCGCCGTCGGATAGTATTCGAGATATCGCGCCTGCTACAACTCCGGACTTAGATCCAGAGAAGATTGTGCCATCCGAGGACGGGTGGATGGACCCCGCCACGAAGGCTGCACACTTATCGGCGTTGGAGCCGAACACAGACTCCGCTCCTAAGGAAACCTGTGTCTCGAGACCCCCGGACTTGTCTTCGGTCGTAGGTTTCGGACCGCGTGCATCCATGCCCATCGAACCCGATTGGGCTCCGATCATGGAGTTCACTGCCGCGGATATCTTTCAGCGCTCGCCCTTCTGAGACGTGCTAAATTCACTAAGGTCTCTCTCTGTTAGAAGACTCTTGGCCGAACTATGTCCGGCTTGAATGGGATATGGGCGACAAAGAAATTCACGACCCACCCACCACCCACTTCATAGCCACTGTCGACGACCTAACAGACATGCTTGACTTCGACTCCAACAACATCGACGGTATGGACGTCGAAGCACGGGACAATGTGGAACCACCGCCCATAGGGCATCGGACTACCACTTCATCATATGACGTCTACATGGTAGATACGCCTAAAGAAGACAACGGCGACAATAAGGACACAACGGAGGACAAGCCCCCCGAAGAAAAGCCAAAACAATGACACAGGCTCCACTCTAAGTCCAGTCACAGTAAAAATGGCGATAACAACACAAGAAAGATTGACACTCCAGTCGACTGGAAGGGCAACGAAGACCACATGGACCCAGTGATGGAGCAGTATAAGCCAGGTCACGCCGAACACAGCTCGGAGCAGATGCCTGATAACAGCGACCCGAGGGCCGAACTCATCAAACCACCCTCGGAGAGGATGAGAGTCCGGTTGATGATGCATTCATCATCCCAGAAAAATGTTTGGAAAAAGATAACCTCCGCGGAAGGCTTATTGCCACAGTGAGGAGCTTAAAGAAGCAGAAGCAAAGGCTTAACACTGTGCAGGACATGCTCAAATGAAGATGGAAGAAAGTGCTAGACACTGAAGAAAAATACGGCGACGATCGCCACACAAAGAGCTACCCAAAGCGCAAGCTACTGCCTGAATTCGACAATGAAGCCTTAGAGCCCATTCCGCCAAAGAATACTACGGCCGATTAACCGGACCAACCACCGCATGGCCGCGATAGAGTAGCCACCGGTGCCACACACAAGCCAGCCCATGATCTACGTGAGCTCTTGGACAAAAAGGCGGGTGCGAACAGGTCCATTTACGGATCTAGAGGACGAGTTCCGGCACAAGATTATGGTCACCAAAATCATAATGATCAAATACCAATTCGGAATCAAACCCGGACACAACAACCGTCGACAGCATGCCACAACATGTCCAAGTACACAGGGGCTGTGCACCCCCTGTGTTTCACCGACTAGGTACTGGATCACGAATTCCCACAGGGATTCAAACTCGTGAACATAGAGGCATACGACGGAACGACAGACCCTGGGGTCTGGATTGAAGATTTTATCCTTCACATACACATGGCTCGTGGGGACGACCTCCACGCCATCAAATACCTTCCCCTCAAGTTGAAAGGACCAGCTCGGCATTGGTTGAAAAACCTCC
Source organism: Triticum dicoccoides (assembly GCF_002162155.2). Lineage (NCBI taxonomy): Eukaryota > Viridiplantae > Streptophyta > Magnoliopsida > Poales > Poaceae > Triticum > Triticum dicoccoides. The sequence goes on from NC_041383.1 coordinate 597,088,231, forward strand.
CCGAAAACTCAATTGGAAGTTGGGAGGAACTTGAGGACGCTTTCAGGGCAAATTTCCAAGGGACCTATGTCCGACCCCCGGATGCAGACGATTTAAGGCATATAATACAACAGCCCGGAGAGTCAGCCCGTAAGCTTTGGAACAAATTTCTCACTAGGAAGAATCAAATTGTTGATTGTCCGGATGCCGAAGCCATAGTGGCCTTCAAGCATAGTATCCGGGACGAGTGGCTTGCGAGACACCTCGGCCAAGAAAAGCCAAGGATGATGGCGGTCCTAACAAGCCTAATGACCCGCTTTTGTGCGGGCGAAGACAGCTGGTTAGCACGTAGAGGCACTAGCGACCCAGGCACGTCCGAAATTCGAGATGGCAATGGTAAACCACGACACAATAAGCACAAACGTCGAAACAATGAAGAAAGTCCAGACAACATGGCGGTCAACGCCGGATTCAGGAGCCCTCGACCCGGTCAAAGAAAGAAGCCATTTAAGGGCAGCAATGAGGAACCGTCCGGCCTGAACAAAGTCCTGGACAGATCGTGCCAAATCCATGGCACCCCCGAAAAACCTGCAAATCATACTCACAGAGAATGCTGGGTCTTCAAGCAGGCCGGCAAGTTAAACGCCGAACACAAAGGAAGGGAAACGCCAAGTGAAAACGAGGATGAGCCCCGACAGCCGAACAATGGGGGACAGAAAAAATTCCACCAGAAGTCAAAACAGTAAACATGGTCCACACAACTCACATAGAGTTCGTTGCCCCCAAGTTCAACCCCTCGGAGGCCTACCCGATCACCTTTGATCACATGGACCACCCGGCCAGTATCCGGCACGGAGAATCGACTGCCTTGGTGCTCGACCCAATAATTGATGGATACCATCTCACTCGAGTCCTAATGGACGGTGGCAGTAGTATTAGTCTGATATATCAGGACACTGTCCGCAAGATGGGGATAGACCCATCCAGAATAAGCCAGAGTAACACCACCTTTAACGGAGTGATACCAGGCGTTGAGGCCCGCTGTCGGGGCTCCCTCATGTTAGAAGTGACATTCGGTTCTCCCGACAACTTCAGAAGCGAGGAATTACTCTTCGATATTGCTCCCTTCAGCAGCGGTTATCATGCATTACTCGGAAGAACGGCCTTCGCTTGCTTTAACACAATACCGAACTACGCATGCCTTACACTTAAGATGCCCGGTCCACGTGGCGTCATAACGGTTAGTGGAAACACAGAGTAGTACGCGGCAGCTCCTGTAGCCGAACACTAAGCGCCCTCTCCCACCAGAACGCATGATCGGTCGTTAAGACCACGGACACAGCTAGACGAGTCCGGTGCACCACCATCAACAACAGCCCAGATAAACCCTGGCTGGGTGCTATACATATATCCCCATAAATGGTACTAGGGGCTGTCAACACATAATAAAGCCCACAATTCGGCTTGACTTATCAATAGGCCAATATCTCATATTTCTAATATCCATTGAGAATAACCAACTTCTCACACGCTTACTCCTCTATATGAGTTTTCGTTTTTACAAACACTACTCATGCGACACCCTTCCAGGATACGCACAACAAAGACACAGGCGCAGACGTGCAACAGGGCCCCGCTCAAAGGTTTCTCTTTGGATTAAGCCCCTATGTAAACCTTCTTTATTGTCTTTTGTTGCTTGACATCCCATGGGTATTCCATACACCCACAAGGGACACTGCTGTTATAGGCTTTTCACCATGACAGATCAATGCACGTACCTAGAAATACATGGTCAAGGGCGTTACTCAGCCCAGTATATGTTATAAAGTCCGAATACCTTTGGGAGTGTTCGGCGTCACGAGTTTGTCCTTATATGCATCAGCTTCGAATCATGTCTTTGGTCAAATGTTGGGTTAGCCCGGCTCCTGGGTTTGCTGCCTTATGTTCCGTTCTATCGGCTAAGGCGGCCAAAGGAGAACTACTGCGATTGTGCCCTGGTTATTCCGGATGAGCACCTCAGTAGAGAAAGCTGAAAACTGACTGTCATGATACAGCGAGAGACTGGTCAACCACTCGAGGACTCATCAGAATCTATAGGATTCCTCCGCATCAACGAAGGACCGGTTTCCCGGTCAAGTACGTACGCGCATCGTATCTGGATGCACGCGGAAGTACCATGTAGCCCCACCTTTCAACTCCTATGTCTAAGTGAAAGTGTTACAGCTATATAGTCCAGTTGCCTGGTTTGATGTGCGATCACCTCCTTAAGGGACCAACACGTTGGATAAAGTGTGTTTACGCATATCTTTTCGAACACCCCCGCATTATATGCGTGGGGGCTAAAGCCAAAAACTGCTAACTTTCATGTTATATGCATACATAAACGACCACACAGGAGACATTATAATACTTTCAGGCAAAAGTATAAAAACAGCCTCTATAATTAACACATGATTGTTTACAATCAATAGAATTGTCACTCGAACATGACATTCTTCGAGCACTGTGCCTCTATTCTACGGGCACCTTCTATGACCTTCTCAAAATAGTGCTCGGCTGGGTCTTGGCTTCCTACCGGACCCTGGGTTGCAATGCTGGTGGCCTCCATATCCGCCCAATATGTCTTAACACGGGCAAGAGCCATCCGTGCACTCTCTATGCATGCCGACCTCTTCACGGCATCGATTCGCGATCTGGCGCCAAATAGTTGTTGCACTAAACCAAAGTAACTGTCCAGCCTCGGTCCTTTCGTCCATGGATGGTCTATTACAGACCTCATTGCAAGACCAGACAACCTATGGAGCTCGGCTATAGCGGCCATCTTCTCACTTAATGGCAATGAGCGCGTTGGAGCGCTAAATTGCGACCAGAATAGCCTTTCTATTTCATTATCTTTATGATCCTTGCATAACTTGGTCGCATCAGCCGTACTCTTCGCCAAATCCGCATACTCATCTGCAGCGCTCCAAAGTTGATCCAAAGGAGCATACTTTGGATCTAGGAACTTCATCCGCAACAAATAGCGGTTTCCAGCCGTGATTTCTCCGTCTTGTCGAAGTTCCTCCCGCGCGTCTCTAATGTCAGAGCGCATCTCCTTAGCCGAATCCAGCGCCTTCTTCAGTTCAGCCGCCTTTGCCTGATTCTCCTTCTCGAGAAGCTCATACCGGCCGACGGCGTCCCTCAGCTCCACAGCCATCTCGGCTATCTTCTCCTCGCTTCGGAGATGAGAAGCCTATTCGGCTCTCAAATCTTTGGCTGCCTTTAGGGCAGCCGCATTGCTAACCCGGGCTTGTTCCTTGGCTAGGGCAAGTTCTGCCCTCAGGGCCTCAATGGCAGAAGCTCCGCCTACAGCCACATCACATCATATTAATATTACAACCTTCTTACAATTTCCTAAACAAATAAGGAAATACGAGCGCACACCCTGGGCCTCATCGAATCGCTTGTTTACAAGTGTGATGTCGGCATCCACCACGTCAATCTGTCGCCTCAATTCGGCAAATTCAACGGTCTGGTCCACCATCGGACCCTTAGCAACCTCCACATCAATACAAGTGCGATTATTACATGGGAGTATGATCCTCCGTTTGCCGCCACGGGCTGGCAACCACAGTCTCAGGGGCTACTATCTATACAAAGCACATCTATCGCGCGCGATGCAACCAAAAATTATGTATTTCGTTGCTTACCTCAAAGCCTTTGAGCAAGCTTCTAAAAGCTTAATTTAACCCGCTTGTGGCGGAGGAAACTTTCTCCAACACCGTAACCCTTAGTGTACGGTGATCCTCCGAGAGAGTAGCTTGCTCCAGGAGACCCGTCAGTATGTTTGGCGGGCACCGGACTCTCCTGGACCCTTCTCATTATCCTCCACAGGAGCCGAACACGCTGGGCTCGGGACGGCCGAAGTGTTAGCTTCTGGCCTCAGTGGATCTGGACTCCTCCGTGACGACACCTCAGGGTCGCCTACCCCATGGGGCGGAGAGGCAGGTGGGGTTTCACTCTCTGTAACGCCCCGGATACAACTTTCCATATTCGTAACTCCAACTCTTGCCTTTTCCGGAGATGCAATATGATATTTCCTTCATGGTTGGGTTTTTGTCGTTTGTTTTGCATTTTGTTCATGCCATGCATCTCATCTCATAGAATCATGTGCATCGCATCCATATGTTTTCATAAAACCTGTATCCGCTTGTAGTTGCCGCGTCACCCCTTGTTTTCATTGACCGTTCCGAGACCAACCAGATTTTGTTTCCCTCTTGTTTGGCTTCCTAACCTCTCTGCACATCCCGCAAACCCCTCGCGTGTGTCCATAACCTTTCCCGAACCCGACCCGAGTAGTCATCACCGTTGGATCCGGATCATCCCCAAACATCCCGAAAGTATCTTCAGTTCTTTATTGGACTCTCCCTAGCCTATTTTTTCCGTCCGTCCAATTACGATCGGAGGGAGGATAGCGCCTAACCTAACCCACTTGCTATATATACTAGTCTAAACCGAGACCAAATCCCTAATTTCTAGGGATCCTCCTAGCCGCCGCCGCCACTCTCTCCTGCATGTCCATTGGGATCCTCCTAGATCCATCCCCACCACCAGCAGCCTCCGACCATCTCCCTCGTTTTCAGCTCTGAACCAACCCACAGCCGCACCGCTCCTCTCGCTCAATCCCTCCCCGAGCACCTCGTGCCCGACTTCCGCTGCTCACGTGCGCTTCCAGGAGCCTCTCTGCCTCCCCAAGCCACCTCACCTCCCTGTTCCCGAGTACCTCGTCCCCGCCTCTGGCCATGCCGCCGATCGTCTCCGGCGAACCCAACAGATGAGTTGCCGCCCGTCTCGTCTTTCTCTCCCCTCTTTCCCTCTCCTTCCTTCTCTAATCTCTCTCCCTTCCTCGTTTGTTTTCTTATCTGCCAGGAAACGAATGAGGCTCGCCCCTGCTGCCATGGCCGCCGGCTACCGGAGCCGCCCTGTGTGTCCTCCCCGTCCTTGTTGTTCGTGCCACCAGATCGGATCGCCTCCGCGCGGCTCCTCTCGCCCCGACTGCCCGTGCTTGCCTCCCACCCCAGGGCCTCGTCTCTGCTTCGATCAAATGAACGAAGTTGTCGCCGCCCATTTCGTCAGTTTCAGGACGCGAGCGCTGCTCATGTTGGCCGCGCCCTGAACCGCCTGAGCTCGTGGATGCCCGGCGCCCGAGGCCTCCTGCCTCCCTGATGCTCGGCGCCGAGCACAAGTGCTCCAACGTCGGCCCTTCTGCAGCTCCTCGTCACCTTCCTCTCCTTCTTCCCCTGGTTCTTCCTTCTCCCTAACCACATGGTCTCTCTCTGTCTTCAGGACGAACAGGAGGAACCTAGTTCGCGCCATGGATCCCTGCCTCGCCGGATCCGAGGTGGATCCATCCGTCCCCGCCGTTTCCCGCGACCCGGTTCCGCCGCCGCCTGCCGTTTCCTGCCTCTTCCCCGGCAGGTTCTCGCCAGGACCCCCCTGCTGATGTTTTGGTTCTTCAGAGACGAGAGCAGCAGCGGCTCGCTCGTCCCGAGCGTTGACCGCGCCCTGCCTCGCCTTGATCTGCCTGCGTGGCCTGCAGCCAGCGCCAGTCCTGGCTGCTCCTGCTTCCTGCCTGCGTGGGCTAAGCCCTCTGGTGAGAAGCCCAGCCCACTCAAGTTTCAGCCCGTAGTGTTTTTTTTCGCTACTGCGAATTTGTCTAATTATCCAGAGTTGTTGTTTTACAGAAAAACCCTCATGCTTCATACATTTAATAACTCTTTAACCGTGCATTATATGTAAATAATTTATATATGAAAAGTGCTTAGAATTTACTCTAGTTTCATAATATGCCACTTTCACCCATGTTAAGAATGTTTAAAATGCCGTTTGCATTTAATTTGCTCAAATGCCATGTTAAAATGATTTATTTCATAACTAAATAACCATAGCTCGCTTTTAAATAAACTTTATATGTAAATGGGGTGGAAAATGCATAGATTAACTTGATGCATTTTATTTTCCTATTTAACAACAATAAAATAAGGTTTAGGGCAGAACAGTACCAAATTCGAAATATGCACATGAGGATTTTCCGGAATTGTTGTTTGAGTTTCTGGCCTCATTTAAACTTGCCTAATTAGTTAGTTTAATTATGCTTCACCTCTTGCCATGTTTAACAACATTTAATATTGTTGTGTACTTAAACGAGAGCGAACTAAATAACTCGAATGTGGTGTTTCGTCAATATGCAACTCGTTGCATATTGCATATTGAGCTCCACTTAATTTGTAGTATTGTTTGTGCACTTTGCCATGCCATGCCTCATTAAACCGGATATGCATCATATTTGTTTGTGCATCATGCCATGTTTATGCTTGTGTGTTTACAATGTTGTTTGATTCTTTCCGGTTTGCTTCTCTCGTTAGCTTCGGTTTCGTTCCGGAGTTGTGAGGATTCGTTCGACCATGTTCACTTGTCTTCTTCATGGACTCGTTCTTCTTCCTAGCGGGATTTCAGGCAAGATGACCGTTACTCTGGATCTCACTACTATCATTGCTATGCTAGTTGCTTCGTTCTATCGCTGTGATGCGCTACCTATCGCTTATTCTTCAAGCCTCCCAAATTGCCATGTCAGCCTCTAACCTTTTTCACCCTTCCTAGCAAACCATTGCTTGGCTATGTTACCGCTTTTGCTCAGCCCCTCTTATAGCGTTATTAGTTGCAGGTGAAGTTGAAGATTGCTCCATGGTGGACAGGATTATGTTGGGATATCACAATATCTCTTATTTAATTAATGCATCTATATACTTGGTAAAGGGTGGAAGGCTCAGCCTTATGCCTGGTGTTTTGTTCCACTCTTGCTGCCCTAGTTTCCGTCATACCGGTGTTATGTTCCTTGATTTTTGCGTTCCTTACGCGGTTGGGTGATTTATGGGACCCCCTTGACAGTTCGCTTTGAATAAAACTCCTCCAGCAAGGCCCAACTTTGGTTTTACCATTTGCCTCACCACCACCTATACCCTTCCCTTGGGTCGGCCAACCCGAGGGTCATCTTTATTTTATCCCCCCCCCCGGGCCAGTGCTTCTCTGAGTGCTGGTCCGAACTAAGTAGACTGTGGGGCCACCTCGGGGAAACTTGAGGGCTGGTTTTACTCGTAGGATGTCTCATCCGGTGTTGCCCTGAGAACGAGATATGTGCAGCTCCTATCGGGATTGTCGGCACATCGGGCGGCTTTGCTGGTCTTGTTTTACCATTGTCGAAATGTCTTGTAAACCGGGATTCCGAGACTGATCGGGTCTTCCTGGGAGAAGGAATATCCTTCGTTGACCATGAGAGCTTATAATGGGCTAAGTTGGGACACCCCTGCAGGGTATAAACTTTCGAGAGCCATGCCCGTGGTTATGTGGCAGATGGGAATTTGTTAACATCCGGTTGTTGAGAACTTGACACCAGATTCAAACTAAAACGCATCTATCGCATGTGTAGCCGTGATGGTCTCTTTTCGGCGGAGTTCGGAAAGTGAACACGGTTTTGGGTCATGTTTGACGTAATTAGGAGTACAGGATCACTTCTTGATCATTGCTAGCTTCACGACCGTTCTGTTTGCTCTCTTCTCGCTCTTATTTGCGTATGTTAGCCACCATATATGCTTAGTTGCTGCTGCAACCTCACCACTTTACCCCTTCCTTACCCGTTAAGCTTTGCTAGTCTTGATACCCATGGTAATGGGATTGCTGAGTCCTTGTGGCTCACAAATTACTACAACAACAGTTTTAGGTACAGGTTATGCGATGATCTTGACGCAAGAGCGATGTTTGCTTGTTTTGGAGTTCTTATTCCGCTTCTTCTTTGATCAGGGGATAGGTTCCAGGTCGGCAGCTTGGGCTAGCAGGGTGGATGTCGTTTGAGTTTCTATTTGTGTTCCATCCGTAGTCTGATGTTGATCTCTTGTATGATGTTGATGTATTCTTGGGGCGTTTATGCCATATGTATGTATCCCTAACTATTATGTAATGGTTTGATGTAATGATATCCACCTTGCAAAAGTGTCTTCAAGATGCGCTTCTATCCTTGGTGGGACCTTCGAGTTCCTTTAGGATAGGGTCGCATCTTGGGCGTGACAAGTTGGTATTAGAGCCTCGACCGACCATAGGAGCCCCCTTGATTGTTGGCCGTTGTTGATTCTAGAAGAAAACTTTTTTGAGACTTAGGATTATATATATCGGAGAGTAGGATTCTTTTTACTCCTCAGCCCCCTTCGTCGCTCTGGTGAGGACTCTCGACGTAGATGCTTTGTCTTTCCTCTCCTTAATTTTTCACAATTTTTTAGGATAACACGAGTATCTTGGGATCATTCCGATATTTTTGTGACGAGAACATTGTTCTTGGTGCCTCCTGAGATTTAGGGGTTGTGGCAGTGTCCCGGGGAGTTGAGCTCCGAGGATTTGTCGTCACAATTTTATCGTTGCAGTTCTGGAATACCTGAGTTTTGCCGACATCGAAAATCTCTTGTATGTAGTTGTTGGTGAGATAACCTCGACGCCACCCAGTACTGGGGAGTTCGGGAGTATTTCCATAGCTCATATAACGGATGCTTTTCGAAGGTTGAGGTACATGATTTCTGGAGTTTTCTTGGTTATGTGTTGACGGATGGATACAGCTGGATGTAGGGATTGTTAGTTTGGGTGAGATATATTGCTTCCCCTATATCCCCAACACCAGATTGCATAACCAGAAAGTTTTGGGAGTTTATAGGTGGGAATTCAAGTAGCTGCTAGAATATCTTTCCGACAGATGCCTGATATGGGATTGGGTAAATCTCTATCATATGTATTTGTTCCGGCTTATTTCTGCAAGCCAAATCCTTTATTTTGTTTTGAGTTGTGGTATTTGAGTTGCTTCAATGTCAAGTGTTGATTCCATACCTTTCAAGCGGTGTTCTCATATTTCTATGGGAGTACTAATCCTTTTGATCATCGAGATTGTCATGTCAATTCTTTCCAACCGGTGTGCTTCTCTTCAAGTGGATCCGATCATTTCAACATTCGCGAGATCAATTCTAAGTTTTCTCAACGGTGTCCATTCCATCTGCCCCAAGTTGCCTTTGTTTTCCCGCCCTCCCACCCTTTTCTTCAAGGACCTAGATTTCTTAATCAAGTACCCTTTTATGATGGGAAGTCTCTCCATTCTTTTTCGTCAATGCTCTTATCCGGTGATTCTCGGGAAGATACTAATGGAGCTTCAAGTTCATCATTATTCATTCTTGTATTCTTCTCCGGTGGATTAATTTCAAGCTTTTAGTGTTGATCGTATTCTTTTCCTCATGTCAAATGCTTTTTCATGCCGGTGCACCTCTTAATCTTTCACTTCTCGCTATTCATTTGTTCTGGAGTGCTGAAGATATCTCACAAGACTTGTGTTTCCATTCTCAATCCTTTCAAGTTATTTTGAGAGTATTATCTCATTCAAGTCATTTAATTCAACCGATGCAATCCCCCCCCCCTTCAATCAATCGTTCAATGGTGTATCTTTTAGTTGGCCCTAACCCACAGGTCTTTTCCCAGGATCTTACCTGACTCTTCTAATTATTCCGGAGTTATTCTTAAATTCTTTTCAAGTGTGACGTAAGAATGAATTTCATCAGTCAAATGACTTCTCCAAGATCGCTTTCAAATTCTTTTCATCTTTGGTTCAACCCTTCCTCTTTTTCACTCTTCTGGAGTATCTCAGTAATTTTCGTGGTGTTTCTCGTCGTCATTTGAAGATCGAAGAAGAGTTCCTCTTAAACCCGTACCCGTTCTTCCAAAGATGTGTAGTTCAACCTTGATGCCATCCTCTCATAATTGTTTTTGATTGTGAGAATTCTTTTCACCCATCCGGAGCATTTCATGAGTTGTTTCCATTTCTTTCCTCCGAAGGCATCATGTCATAATTCCTCATTCTCAACCTTCAGGTCTCGTTATCCAAATCTTACCGGTGCATCGCTCAAGTATTCTCTAATCAGCTCGTGATCTCTTCGTTCTCTTGTATCAAATTCCCTCAAGAATCTTCATTCGTTCTCTAATTCTTATCGGTGATTCACCCCTTTACTTCGTTCATTTTCATTTCGTACGGTGGTTCGCTCAAGATTCCTTTTCTCTTGTTATCATATCAATTCATTCGTTCTTTCCAATCCCTCCGGTGGTTCGTTGAAGACCTTCCCAAGTTTGCGCCATATCTATCTTAATCCTTTTTACGAGAATAAGTAGTATGCCAAATCTGTTGCTTGTCATCAATATAAATTGGTGAAGGATACGCATAATGTAATTCTTATTCTTTTTTCATCTAAGTGATTAATTCCTTATTCCGGAGGTTCATCAAAAAATTTGATCTCATTTGTTCATCTTTCTTTCTAGAGTTCCAAGTTTTCTCGGTTATATCATCGCGAAGCTCCATCTAATCAATGCAAGGATTCATCTTATTCTTTTCAAGCTTCTCTCCTTGCGATTTATTTATCCGGAGTTCTTCGAGAGTTTCTTCATGATGGTTCATCAAGGATTCTTTTCATTCTTCAATTGTTCTTCAAGATTTCTCTTGAAGTTATGATCCACCAAGCTATACTCAAAATTAAACAGGGTGCTCAACACACGTATTGTTTTAGGGAGTTCAAGTAATCTTCATCTTGCATTCCAAAGTGCAATTCTTCCTACCTTATCTTTTGAGGTGATGTTATGTCATTCTGGATAATTTCCCTTCGAGTTTCATGATTCACAAAGTTTTCAAGAGTGGCATATTTAAATCCATCATTTTATCTTCGTCCAAAAAAAATCTTTTCAACCAATCTATCTCTTCGTTGGAGTTATCCTGTGTCATATTTCACCTAAAGCCTTCCCTAAGGAATGTTGCTATTGTGGTGCTTATCAATGATCCAAGTTATCTCTCTATCATCTTGGTGAGGAAGTTTTTAGCTTCTTGTTGATCTCAATCCAATCAACTGTTTCCGTTAGTGGCGGGTTGTCTACTCATAATTTTGAGAGGTGTTCCATAAGCCCACAACTAGCTTGTTCTTTTCGTTGTTGGTTTTCCAACAATTTCGTTCTAACCTTCTTGGAAGGGTGCTTTCCAAGATCATTTGTGGCAGAAGTTGGCATTTTCTTCTCCATTCTTTTATTCCAATGATCTATCTTCTATTCTTTCTTCCGGAGGCATTGTGATGTTACTCTCTTCGACCAATCATCTCATTTTGTAAATATCATGTTCTTTTCCTTGCTTATCCGTTTAACAGGAGTGTTATGTCCTCTGCTCAAGTTCTTTCATCTTATCAAGTTTTGCCTCTCTTTTCAACCTGAGTGCTGTCTGAAATCCTTCTTACCCATTGTGCCATTCTTTCAATAGTTCCGGAGGCAGTGTGTTGTTGATTTCATCAAGTATCATCCCATCTTCTCAAGTTCATGTTCTATTCCTTCCATGTTCAACCGGAGTGCTGCCCGAATTCTTCCTCTCTCATCTTGTTTTAACTGAAGTGGTTTTGAATTCTATCTTGTCCATTAAACTCTTGATTCATGTCTTTGCAACCTTCAAGTTCTCGTAATGTTCCTTGTTCCTCTTTTCTAAGGATTGTTTGCAATCTCGTTCATCTCTGTTGTACTCTTTCTTTTAAATTGCTCGACCTCTCAAGGTTCTTTGGTTTCACTCATTGGTCGAAGAAGCAACTTAGTTTTACCTCTTCTCTTCCTCTTCCGTTTCTCTCCGGTGCCATCCTAGATCTCGGGACGAGATCCTCTCGTAGTGGTGGAGTGTTGTAATGCCCCGGATACAACTTTCCATATTCGTAACTCCAACTCTTGCCTTTTCCGGACATGCGATATGATATTTCCTTCATGGTTGGGTTTTTGTCGTTTGTTTTGCATTTTGTTCATGCCATGCATCTCATCTCATAGCATCATGTGCATCGCATCCATGTGTTTCATAAAAACCGTATCCGCTTGTAGTTGCCGCATCGCCCCTTGTTTTCATTGACCATTCCGAGACCAACCAGATTTTGTTTCCCTCTTGTTTGGCTTCCTAACCTCTTTGCACATCCCGCAAACCCCTCGCGTGCGTCCAAAACCTTTCCCGAACCTGACCCGAGTAGTCGTTACCGTTGGATCCGGATCATCCCCAAACATCCTGAAAGTATCTTCGGTTCTTTATTGGACTCTCCCTAGCCTATTTTTTTCGTCCGTCCGATTATGATCGGAGGGAGGATAGCCCCTAACCTAACCCACTCGCTATATATACTAGTCTAAACCGAGACCAAATCCCTAATTTCTAGGGATCCTCCTAGCCGTCGCCGCCACTCTCTCCCGCATCTCCATCGGGATCCTCCCAGATCCATCCCCACCACCAGCAGCCTCCGACCATCTCCCTCGTTTTTAGCTCCGAACCAACCCACGGCCGCGCCGCTCCTCTCGCTCGATCCCTCCCCGAGCACCTCGTGCCCGACTTCCGCTGCTCACGTGCACTTCCAGGAGCCTCTTTGCCTCCCCAAGCCACCTCACCTCCCTGTCCCCGAGTACATCGTCCCCGCCTCCGGCCACGCCGCCGACCGTCTCTAGCGAACCCAACAGATGAGTTGTCGCCCGTCTCCTCTTTCTCTCCCCTATTTCCCTCGCCTTCCTTCTCTAATCTATCTCCCTTCCTCGTTTGTTTTCTTATCTGCCAGGAAACGAACGAGGCTCGCCCCTACTGCCATGGTCGCCAGCTACCGTAGCTGCCCTTTGTGTCCTCCCCGTCCGTGCCATTCGTGCCGCCGGATCGGATCGCCTCCGCCCGGCTCCTCTCGCCCCGACTGCCCGTGCTCGCCTCCCGCCGCAGGGCCCCGTCTCTACTTTGATAAGACGAACGAAGTTGTCGCCGCCCGCTTCGTCAGTTTTAGGACGCGAGCGCTGCTCGTGTTGGCCGCGCCCTAAACCGCCCAAGCTCGTGGATGCCCGGCGCCCGAGGCCTCCTGCCTCCCTGATGCTCGGCGCCGAGCACAAGTGCTCCAAGGCCGGCCCTTCTACAGCTCCTCGTTGCCTCCCTCTCCTTCTTCCCCTGGTTCTTCCTTCTCCCTAACCTTGCGGTCTCTCTCTGTCTTCAGGACGAACAGGAGGAGCCTAGTTCTTGCCATGGATCCCTGCCTTGCCGGATCCGAGGTGGATCCATCCGTCCGCGCCGTTTCCCGCGACCCGGTTCTGCCGCCCTTGCCGTTTCCTGCCTCTTCCCCAGCCGGTTCTCCCCAGGACCCCCTGCTGCAGTTTTTGTTCTTCTGAGACGAGAGCAGCAGCGGCTCGCTCGTCCCGAGCGTTCACCGTGCCCTGCCTCGCCTTGATCTGCCTGCATGGCCCGCAGCCAGCGCCAGGCCCGGCCGCTCTTGCTTCCTGCCTACGTGGGATGAGCCCTCTGGTGAGAAGCCAAGCCCACTCGAGTTTCAGCCCGTAGTGTTTTTTTCCGCTACTGCGAATTGGTCTAATTATCCGGAGTTGTTGTTTTACAGAAAAACCCTCATGCTTCATACATTTAATAACTCTTTAACCGTGCATTATATGTAAACAATTTATATATGAAAAGTGCTTAGAATTTACTCTAGTTTCATAATATGCCACTTTCACCCATGTTAAGAATGTTTAAAATGTTGTTTGCATTTAATTTGCTCAAATGCCATGTTAAAATGATTTATTTCATAACTAAATAATCGTAGCTCGGTTTTAAATAAACTTTATATGTAAATGGGGTGGGAAAATGCATAGATTAACTTGATGCATTTTATTTTCCTGTTTAACAACAATAAAATAAGGTTTAGGGCAGAACAGTACCAAATTCGAAATATGCACATGAGGATTTTCCGGAATTGTTGTTTGAGTTTCGGCCTCATTTAAACTTGCCTAATTAGTTAGTTTAATTATGCTTCACCTCTTGCCATGTTTAACAACATTTAATATTGTTGTGTACTTAAACGAGAGCGAACTAAATAACTCGAATGTGGTGTTTCGTCAATATGCAACTTGTTGCATATTGAGCTCCACTTAATTTGTAGTATTGTTTGTGCACTTTGCCATGTCATGCCTCATTAACCCGGATATGCATCATATTTGTTTGTGCATCATGCCATGTTTATGCTTCTGTGTTTACCATGTTGTTTGCTTCTTTCTGGTTTGCTTCTCTCGTTAGCTTCGGTTTCGTTCCGGAGTTGTGAGGATTCGTTCGACCACGTCCGCTTGTCTTCTTCATGGACTCGTTCTTCTTCCTAGCGGGATTTCAGGCAAGATGACCGTTACTCTGGATCTCACTACTATCATTGCTATGCTAGTTGCTTCGTTCTATCGCTATGATGCGCTACCTATCGCTTATTCTTCAAGCCTCCCAAATTGCCATGTCAGCCTCTAACCTATTTCACCCTTCCTAGCAAACCATTGCTTGGCTATGTTACCGCTTTTGCTCAGCCCCTCTTATAGCGTTGTTAGTTGCAGGTGAAGTTGAAGATTGCTCCATGGTGGACAGAATTATGTTGGGATATCACAATATCTCTTATTTAATTAATGTATCTATATACTTGGTAAAGGGTGGAAGGCTCGGCCTTATGTCTGGTGTTTAGTTCCACTCTTGCCGCCCTAGTTTCCGTCATACCTGTGTTATGTTCCTTGATTTTTACGTTCCTTACACGGTTGGGTGATTTATGGGACCCCCTTGACAGTTCGCTTTGAATAAAACTCCTCCAGCAAGGCCCAACCTTGGTTTTACCATTTGCCTCACCACCACCTATACCCTTCCCTTGGGTCGGCCAACCCGAGGGTCATATTTATTTTAGCCCCCCCCCCCGGGCCAGTGCTTCTCTAAGTGCTGGTCCAAACTGAGTAGACTGCGGGACCACCTCGGGGAAACTTGAGGGCTGGTTTTACTCGTAGGATGTCTCATCCGGTTTTTCCCTGAGAACGAGATATGTGCAGCTCCTATCGAGATTGTCGGCACATCGGGCGGCTTTGATAGTCTTGTTTTACCATTGTCGAAATGTCTTGTAAACCAGGATTCCGAGACTGATCGGGTCTTCCTGGGAGAAGGAATATCCTTCGTTGACCATGAGAGCTTATAATGGGCTAAGTTGGGACACCCCTACAGGATATAAACTTTCGAGAGCCATGCCCGCGATTATGTGGCAGATGGGAATTTGTTAACGTCCGGTTATAGAGAACTTGACACCAGATTCATATTAAAACGCATCTACCGCGTGTGTAGCCGTGATGGTCTCTTTTCGGCGGAGTCCGGGAAGTGAACACGGTTTTGGGTTATGTTTGACGTAAGTAGGAGTTCAGGATCACTTCTTGATCATTGCTAGCTTCACGACCGTTTTGTTGGCTCTCTTCTCGCTCTTATTTGCGTACGTTAGCCACCATATATGCTTAGTTGCTGCTGCAACCTCACCACTTTACCCCTTCCTTACCCATTAAGCTTTGCTAGTCTCGATACCCATGGTAATGGGATTGCTGAGTCCTTGTGGCTCACAGATTACTACAACAACAGTTGCAGGTACAGGTTATGCGTCTGCTTCTTCTTCGATCAAGGGATAGGTTCCAGGTCGGCAGCCTGGGCTAGCAGGGTGGATGTCGTTAGAGTTTCCGTTTGTGTTCCATCCGTAGTCGGATGTTGATCTCTTGTATGAAGTTGATGTATTCTTGGGGCGTTTGTGCCTTATGTATGTATCCCGAACTATTATGTAATGGTTTGATGTAATGATATCCACCTTGCAAAAGCGTCTTCAAGATGCGCTTCTATCCTTGGTGGGACCTTCGAGTTCCTTTAGGACATGGTCGCATCTTGGGCGTGACACTCTCCATCATCTCCGGAAGAAGATCCCCTGAGGACGAACCCTGTTGAGACGAACTGTTTGCCGGACTACAAAAAACAGGTCCTGGTTATTTACTCTCAGAGGAAAAAGCAATAAGGTTCTTGTTTATTAACTTATAGCTCGGTGGAGGGCTGTCCCGTTAGCGGGCATGGTGCGGTAAGGATGTCCTCCGGGGCAGGGCCCTTTGGTGAAGTTTTCTTCCCTTGTTTAGGCGCCTCCGTTTTCAAGTCTTCGAAGGCGGCCCTCTTCTTCCCGCGGGGGGAGGAAACCTTAGGTTCACCTCCCCGATTGTCCTCCTCCATGGAAACATTAATTCCCCCGGTTCGGATGCGCAATGTATGAAGCTCACTCTTGGCTTCTCCATTCCTCCCTTCATCCTTCTCCGATGGCACTTGACTTAGCGCCCATTTAAGCATCCTGGCTATTGCCGGACCGGGCGAGCCTTCGGGGAGCGGGGCCAGACACCTGATTCTCTCTGCCTTACTGAGCCAATCCTGGTCGCGGACAGTTTTTAAGAACAATGTTATGATAAATATAAACAAAGTGTTCGGCTGCAGGGTTACTTACTTGGGTATCTGGGCGGTTGCAGCTCAGGCCCGCATCCTCGGTTGTGTCCGGACACTTTATTCGTGGTCCGAAGAACAACTTATACATTCCTTCAGACGTCATGCCGAAGAAGTGTTGAATGGTTCACGGACCTTCCGGATTGAACTCCCACATACGGAGAGGTCAACGTTTACACGGCAGGGCCCGCCGAACTAGCATTACCTGGATTATTTTGACAAGACTAATATCCCTCTCGAGAAGCTCCCGAATGCGGCTCTGCAATGTTGGTACATCATTTGCAGGCCCCCGGTCCAGTCCCACGTTGGCCCATGATGCCAGTTGAGGCGGAGAGCCCGAGCGGAAGGCAGGGGCGGCCGCCCACTTTGAGCCTCGGGGAGCTATGACATAGAACCACCTCCGTTGCCATAGATCGGACACCTCCGGGAAGGAGCCTTCGGGCCACGGGGCATCAGCGTTTCTGCTTATTGTGGCGCCTCCGCACTCTGCGTATTGCCCCTCGATCACCCTTGGCTTCACATTGAAGGTCTTGAGCCATAAGCCGAAGTGTGGGGTGACATGGAGGAAGGCTTCACACACGACGATAAATGACGAGATGTGAAGGATGGAATCCGGAGCTAGATCGTGAAAATCTAGTCTGTAATAGAACATGAGCCCTCTCACTAAGGGATCAAGAGTCAACAAATACGACACTCTCGTTGGGCCCAGGAGTAGGGATAACCTGCTTAGGGGCAGGAAGCTTGTGCTTAACATCGGCAGTCAAATACCCGACCTCCCTAAGCTTCGCAATGTCCTCCTCTGTGACAGAGGAAGCCATCCACTGGCCTTGACGGTCGGATCCAGACATGATCGAAGATCCGAGGTGCTTAAGCTTGAGCTTTGGGTGCTGGAACTCGAACTCCGGGAAGGCGCAAGCGTGGAGATAGAGGGATAGGCCTTGACCCCTCTATAAAGGGGGAGAATATCAAGCATCCCCGGTGTAACCGTTCGGGACTTGCCTAAAAACACGGAGTCATGCCAACATGCGTGGTTGGATTACCCATACCCGTATTGATGAGGATCCCACGATAAGAGGGACACGATCTCTACTTCGACAAGACGTGCCAAAGGAACTGCCTCGTAATATGTGCAGTAGCTGGTTATAAAAAACGGTTTGAATAAAGGAAATTTACATCTGTGCCCCTAACTCGAACCCACTACTCAGATTTGCCCCTAATTTTGAAGCATGCTCAAATTTGCCCCTATGCCGTTAAATCACTTCTCAGAAATGCCCTTCCGTACAGTACTATAGCACTTTCCATCCAATACTGTAGCACTTTCCGTCTGCTACAGTACACATGGGCCTTTGACGGCCAAAGGCCTTTGATTGGATGGAAGGGCATTTCTGAGTAGTGACTTAACGGCAGAGGGGCAAATTTGAGCATGCTTTGAAATTAGGGGCAAATCTGAGTAGGTGGTTCGAGTTAGGGGCAGAAGCCGGACCATGGCGTGAAGTCACGTTTCGAAGAGTTGTCAGCAGATTAGATTCATGAATTATTATTCTCTCTATGGTGGTATGTGGAATTTGTCTTGCAGAGCCGGACACGGTCCTTGTGTTCGGAATTTATCCTGGAGTATTCGGAGATGGAACCCGCCTTGCAATGCTGAAGACAATCTGCGTGCCGGACTCATCGTCATTGAAGCCTGGTTCAGGGGCTACTGAGGGAGTCCTGGATAAGGGGGTATCCGGACAACCGGACTATATACTTTGGCCGGACTGTTGGACTATGAAGATACAAGATTGAAGACTCCGTCCCGTGTCCGGATGGGACTCTCTTTGGCGTGGAAGGCAAGCTTGGCGATCCGGATTATAGATCTCCTTCTCTGTAACCGACTCTTTGTAACCCTAGCCCCCTCCGGTGCCTATATAAACCGGAGGGTTTAGTCCATAGGACAAGGACAACAATCATACCATAGGCTAGCTTCTAGGGTTTAGCCTCTACGATCTCGTGGTAGATCAACTCTTGTAATACTCATATCATCAAGATCAATCAAGTAAGAAGTAGGGTATTACCTCCATCGAGAGGGCCCGAACCTGGGTAAACATCATGTCCCTAGTCTCCTGTTACCATTAGCCTTAGACGCACAGTTCGGGACCCCCTACCCGAGATCCGCCGGTTTTGACACCGATAGGGGCCATCCTAAATTTCGCCCCCAGCCGAAAACAATTTTGGAGACCAATATGGCTCCGGAATCAGGCCAGCAACCCCTTTCAACAGAAGGGGGTGCGCCTATTCTTCCGGTGACCTCTGTCCACCCAGAGGTGCCGGATACTTTATTGGCGGCACTACAAAGCGCTTCCATCGTTGAAGAGCACCGTACCCTTATGGGTGTGGTGATTAAGAAGATACAGTCTGCCAAGAGTGGGCTGACCGAAGCTTGCACCATCCTTCTAACAGGTTTGAGGTAAGCAGTGAAGTTAAATATAAAAAGAATGTCACAAACTAGATAGTAGCCCCTGATACATTGTTCGGTGCTCGAAAAGAAAAGTCGGACAGAGGATCAACTATTTTTTGCAGGAGACTAACTATGAAATACCTATGTGAATAAGCGGGCGTCATTATTGACTACCATTTCTCATACTGCGGAGGTTTTCGGACTGAAGCAGAGTCTGGAGCGGGCCGAAAAGGAGCTCGGACAAGTAAAGAGGCAGCTGGAGGATAACCAAAGTATGGAATAACCCTGTTTGTATTTGATATGAATGAATAATTTATTTTGACTAAAAAATGTCATGATATGTATTAGGAGCGGCAACCGAGGTCAAAGCTCTCAAGAAGGCGGTATCTGAGGCCGAGAAGGAGGCGGCCAAGGAGCAGGCCGCTCGTGAAAATCACGAGGCCAGGGTCATTGAGGTTCAACAAGAGCTCCAAGAAGCCATAAAGAAGTGCGAGGCGTTGGAGCAGAGTATGGCGGATAAGGAATCCGAACTCACCAAGGCCCGTCAATCCGCACACGATGCCCGGGCTGAAGCCCAAGGCGCCCTCTAGGAAATCCAGGAGGCTAGAAAATCACGGCGGGTAAGGCCTTTATTATGCAGATCAAATATGTGAAGGAAAATTTTCTTTTACTGACCCGAATTCAGAGTTCTCCAGGGGTGTTTACGGATCTGCCGTGCAGCATATCAGATGCTGCGGAATTCTATCGAGTTGAAGAGGGGAGCTCTACGGAGACAGTGTTCTGGTCGCAATACCTTGTGCCAGAACATTCGGTACCCTTTAGCGACCAGCTGAAACAGCTGGTTGAGCTGCATAAGGCGGCCGAACTGGCCATGAAGGATTTGCTAATCCGGCTATGGCTGGCCGAAGCCCTTCCTAGCAGCTACTTCGGACTCGTGAAGCGTCTGGTTAGTGCCTGCCCTCGGCTTGATGCCATCAAGCGGTCGATCTGCATTGAAGGTGCGCGCATGGCCTTCGCCCGGGCTAAGATGATGACCGAGGGACTGCCCACGGGCAAGGAACACCGCAAGCCTGACATATACTATGACGGTGTCATGGAAGGATCCCACCTTGTGGCGGAGCAATGTGCTAAGGATATCATATTCCCATGAATACATTAATGTTATCCTGTCATGTAATATGAAACAAGGTCATTTATGTAATATAATGCTTGTTTATTTAGAATTTTACCTCATGTGCGGCCGTTTATGAAATCTGAGAGTTGGCTAGTCGTCAGCTTCTGCCCCCACGTAGCTAGTACAGGGGTGTTCGGGATAAATCTAAAAACTCTTTATCCAAGTTTTTGGTCCTTTAAGGAGCTGTTTAGCACAACGAACAAGGAAATCGGACTATACAACTTTATCACCCTCACTTAGCCATAGGAGTTCGATAACTTTAAATTTTGGTGCAGCCCCTACTATTCGGAAGACCGAACTTGGGGCGCTATACATACCTAATCGGACAAAAAACGATTCCTCGCATGAAGCAGAAAAAATCTCTAAGGATTTGAAACCTCTCGAACAGCGACCAGCTCTCGCCGCATCATGATAGTTAGTTTTCGGCTTTCTCTACTGAGGTGCTCGTCCGGAAGAACCGGGACACAATCGCAGTAGTTCTCCCTTTACTACCCTAGCCGATATAGCAGAATGTAAGGTAGCAAGCACTGGAGCCGGGCAACCCACCTATTGACCAAAGACATGATTCGGAGCCGATGCATATAGTGATATAAGTTTGGGGTGCCGAACTGTACTTATAAAAGTGTTCGGACTTTCTTGCCATGTTGTGGGGTACACTAAAGCCCCTCGCGAATTAAGGCATACCAGAATGTGCGGGTGCAATTAATAATAAATACAAAAACAAGGAAAAAATTAAGTAATAAGCTGACGCTGTAAATCATTTTCCATTGTAATTTGATTAATACGCCAAGGCGTATGTGTACAAGTAGTGAGATAAGCAAATAGGGCTATTTGACATGCCATGACCAAGAGCGAGTTGCGTGCGGGTATGTAAAACAGGTATAATGATCGCTAGCAGAGACCACCTGGGGATTCCCTTGTACGTCAAAGCCCCTTGCCTTTCTTGGTGTATCCGTCCCGCGATGGGTGCGATGATCAGGTTATCAGAAAAGCCTCAAGAAGAGAAAAACCTGAACAGAAAAGAAAAAGTGAAGGTATGCGGATCCAGGGCGGTTGAGCCGCATTGTGGACCTCGGTCTAGCTGTGCCTTCGTCCATGCCCATGGTATTTTAAGTGCGTAATTGTGTATGCGCGGCACGAATTTCACCGCTGGATTGGGACTAGGATGGAGGTCGAATTGCTAGTCTTGAGCTCTGGACGAGCCAGACGGTCCTGTTGCAGAGTAGTTCGGACTCGCTTGACGGTGTCCGGGGGCTTTATTGCCGAATTGAGGTTCTACCTAAGAAGGCTACTCTGTAGTTCTGTTGCAAGGGCCGCGATGTGCTCCTCAGTACGGAGGGAGCGCTCCATATTTCCATTGACTGTTATAACACCGTGAGGTCCGGGCATCTTGAGCTTGAGGTAGGCATAATGCGGCACCGCATTGAATCGAGCAAATGCGGTTCGTCCGAGCAGTGCATGATAACCACTACGAAAGGGGATGATATCGAAGATTAACTCTTTGCTTCGGAAATTATCCGGGGATCCAAAGACCACTTGTGGTGTGATTGAGCGCGTACAACAGGCCTCTACACATGGTATGACACCTTTAAGGGTGGTTTTTGTGGGTTTGACCCTTAAGGGATCGATACCCATTTTGCGCATTGTATCCTGATAGAGCAGGATCAGGCTGCTGCCACCATCCATGAGGACTCGCGTAAGGTGTAATCCATCAATAATTGGGTCAAGGACCAGTGCGGCCGAACCGCCATGACGGATACTGGTCGGATGGTCCCTGCGATCGAAGGTGATCGAGTAGGATGACCATGGGTTGTACTTTGGGGCGACTGGCTCCATCGCGTAGACGTCCCTAAGTGCACGCTTGCGCTCCCTTTTGGGGATATGGGTGGCGTATATCATGTTCACCGTTTTGACCTTGGGGGGGAATTTCTTCTGTCCCCCTGTGTTCGGTGGTCGGGGTTCCTCATCATCGTCGTCGCTTTGTGACCCTTTCTCCTTATTCTCAGCATTTAACTTGCCGGTCTGTTTGAAGACCCCACATTCTCTGTTGGTATGATTGGCTGGTTTATCAGGAGTGCCATGGATTTGGCATGGTCGATCTAGTATGCGGTCCAGACTGGACGAGCCCGGATTATTTCTCTTGAATGGCTTCTTCCACTGACCGGACTTGGAGCCACTAAATCCGGTGTTAACCGTCATGTCTTCGGTACTAGCATTGTTGCTTCGACGCTTATGTCTATTGCGTCGGGGCTTGCCGTTGCTGTTTCTGGCTTCAGAAATACCAGGTTCGCTTGTATTGTTGTTGCTACGGGCTAGCCAGCTGTCTTCGCCCGCACAGAAGTGGGTCATGAGTGTTGTAAGGGATGACATGGACTTCGGTTTTTCCTGGCCAAGGTGTCTGGCCAGCCATTCATCGCGGATGCTGTGTTTAAAGGCCGCTAGGCTTCGGCTTCCGGATAGTCGACGATTTGGTTCTTTTTAGTTAATCCAGAATTTCCTGGCTGACTCTCCGGGCTGTTGGATTATATGACTTAGGTCATCGGCATCTATAGGTCGGATATATGTGCCTTGGAAGTTGTTGAGGAAGGCGCCCTCCAATTCCTCCCAGCTGCCAATGGAGTTTTTCGGCAGGTTGTTTAACCAGTATCTAGCTGGTCCCTTGAGTTTGAGCGGGAGGTATTTGATGGTGTGAAGATCATCACCACGGGCCATATGAATGTGGAGAAGAAAATTCTCGATCCACACCACGGGGTCTGTTGTGACATCACATGATTCGATGTTTACGGGTTTAAACCCTTCTCGGAAATCATGTCGCATTACTTCGTCAGTGAAGCAAAGGGGGTGTGCAGCGCCTCTGTGTCAGGCCAGGTCGTGACGTAGCTCGGATGGATCTCGTCTGCGGTTTTCGGCCCGGACGTGGTTATGTTTGTCACGTTCAGCCAGATGGCCATCGTCGCGTGTTGAGGCACGCCCCCGTGATCCATAGATCGATGTTGTCTGACCTGTTATCTTTTCCAAGTCACGCTGTAGGTCATGTGTACATCCCCGAGCTGTTGTATTTCTGTCTGTTCGGCGAGGTAATGCGGGCTGGTGTTCGGGTCAAGGTGCCACTTTGTATCGGCCACGTGGTGGTCGGTCTGCCGCATCATACCTTGGTAGGATGGGCTCCAGCGTCTCGTCATCAAACTGTGGTAACAGTTTGCACTTCGGGTAGCTTTTGGTTGGTCGCTCGAGGCCTTATTCCTCGACTGCCAGGACATCATTCCATCTTTCATTGAGCAAATCTTGATAAGCTTGAAGCTGTTGCTACTTCTTTTTCAGGCTTTTTGAAGTGGCAATTAGCTAACGCTTAAAGCATTCCTGTTCGGCGGGCTCTTCAGGCATGATGAAATCTTCATCACCGAGGCTAACCTCGTCCTCGGAGAGCGGAAGGTAGTTGCTATCCTTCGAGTCTTCGTTCATGGCCTGTTCGCCAGGGCTGACTCGCCCATCGTCCCGTTCCTCCTGTTCAGAGGTTGGCTCAACGGGGTCTTCCTTGTTTTCGGCACCGTCCGGAGTGTTATCCTCTTCAGTGACGGTATTGTCGTTTTTACTATGGCGTGGTTTTGAGCGGCGCCCTGACGTTGGTGCTTCGGCTGTGTCTCGGGAGGTTTATCCTCGATTGGATTCTCATCATCGCTGTTATTTTCTTTGGGTGTATCCACCATGTATATGTCATACGAGGAAGTGGTTGTCCAATGCCCTATAGGCAGTGGTTCCTGATCCTCTCCGGCATGGTCGTCCATACTGTCGATATCTTCGGAGTCGTAGTCAAGCACGTCGGTTAAGTCATCGACAGTGGCTATAAAGTGGGTGGTGGGTGGGATGCAAAATTCTTCGCCGTCCGCTTCCCACTCGAACCGGACATAGTTCGGCCGGGCGCTCCCCGACAGGGAAAGGGATTTTAATGAGCTTAGCACATGGCCAAAAGGCGAGTGCTGGAAGATATCCGCGGAGCTAAACTCCAAGACCGGCGCTCAATCGGGTTCGATGGACGCGGATGCACGCGGTCCGGAACCCATGTCCGGAGACGAGTCCAGGATTCCGGTAACACCAGCCCAACCTGATGTTAGGTCTGTGTGCGTCTCGAGCTCCGCTGAGTCCGCGGCCTCCGTGGTGGGGTTAAGCTTCACGTCCTCGGATGACACAGTCCGCTCCGGCTCTAGGGCGAGGGCAGCCACAGGCGCTATCTCCTGCGTGTGGCCCGATGAGAGATCTAGGTAATGTTCATCGTGGTTACCGAGGATAGCCATCGTGGACTCGAATCCGTCGAAGATCAAATCACCGCGGATGTCGTCCATGAAATTCAGGCTTCCAAATCTGACCTAATGGCCGGGAGCATAGCTATCGATCTGCTCCAGATGGCCAATCAAATTGGCCCGCAGTGCAAAGCCGCCGAATACGAAGGTCTGACCGGGGAGAAAAATCTCCCCTTGGACTGCACTGTTGTAGATGATTGATGGAGTCATCAGGCTTATCTTTGACAACACGGCAGAACTCTCAATGAAAGCACCAATGTTGGTGTCAAAACCGGCGGATCTCGGGTAGGGGGTCCCGAACTGTGCGTCTAAGGCTAATGGTAACAAGAGGCAGGGGACACAATGTTTACCCAGGTTTGTGCCCTCTCTATGGAGGTAATACCCTACTTCCTGCTTGATTGATCTTGATGAATATGAGTATTACAAGAGTTGATCTACCATGAGATCGTAATGGCTAAACCCTAGAAGCTAGCCTATGAAGTTATGATAGTTGTCCTATGGACTAAACCCTCTGGTTTATATAGACACCAGAGGGGGCTAGGGTTACACAAAGTTGGTTATAGAGAAAGGAATGTACATATCCATATCGCCAAGCTTGTCTTCCACGCAAAGGAGAGTCCCATCCGGACACGGGACGAAGTATTCTATCTTGTATCTTCATAGTCCAACAGTCCGGCCAAAGTATATAGTCCGGCTGTCCGAGGACCCCTTAGTCCAGGATTCCCTCAGCTATATATACCCCTCCACCCCCTTTCCATTAGAGAGAGCCATCAGAACGTGCCTACACTTCCAGCTTACATTTTTTGAGAGAGAACCACTTACTCATGTGTTGAGATCAAGATATTTCAATCCTACCACAACAATCTTGAGTTCTAGCCTTCCCCAAGTTGCTTTCCACTCAAATCATCCTTCCACCATATCCAAATCTGTGAGCGAGAGTTGAGTGTTGGGGAGACTATCATTTGAAGCACAAGAGCAAGGAGTTCATCATCAACACACCATCTATTACCTTTTGGAGAGTGGTGTCTCCTAGATTGGTTAGGTGTCGCTTGGGAGCCTCCGTCAAGATTGTGGAGTTTAACTAAGAAGTTTGTAAGGGCAAGGAGATCGCCTACTTCATGAAGATCTACCCGAGTGACGCAAGTCCTTCGTGGGAGATGACCATGGTGGGATAGACAAGGTTGCTTCTTCGTGGACCCTTCGTGGGTGGAGCCCTTCGTGGACTCGTGTAGCCATTACCCTTCGTGGGTTGAAGTCGCCATCAACGTGGATGTACGATAGCACCACCTATCGGAACCACGCCAAAAATCTCTGTGTCATCATTGCATTTGCACACTCCAATTAATCCCATTCCTTTACTTTCTTGCAATTAGCATGCTTTACTCTTTCCGCTGCATATACTCTTGTCATGCTTCCTTGAAATGTATTGTGAATGCTTAAACTTGTGCTAAAACTCCACCTTAACTTGGACAAATTAAAAACTTCTACTTTTGCTTGTTAAGGGTCTAATCAACCCCCTCTAGACCCCTCTTCCTGATCCTTCCAGATTCGCCCTCGACATGACACCTAGCAGTGCATTTAATGCACTTTGTCCTAATCGCCAGAGTTAGGTATAATAGCACTGTTAGCTATATAATCACACTCAAATGGTTGTTTTGCCACTGTGGTTGCCCCTTTAACCTATAAAAGGAGGCCCGAGGCAACCTAGCAAAGGGTTGGAACACTTCGGCCCCCACCGTTAGTGAGCTCACGTTGCTTTTCCCAAGGCACCCTTGCCGGGCCAAAGCACGTCAATGTTGGGTTCTACGGTAGGGTGCGTCGACTGCAAATTAAAATTTTCCTACGCGCAGAACATCCAGGAACATGCTACGGGAGATGGATCACAATTCGTTCCCACTAGACGCGCAGTGCCGTGCAGCGGAAGAAGAGTTGGGGCAGCGCGTCCGCGTGGATCGTCTCCTCCTCGTTCGATCTCCCTCGAACAGCCGGTTGTCCGATCCCACGTACAAGTTTGCCGGAGCGGCGCAAGTGTACCGCCTCTAACGGTATCCGCGCGTGCGGGAGGAACACCGTGCGGCGGACTGCTAGGTCCGATCACACAGTCGGCGGCGAGTGGAGGTGGCTATTCGCAACACATGCAAACCCTAGTCGCGGTGCCGAAGCGATCAACTACCCGAGTGTGCTGCCCCTCCACTTTATATAGGTGTCCGTTGCGGGCTAAACACTTGGGCCTCGCACGGACCCTAAAGCCCAAAGTCCACTCGGTCACGTTCCTAGTCCAGTTCGGATCACATCCGACCAGTGTCCTACGAACCGACCTCGTAGGTTCCTTCCCTTAAGCGCGCGACCCCTTAGGTTCAAGCCGGCTTGGTCGTAGTTCGGATCACCTCCAGACTATATGGCTGGTAGCGGCCTCTAGCAAGGCGTGCCGACCACCAAGCAGATGATGAAGCTGGTTAGGCGAACCTGTACAACGTGTCACACTTCTGTTCCCTTTGCCGCACGATATATGTTGTCGGGCTCAAGGCGAGACTGTCATCCTTGTGCTAACCCAACCTCTTTCTCGTTCCAGTGATACCGACCACTATCCGGATTATCTCATAATCCTTATCGCATGGCCATGCTATTGCTGGTCGGATCACACGAGGGGCCCAGAGTATATCTCTCCTGATCGGAGGGGAAAATCCCATATTGCTCGACCATGTCTCGCAGCATGGGACTGGACAAACCCAAAACCTACCTTTGTAACTACCCAGTCACGGAGTAGCGTTTGGTCAGCCCAAAGCAAGTCTGTCACCATCTCGAATACATGCATCAGCTCAGGTCTTAGGACATAGAACATATGTTGTAGTAGAGACTCACAGATGACATATCGCTGCGTCTCATAGTTGGGTCTGTCCGACTCGGACCTTATCTCGACTCGGATCCGACTATGTTGAATCCGACCAGACCTTTCCAAGTCCATATTATCCGGTTAGCATCCAATGCTCCATGGCTAGTGAGACCGAGCCATCGACCATGTCATATGCTAGTCTAGTCGGTTGCGCGTCCACACAGCCCTTTCGACTAGGGACCTTTTAGGACAGTCATCATACAATGCATAGTCCCACAAACAAGTCACGTACTTGCTGATACACATCATTGATAATGTCCAAGGACTATCTTTATTCATAAACACATAGGAAATATCATCATACATGATTGCCTCTAGGGCATATCTCCAACAGTCTCCCACTTGCACTAGAGTCAATCAAATAGACATCGAATGCCCATAGCTCTAACGTGCACCTCATGCTTGGGTTATGGAAGCGGCTTAGTCAACGGATCTGCAACATTTGCATCCGTGTGAATCTTGCATAACTCTACATCACCATTCTTTACGATCTTTCGTATCAGGTGATATTTCCGGTCTATGTGTCTGACCTTGTGGTGATTCCTCGGCTCCTTGGCTTGTGCGATGGCACCAGAATTATCACGATAAAGGTCCAACTGTTTCATCGAGGCTGGGAAAATACCAAGATCATCTACAAAATGCCGGATCCAAACACCTTCCTTTGCAGCTTCACAAGCCGCAATGTATTCGGCTTCTGTGGTAGAATCGGCCACCGTATCCTTCTTGGAACTCATCCAGTGCACTGCTCCTCCGTTCAGGACGTACACGAATCCGGACTGTGATCGACAATCATCTCTATCGGTTTGGAAACTAGCATCGATGTAACCCCTTACGACGAGCTCTTCCTCACCTCCATAAACTAGGAACATCTCTTTCGTCCTTTTTAGGTACTTCAAAATAGTCTTTACCGCTGCCCAGTGACTCTCACCTGGGTTGGCCTGGTATCTACTTGTTAGGCTTATTGCAAAAGCAACATCAGGCCTTGTACATATCATGGCATACATGATGGATCCGATTGCTGAGGCATACGGAATCCTACTCATCCTGCTTCGCTCATCAGGTGTCGAAGGACTCTGAGTCTCGCTTAGCCTTATACCATGTGAGAGCGGCAAGAACCCTTTCTTTGCCTCACTCATGTTGAACTGCTTCAACACTTTATCTATGTATGTGCTCTGGCTTAAGCCGAGCAGCCTCCTCGATCTATCTCTATAGATCTTAATGCCTAAAATATAGACTGCCTCACCAAGGTCCTTCATCGAAAACTTGCCATTCAATGATTCCTTGACCGAGTTTAGCATCGAAACATTATTTCCGATCAGTAGTATGTCGTCCACATACAAGATCAGAAACACTATCGAGCTCCCACTTAACTTCTTGTATAAACAAGAATCCTCTTCGCTTTTCATGAAACCGAGACCAGTGACGACCTCATCAAAATGAATGTTCCAACTCCGAGATGCTTGCTTCAACCCATAAATGGATCTCTTGAGCTTGCATACCTTACTAGTGCTAGTCGGATCAACAAAACCCTCGGGCTGCATCATATACACGTTCTCGGTTAAATTTCCGTGAAGGAAAGCCGTTTTGACATCCATCTGCCATATCTCGTAATCGAAATATGCAGCTATAGCTAGTATGATCCTCGCCGATTTCAGCATCGCTACCGGCGAGTAAGTCTCATCGTAGTCAATTCCTTGAACTTGTCCATAACCTTTAGCGACAAGCCGAGCTTTGTGGATCTGAACATTTCCATCCACATCGGTTTTATTCTTAAAGACCCATTTGCAACCAATGGCAGTTACGCCAGGTGGCGGATCAACCAAGTCCCAGACTTGATTCTCATCCATGGACTTTAACTCGGATCTCATGGCCTCCAGCCATGCCTCGGAATCTGGGCTCACCATCGCTTCCGCATATGTGGACGGCTCGTCGCTTTCTAGCAACAATACATCACGCACTCTGCGCAATCTTTCCGACCTCCGTGGTTCCGGTGCCGCTTCCACTACAGGTTCCCTGACTGACTCCGGTATGATCTCATCACCAGCCGAGCCGTCCCCGAGTGGTCCTCGAATTTCTTCGAGTCGAACCGTCCTCCCACTGGCCTCCCGACTGAGAAACTCTTTCTCAAGGAAAACCCCGTTCCGAGCAACAAACACTTTGTTCTCTTCTCGGTTGTAGAAGCTATATCCCAAGGTTTCCCTCGGATATCCCACGAATATGCATTTATCCGACTTGGGTGTAAGCTTGCTGACATAAGTCTCTTGACAAATGCTTCACAACCCCAAATCTTTAGAAAAGACAAACTGGGACTCTTCCCGGTCCACATCTCATGTGGTGTCTTGTCTACGGATTTTGATGGTACCCTATTAAGTGTGAAAGCTGCAATTTCTAGAGCGTATCCCCAAAATGACAAGGGTAAATCCGATTTGCTCATCATAGACCGGACCATGTCCAACAAGGTCCTATTCCTCCATTCTGACATGCCGTTTCTCTCTGGCGTACCCGGAGGTGTGAGCTGGGGTACTATACCTTGACATTTCAGATGATCATCGAACTCCTGGCTCATGTACTCACCTCCACGATCAGATCGCAGAAGCTTTATAGTCTTGCCGAGCTGATTCTCAACCTCGTTATGAAACTCTTTGAACTTTTCAAAAGTCTCCAACTTGTGCCTCATCAAATAGATATATCCATATCTACTCAAGTCGTCAGTAAAAGTCACGAAGTACTGATAGCCACCTCTGGCAGTTGTGCTCATTGGACCACACACATCACTGTGTATAAGATCCAACAGCTCGGACGCCCTCTCGCAACTCTTTGCGAAAGGAGACTTAGTCATCTTGCCGAGCAAGCATGATTCACATGTCTCGAACGACCCGAAGTCAGACGAAGTTAGGAGCCCATCATCATGGAGCTTCTTCATGCGTTTCAGACTAATGTGTCCAAGCCGGCAATGCCAGAAGTATGTCGGATTTATCTCATTAGGCTTATGCCTCTTGACATATACGTTATAGACCGGTTCCTGTTCTAGATTCAATATAAATAACCCATCAACAATGGGTGCATAGCCGTGGAACATACCATTCAAAAATATCGAACAACCATCATCCTTTAAATTGAATTCATAACCCTGACTCATCAAACATGAGGCAGAAATAATGTTCCGACTAAGTGCAGGAATGTAATAACAATTATTCAATTCCAAAATAAATCCAGAAGGAAGCTGGAGCTGCATCGTGCCGACCTCCAACGCAGCAACTCTTGCTTTGTTGCCGACCCTAATGTCAATCTCCCCTTGTGCCACACGCCTAGTTCTTACCAGCCCCTGCATCGAGTTGCAAATAAGAACAACCGATCCAGTATCAAATACCCAAGAGCTACTAGGTATGTCAGCAAGGTAAATGTCTATAACATATGCAACAAGTGTACCTTTGCCCGAAGAAGCATTTCCGGCCTTCTTGCCATGCTCTGCAAGCCACTTGCTACAATTTCTCTTCCAGTGACCAGTTTCCTTGCAATGATAGCAAACGGTCTTCGAGTCCGGTCCAGACTTTGGCGCAGCGGCAGAGGTTACCATCTCCGTGCCCTTTGCCTTAGCCTTCTTCTTAGACCAACTCTTCTTGAACTTAGCCAATTTTTGCACCATCAACACTTGATGCATGCCTTTCTTAATATCCTGCTCTGCCACTTTGAGCATCCCATGCAATTCAGTGAGCTTCTTATCCATGCCATGCATATGATAGTTTGAGATGAACGTCCCATAGCTGGGCGGAAGAGAACCCAGAACAGCATCAGTAGCCAGCTCATCCAAGAGCGGGAAGCCCAAACGATCCAAAGCTTGCACATATCCGATCATCTTGATCACATGTGGGCTCAGTGGATCACCTTCCTTCAGCTTGCAATCCATCAAGGATCGCCAGACGTTGAACCTTTCGGTCCTAGCATGTGTCTGAAACATGCTCTTGAGACTCTCGATCATATCGTAAGCCTCAACATTTTCGAAATGTTGTTGCAAATCGGGCTCCATACAAGCCAGCATCAGACAGCTGATCTCCGTTGATTCATCAATGAGTTTCTGGTAGGCATTCTTAGTTGTGGCACTAGCATTATCGGCAGGTTCCTCTGGAAGTGGATCCTCTAGAACATGTTCCTTTTTATCGTGCTTGAGAACAATTCTCAGATTTCTATACCAGGTGTTAAAGTTTGTTCCATTCAGTTTATCCTTTTCCAGAATTGATTTCAATGCAAAGTTGGGTTGAGCAGGTGGTGCCATTGATCTACAACAGAAAATATGCAATCACTAAGCAATGTGTTTATGTAGAGTAATTCTAGCCTAAAACAGAAATACTCCCACTGAAGTCAGCATCCCTCCGCAAACTCTCAGTGATTCAAGATCCGACTAGCGCATGCGACTAGTGAGCTTTAGCATCACTGCTAGCCAACATACCTATCCGGTAAGCAACTCCTTGCTGATCGTATCCCTATACGACTCCTGTCGGTCGGGAAGGTATCTCATACCCCGGCTCCCAACCTTCTTTGCCACAAGGCCCAAAACCGTTTTGATAGCCTTGTCAAGTTAAACTGATGCAGTGCATGTCCATGTCCGACACAAACACTTCAGTTCAAGGACACCTAGCAGCACCCCAATTTTATGAGCCCACTACTAGAAGTACTTGACGTGCGAAGGTGCAACACCGGGGATGGCAATTCGCTTGATATTCATGAGGGATCATTCTATCATTCTAACATGCATAGACACAAAGAAGCATAACAATCACAAATGAACACATATTGTGAAATAGTATGGCTCCTTCATGGACGTTCTTCCAGGTCGGATCCGACTCCGATGACCATCCAGGAACTCCATCTTGTTTGTCACGCCGGGACGCCAGGCCGCCAACCTGATCTCTATTATCCAACTACTACAACTAGTAATGAATTTACATAGAGACACAAGTCGACACGCAGGTCGTTATACAATACAATGACAGCACTTTGGCTCCTGCCGGCTGACAAACATGACACGCAGGCCACGTATAAATTACACACATGCATCACATACACATGAGCCATACTATTAACATCAAACCTGCAAAACAAAGTTATGCATAGAATCACTTTCTACAGGTTTGTGTGTCGGGTATGAAATACACGGCGCTACGCATACGGCGGTCCCGCTAGCCAGTTAGCGGGCGGGGTTCGAAGGGGCAGCGCCCGACGTTTTCGGAAATCACAGATCACATCTGGACTCCGTTCACGCCGAATTTTCTGATCTGACCGATCTCATCGATCATCGCAAATCCGATTCGGGTTTACGTTTCACTGTTAACCCCGATGGCGGATGACCGACCGGTAGGGGTAGATCGTGTCACGACCTCATCGATCCCGATTGACAGAAAACATAGCCTCAACAATCCTGATGTGCATTTGATCACATAAACCGTGCACATAGCCGATTTCTTCAAGGACAACAGATCTCATCCGCCGCCTCCACATGTCTAATATGCATACGATCTGAATCCAAATCCTCTAGCAGAGGCTCTGATACCACTATTGGGTTCTATGGTAGGGTGCGTCGACTGCAAATTAAAATTTTCCTACGCGCAGAACATCCAGGAACATGCTACGGGAGATGGATCACAGTTCGTTACCACTAGACGCGCAGTGCCGTGCAGCGGAAGAAGAGTTGGGGCAGCGCGTCCGTGTGGATCGTCTCCTCCTCGTTCGATCTCCCTCGAACAGCCGGTCGTCCGATCCCACGTACAAGTTCGCTGGAGTGGCGCAAGTGCACCGCCTCTAACGGTATCCGCGCGTGCAGGAGGAACACCGTGCGGCGGACTGCTAGGTCCGATCACACAGTCGGCGGCGAGTGGAGGTGGCTATCCACAACACATGCAAACCCTAGTCGCGGCGCTGAAGCGATCAACTACCCGAGTGTGCTGCACCTCCACTTTATATAGGCGTCCGTCGCGGGCAAAACACTTGGGCCTCGCATGGACCCTACAGCCCAAAGTCCACTTGGTCACGTTCCTAGTCCAGTTCGGATCACATCCGACCAGTGTCCTACGAACCGACCTCGTAGGTTCCTTCCCTTAAGCGCGTGACCCCTTAGGTTCAAGCCGGCTTGGTCGCAGTTCGGATCACCTCCGGACTATATGGCTGGTAGCGGCCTCTAGCAAGGCATGCTGACCACCAAGCAGACGATGAAGCTGGTTAGGCAAACCTGTACAACGTGTCACACTTCTGTTCCCTTTGCCGCACGATATATGTTGCCGGGCTCAAGGCGAGACTGTCATCCTTGTGCTAACCCGACCTCTTTCTCGTTCCAGTGATACCGACCACTATCCGGATTATCTCATAATCCTTGTCGCATGCCATGTTGTTCCTGATCGGATCACACGAGGGGCCCAGAGTATATCTCTCCTGATCGGAGGGGCAAATCCCATCTTGCTCGACCATGTCTCGCAGCATGGGACTAGACAAACCCGAAACCTACCTTTGTAACTACCCAGTCACAGAGTAGCGTTTGGTCGGCCCAAAGCAAGTCTGTCACCATCTCGAATACATGCGTCAGCTCAGGTCTTAGGACATAGAATGTATGTTGTACTAGAGACTCACAGATGACATATCGCTGCGTCTCATAGTTGGGTCTGTCCGACTCGGACCTTATCTCGACTCGGATCCGACTATGTTGAATCCAACCAGACCTTTCCAAGTCCATATTATCCGGTTAGCATCCAATGCTCCATGGCTAGTGAGACCGAGCCATCGACCATGTCATATGCTAGTCTAGTCGGCTGCGCGTCCACACAGCCCTTTTGACTAGGGACCTTTTAGGACAGTCATCATACAATGCATAGTCCCACAAACAAGTCACGTACTTGCTGATACACATCATTGATAATGTCCAAGGACTATCTTTATTCATAAACACATAGGAAATATCATCATACATGATTGCCTCTAGGGCATATCTCCAACAGTCGAGCCTTCTTCCACCTCCAGGTCAATCCATCAAAGCAGGAGCAGGGTTTTGATACGTCTCCAACATATCTATAAGTTTTGATTGTTACATGTTGTTATATTATCATTCTTGGATGTTTTACAATCATTTTATAGCAACTTTATATCATTTTTTGGGACTAACCTATTGACATAGTACCCAGTGCCAGTTGCTATTTTTTGCTTGTTTTTTACTTTGCAGAAAATCAATACCAAACGGAGTCCAAACGCAGTGAAACTTTTTGGAGAATTTTTCTGGACCAGAAGACACCTGTTGGGCCAAAGAAGTAATAGCCAGGTAGGATTGCACTAAGATTAATCTCTTGCCAAAGGATAGAAGCCTTCCTCTCCAGCTTGCCCCTCTTTTGATAATTTTGTCAACCACAGGCTGGAGATCCTCTTTTCTAAGTTTATTATAATGAAGAGGAGCTCCAAGATATCTAATGGGGAAACTCCCCAGCTTACAACCCATGACTTGGGCAAAATTATTAGCCCTATCAGCATTGATACTAATGGGGACCAGATCACATTTATGGAAGTTGATCCTCAAGCCTGAAATCTGCTCAAAACAAGATAAGAGTGAGGGAGTCCTGGATTAGGGGGTCCTCGGACAGCCGGACTATACGCTCATGCTGGACTATTGGACTATGAAGATACAAGATTGAAGACTTTGTCCCGTGTCCAGGAGGGACTCTCCTTTGCGTGGAAGGCAAGCTTGGCGATTCGGATATGTAGATTCCCTTCTCTATAACCGACTCTGTGTAACCCTAGCCCCCTCCGGTGTCTATATAAACCGGAGGGTTTAGTCCATAGGACAAGAACAATCATAATCATAGGCTAGCTTCTAGGGTTAGCCTCGACGATCTCGTGGTAGATCAACTCTTGTAATACTCATATCATCAAGATCAATCAAGCAGGAAGTAGGGTATTACCTCCATAGAGAGGGCCCGAACCTGGGTAAACATCGTGTCCCCCGCCTCCTGTTACCATTAGCCTTAGACGTACAGTTCGGGACCCCCTACCCGAGATCCGCCGGTTTTGTCACCGACATTGGTGCTTTAATTGAGAATTCCACTGTGACGTCACCATAAGGCTCGATGGCTCCTTCAATCATCCACAATGATGCGGTCCAGGGTGAGGTTTTCCTCCCCGGACAGATCTTCGTATTCGGTGGCTTCGCACTGCGGGCCAACTCGCTTGGCCATCTGGAGCAAACCGATAGCTACGCCCCTGGCCATCAAGTCAGGTTTGGAAGCCTAAACTACACTACCGACATCCACGGAGATTTGATCTTCGACGGACTCGAGCCCATGACAGGTACACCCTATAGTCGTGATGGGCATGACCTAGATCTGCCATTGGACGATGTTCAGGAGATCACACCTGCAGCTGCCCTGGCTTTAAATCCAGCGCAGATCATGCCATCCAAGGACGGGAGGATGGACCCCGCCACGGAAGCCCCACACTCAACGGCGATAGTGCCAAGCATAGATTTCACTTCTAATGAGGTCTGTGTCATCGGACCCTCGGACTCGTTTTTGGCCATAGGCTCCGAACCGCGTGCATCCGTGCCCATCGGATCTGACTGGGCACCAATCATGGAATTTAGCTCCGTGGATATCTTTCAGCACTCACCCTTGGGTGATGTGCTAAACTCATTATAATCTCTCTCCTTGGGAGGAGACCCTTGGCCGAACTATGTCCGACTTGAGTGGGAAGCGGACGACGAAGGAATTCGTTACCCACCCACCACCCACTTAATAGCCACTATCGATGACTTAACCGACACACTCGATTTCGACTCCAAAGACATCCACGGTATGGACGACGATGCCGGAGAAGAACAGGAACCACCGCCCACAGGGCGCTGGACAGCCACCTCGTCATATGACATATATATGGTGGACACACCCAAAGAAAACAATGGCGAGGATCAAAAGGATGCAAAGGAGGATAATCCTCTTGAGAAGCAACCAAAGCACTGACGTTAGCGGCGCCGCTCTAAACCATGCCATAGCAAAAACAGCAATACCAGCACAAGAGACAATAGCACTCCGAATGATGCTGAAGACGAAAACAATCCCACCCAGCCAAGCTTCGAACAGGCCGGACGGGAGGACGGGCAAGCTAGCCCCGATGAACAGGCAATGAATGAAGACTCGGAGGATGACAATTACATGTCCCTCTCCAAAGACGAGGTGAGCCTCGGCAACGAAGAATTTATCGTGCCTGAGGGTCCCGTCGAGCAGGAGCGCTTCAAGCATCGGCTTATAACCACTACAAAAAGCCTGAAGAATAAACAGCAGCAGCTTGAAGCTGATCAAGATCTGCTCATCGATAGATGGACTAAGGTCCTGGCGGCCGAGGAATACGGACTCGAGTGCCCAACCAAAAGTTACCCTAGGTGCAGGCTGTTACCTCAATTCAAGGATGAGGCACTAGAGCCTATACTACCAGCGCAGGATGCGGCTGACCGACCACCTCGTGGCCGAGACAAAGCGGCTTATCAGTCCGAACACCAGCCCGCACCCAGTCACCGAACAAACAAAAAGACGAAGTCCTGGGGCTACACGCATGACCTGCGAAACAAGTTGGAAAACAAAGCAGGGCAGTCAAGATCGATCTACGGATCGCGGGGGCGCGCCCCAACACGTGACAATGACCGCCACACCGGATATACTAAATACAAATCCGTCCAGGCCGAATACCACAGACCATGTTCATCCGAACGGAGTTGTGATGTAGCCTGGCATAGAGGCGCCGCACACCCCCTATGCTTCACTGACAAAGTAATGGAGCATGAATTCCCAGAAGGGTTTAAACTCGTAAACATCGAATCATATGATGGGACAATAGACCCTGTGGTATGGATTGAAGATTTCCTTCTCCACATTCACATGGCCCGCGACAATTATCTCCATGCAATCAAGTATCTCCCACTAAAACTCAAGGGACCAGCTCGGCGTTGGCTGAACAACCTGCCAGAAAACTCTATTGGCAGTTGGGAGAACCTGGAAGATGTGTTCCTCGACAACTTTCAGGGCACTTACGTGTGACCACCGGACGCTGATGACTTAAGTCACATAACCCAACAGCCCGGAGAGTCAGCCAGGAAATTTTGGACTCGGTTCTTAACTAAAAAGAACCAAATCGCTGACTGTCCGGATGTCGAAGCCCTAGCGGCCTTTAAGCATAACATCCATGATGAGTGGCTCGCCCGACACCTCGGCTAAGAGAAGCCGAAATCCATGGCAGCCCTCACGACACTCATGACCCGCTTTTGTACAGGCGAGGATAGCTGGTTGGCTCGTAGCAATAGCACATCAAGAAATCCTGGCTTTTCAGACGCCAGAGATAGCAACGGCAAGCCCCGATGCAACAGACACAAGCGTCGCAATAATGGCGATAATGCCGAAGACAGGGCTGTCAATGTCGGATTCAGTGGCTCCAAGTCCGGTCAACGGAAAAACCCATTTAAAAGAAACAATCCGGGCCCGTCCAGTCTGGACAACATACTCGATCGCTCATATCAAATCCATGGCACCCCTGATAAACCAGCCAACCACACCAACAGAGAATGTTGGGTATTTAAGCAGGCCGGCATGCTGAACGCCAAAAACAAGGAAAAGGGGACGCACAATGATGACAACGAGGAGCCCCGACGACCGAACGCAGGAGGACAAAAGAAATTTCCTCCCCAAGTAAAAACGGTAAATATGATATACGCCACCCATATTCCCAAACGGGAGCGGAAGCATGCACTAAGGGACGTCTATGCAATGGAGCCAGTCGCCCCAAAGTTCAACCCATGGTCTTCCTATCCGATCACCTTTGATCGCAGGGACCATCCGACCAGTATTCGTCATGGCGGCTTAGCCACACTGGTCCTCGACCCTATCATCGACGGATTCCACCTCACACGAGTCCTTATGGATGGTGGCAGCAGCCTGAACCTGCTTTATCAGGATACCGTGCACAAAATGGGCATCGATCCCTCAAGGATCAAACCCACCAAAACCACCTTCAAAGGTGTCATACCAGGTGTAGAGGCTTGTTGCACGGGCTCAATCACACTAGAAGTGGTCTTCAGATCCCCGGATAACTTCCGAAGCAAGGAGTTAATCTTCAATATCGTCCCCTTCCGCAGTGGTTATCATGCACTACTCGGACGAACCGCATTTGCTCGATTCAGTGCGGTGCCACACTACGCCTATCTCAAGCTCAAGATGCCCAGACCTCGCGGTGTTATAACAGACAATGGAAATACAGAGCGCTCCCTCCGTACGGAGGAACACACTGCAGCCCTTGCAGCAGAAGTACAGAGCAGCCTCCTTAGGCAAACTCTCAGTTCCGCAATAAAAGCCCCCGGACACTGTCAAGAGAGCCCGGAGCACCCTGCAACAGGATCGTCCGGACCATCCAGAGCTCGCCTAGCAATTCGGCCTCCGTCCTAGTCCCAGGCAAACAGTGAAATTCGTGTTGCGCGTACATAAATACGCACTAAAAATACCATGGGCATAGACGGAGGCACAATTAGACAGCGGTCCACAATGCGGCTCAACCGCCTCGGGATCCGCATACCTTCACCTTTTTCTTTATTTCAGGTTCTTCGCTTCACGAAGCTCTTCCGATAACATGATCGTCAGACCCATCGCGGGACGGATACACCAAGGAATCAAGGAGCTTTGACGTACAAGGGAATCCTCGGGTGGTCTCTGCTAACGATCATTATACCTGTTTTACATACCCGCACGCAGCTCGCTCTTGGTAAGGGCATGTCAAATAGCCCTGCTTGCTTATCGCACTACTTGTATACATACGCCTTGACGTATCATTCAAATAACAATGGAAAACAATTTACAATGTCAGCTTCTTATTTCATTTCTTTTTCCTTGACTGTTTATTTATTACAAATTACACCCGTACATTCTGGTACGTTCAGTTCGCCAGGGGCTTCAGTGTACCCCATAACACGGCAAGAAAGTCCAAACACTTTCGACAGTGCGGCACCCCGAACTTATAGCATTATATGCATCAGCTCCGAATCATGTCTTGGGTCAATAGTTGGGTTGCCCGGCTCCTGTGCTTGCTACCCTATGTTCCGCTATATCGGCTAGGGTAGTAAAGGGAGAACTACTGCGATTGTGTCTCGGTTCTTTCGGATGGGCACCTCAGTAGATAAAGCCGAAAACTGACTGTCATGATGCGGCGAGAGCTGGTCGCTGTTCGAGAGGTCTCAAATCCTTAAAGATTTTTTCCGCTTCATGCGAGGAATCGGTCTTTGTCCGATTTAGGCATGTATAGCGCCCCAAGTTCGGCCTTCCCAATACCAGGGGCTACGCCAAAATTTAAATTTATAGAACTTCTATGGCTAAGTGAGGGTGATAAAGCTGTATAGTCCGATTGCCATGTTCGTTGCGCTAGACACCTCCTTAAAGGACCAAAAACTTGGATAAAGAGTGTTTAGATTTATCCTGAACACCCCTGTACTAGTTACATGGGGGCAGAAGCCGACGACTGGCCAACTCTCAGTTTTATAAAACGGCCGCACAGGAGGTAAAATTTTAAATCAACACGCATTCTATTGCACAAATGAACTTGTTTCATATTACAGGATAAAATGAATGTATTCATTCAAAGATTACATCCTTGGTACATTGCTCCGCCATAAGGCGGGAGCCCTTCAGGACACTGTCATAATAAGTTTCGGGTCGGCGGTGCTCCTTGCCCTTCGGCGGCCCCTCGGTCATCAGCGCCGTGGCGTCTATCTTCGCCCAATGCATCTTTGCACGGGCAAAGAAAATCCGTGCACCTTCAATACAAACCGACCGCTTTATGACTTTAAGTCAGGGGCAAGCACCCACAAGCCGCTTCACAAGACCGAAGTAGCTGGTGGGCATAGGCTCTGCGGGCCATAGCCGGACTATGAGGTCCTTCATGGCCAGTTCGGCTGCCTTGTGCGGCTCGACCAGTTGCTTCAGCTAGTCGCTCAAGGGCATCGGATGTTCTGTCCCAAGATATTGAGACCAGAACAGCTTCTCCGTTGAGCTCCCTTCTTCGGCTCGGTAGAACTCTGCGGCATCTGATATGCTGCACGGCAGATCCGCAAATGCTCCTGGAGAACTCCAAATTCGGGTAAGTAAAAAGAACGTCTCCTTCACATGCTTGCTTTGCATAACAAATGTCTTACCCGCTGCAATCTTCTTGGCCGCCTCAATCTCCTGGAGGGCCCTTTGGGCTTCGGCTTTGCCGTCTTGTGCGCTCTGGAGGGCCTTGGAAAGCTCAGACTCTTGAGTCTTAGAGTCGCGCTCTAAGGACTCATACTTCTGGACGAAATCCTGGAGCTCTTACTGGACCTCGCTGACCTGGGCCTCCTGCTTCTCACGCGCGGCGCGTTCCTTGGCCGCTTTGTCTTCAGCCTCGGCCAGTGCCTTCCTAAGGGACACCACTTCGGTCGTGGCCCCCATAAAAATTCATGACGCTTTTATCAGCAATAACCATTTATCCTTCATAAAGTATACAGGCAAGGCATTATGTACCTTGACTTTCCTCCAGCTGCCTCTTCACGAGGACGAGCTCTCCCTCGATCCGCTCTAGGTCCTGCTTTAGTCAGAGACCTCCGCAGTACGAGCGGCAGCGGCCAGCAGCGACGCCTGCTTATTTACATAGACACCTTATGTTAGACTCCTGCGAATATTATTACATCCTCTGTTCAGCTTTTCTTTCTGAAAGCCAAATAGAGCATCAGGGGCTACTGTCTACACTGTGATATTTTCTCACAATTTTATTACTTACCTCAAAGCCTGTTAGAAGGCTAGCGCAGGCTTCGGTCAATCCGCTTTTGGCGGACCGGACCTTCTCAATCACTGTACTCATAAGAGTACGGTGTTATTCATCAATGGAAGCGCCGCAAAGCGTTTCCAGCAAACTGTCCGATGCCTCTGGATGGACAGAGGTCTTTGGTATAGACGGCCCGCCCCTTTAGGGAGAGGCTGCCTGCCTGAATCCGGAACCACTCGGGTTTTCGGAGCCGTATTCGGCTGGGGGCCAAACTGGCTGCGGCCCCCATTATTGGAGTCCTTGGGGGTCTTTCTCCCCATGTGTCCAGTGACCGGGGTTTCACCTGAAGGCGTTTCCGGAACTGTCTCCCCTTGTCCTGGTATCCTTCGAGACAACACCTCGGTGTTGTCCGCGGCCTTGGGGGAGGAGGCTGTCGGAAGAGATTCACTGGTCATTGCCAATAGGTCCAGCGACCCCTCCGAAGAGGATGATATCTCGATGTTGGACTTGGCTGGACTGCAGGCGCGGGTCTGGCATGATAAGAAGCAATAAAGCAAATGTACCGGAAATACTATTGTGTCCGGATACTTACGACTTGGCCAGGGGCTTGACCCTGGGTTCCCACTCCTGGCTGCTATAGGTGGCTGCGGTGGAATGGTCCAGAAGGAAGGTTTTCCCCTTCTTGGACACCTTGGCCTTCCCTTGCGGGATGGCCTTCCTCTTCTTTCTCCCCCAGTAGGGGGGTGGATTTCCTCTTCCTCCTCCTCGTCTTCAGAGGAGGAGTGTGACTTGGTGTCTTCAGA
The DNA here is from genome assembly GCF_002162155.2 of Triticum dicoccoides. Lineage (NCBI taxonomy): Eukaryota > Viridiplantae > Streptophyta > Magnoliopsida > Poales > Poaceae > Triticum > Triticum dicoccoides. Next base: position 597,129,981 of record NC_041383.1, read on the forward strand.
CGTCGTGTCCGATGCAACCTTGCGCCAGAGACCATCTCTGGTCCCCGCGGCCGTCTTCTTGGCCTTCTTCTCCGGCACCTCATAGGGTGCCGGAAACAACATCTTCATTAGAAGAGGCGATTCTGGATCTTCAGGTAGCGGAGCCGGACAGTTAATCTGCTCCGCTATCGTTACCCAGGCCTGAAATATTGACATGGAGGCTTAGGTTCCTCCTGCGGATGTGCTATTAAAAGACATATCTTGCGAATATGAAATTTTATCGGATTGGCTTGGCATCTTGCGCTGAGCCCGCGATCTTCGGTTGTGGGCGGTGGTACCTCGTTGGCCTTGAACAACACCTTCCAGACGTCTTCGTGCGTCATGTCAAAGAGCTCTCGCAGCGTCTGGTGTACAGCCGGGTCGAACTCCCACAGATTGCAAGTTCGTCTCTGGCATGGAAGAATCCGGCTGAAGAGCATAACCTAGACCACGTTGAGAAGCTTGATTTTCTTGCTCATCATATTTTGGACGCATGTCTGAAGTCCGATTAGTTCCTCCGCTGAGCCCCAAGCTGCGCCCTTCTCTTTCCAGGAGGTGGGCCGCATGGGGACGCCGGATCGGAATTCAGGGGTCGCCGCCCTGTTGGCGTCGCGCGGCTCGGTGATGTAGAACCGCCCCGATTGCCACCCCTTCACGGTCTCCACAAAAGAGCCTTCGGGCCAGGTGACATTGGGCATCTTGCCCACCATGGCGCCTCTGCACTCTGCTTGTTGGCCGCTCATCACCTTTGGCTTCACATTGAAGGTCTTCAGCCATAGGCCGAAGTGAGGTGTGATGTGGAGAAAGGCCTCGCACACGACAATAAACGCTGAGATGTTGAGGATGGAGTTGGGGGCCAAATCATGGAAGTCCAGCCCATAATAGAACATTAGTCCGCGGATGAATAGGTGGAGGGGGAATCCCAGCCCGCGGACCAAATGGGATAGGGACACTACCCTTTCCTGGAGCTTCGGGGTAGGGATGATCTGCCCTTCGGTCGGAAGCCGATGCGCGATGTCCTTTGACAAGTATCCGGCCTCCCTAAGCTTCCTGATGTCCTCCTTCTTGACGGAGGAGGCCATCCACTTGCCTGCCGCTCCGGACATGTTCGGAATGTTTTTGCGGAGAAGGCGAGAGCTTGGGCGTTGGGGCTCAAGAATGGATGAGCAGAGGAAGAAGAAGGCGTGGGTGAAAAGAGGGGTAACCCTTATCTCTTTATAAAGGAAGCAGAATTCATGCGCCTCCCCACTTGCCCTAGAAACTCGCATATTCCCCAAGCATCGTGCTAATGGCGTGGTTGGGTTACCCACACCCGTATTATTGAGAATCCCATGATAAGGGGACACAATCTCTGCTTCGATAAGACGTGCAAATAAAAACCGCCTCGCAAGATGTGTAGTGGCAGGTTGGGGAAACGGTTCAAATAATAATCGGGCCATGGTGTGGTGTCACGCTATGGAAAAGTCGTCACCAGATTAGACTCGTGAAATATTATACTCTCTATGGTGGTATGTGGAATTTGTTTTGCAGAGCCGGACACGATTCTTGTGTTCAAGATCTACTTTGGATTATTCGGAAAAGGAACCCGCCTTGCAATGTCGAAGACGCGCGCCGGACTCATCGTCATTGAAGCCTGGTTCAGGGGCTACTGAGGGAGTCCTGGATTAGGGGGTCCTCGGACAGCCGGACTATATGCTCATGCCGGACTGTTGGACTATGAAGATACAAGATTGAAGACTTCGTCCCACATCCGGGAGGGACTCTCCTTTGCGTGGATGGCAAGCTTGGCAATTCGGATATGTAGATTCCCTTCTCTGTAACCGACTCTATGTAACCCTAGCCCCCTCCAATGTCTATATAAACTGGAGGTTTAGTCCGTAGGACAAGAACAATCATAATCACAGGCTAGCTTCTAGAGTTAGCCTCTACGATCTCGTGGTAGATCAACTCTTGTAATACTCATATCATCAAGATCAATCAAGCAGGAAGTAGGGTATTACCTCCATAGAGAGGGCCCAAACCTGGGTAAACATCGTGTCCCCCGCCTCCTGTTACCATTAGCCTTAGACGTACAGTTCGGGGCCCCCTACCTGAGATCCGCCGGTTTTGACACCGACAAAGAGCCACTTCATGTTTTTAGCCTGGTCTATATTATTACCTAGGAAAATAAGAGTATCATCTACATATTGCAGGCTGATTACTCCAGCGGGATTAGTGGGAGGAAACCCCCCCTCTATAAACTTGTTAGTAGAAGACTTGCCTAGTATTCTAGTAAAGACATCAGCTACAAGATTAAACAACAGGGGTGAAGCAGGATCCCCCTGTCTCACTCCTTTACCAGTCAAGAAAAAATCACTGTTCATGTCATTTAACCTAACACCAACACATCCATTATATAACAGAGACTTAATCTTACTGATCCAGTCTGGACTAAAGCCCCTTGTGGACATCATATCTACTAGGAACTCTCTATTTACCATGTCATAAGCTTTCTCATAGTCAAGTTTGAAAACAAAGCCTGCCGTTTTCCTAGCATGAACAACATGAATTATTTCATGTGCACCTACTATACTCTCCACTATAAACCTGCCTTTTCCAAATGCAGTTTGATTAGGGGAAATCAGTTCATTACAAATAGGACCAAACTCATTAGTGACACACTTGGAATTTTTTTAAACTACAGTTAGTCATAGCCAAGGGTCTAAACTTTCTAGCTTGACAACATCCACCTCTTTAGGTACTAGGGTAAGTAAAGAGAATTTGAGTCTAAATAAATCTAGATCACCTTTCTCCCAGTCTCTAAATAGAGCAAACAAATCATTTTTAACAACATCCTAAAATTGCTGATAAAACAAGAAGGGGAACCCATCAGCTCCTGGAGCCCCCTCAGCATATGAGCCAAAGACTGCCTCCTTGATTTCTTGTTCAGTAAAAGGGGTGTCAAGAATATCATTTTGAGCACTAGTGACTTTACTATCATCATCCCAAAAGACATCTTCCAGGGTGATGTCAATTGTATCTTGGTAACTGAATAAATTCTTATAAAATTTAACAGCAACATCTAGAATACCTTTAGGGTCATTCACAGGACCATTTTCTCCTTCCAGCGTCAGTACTTGCTTCTTTCTCCTTTTCTGGTTAGCAATTGACTAGAAGTATCCAATGTTGTGTTCTCCCTCAAGGATATCCCTCTCTCTGGATCTCTGCCTGGCCTTGATCTCCTCCCTGTTCCAGATATCATATAGTTCACCTGAAATAGATTTGATTTTATTCCTGGAGTTAGGGGGTAGTGGTTGGGATTCAGCAATAATGTCCAAGCAATTATATTTAGCAGTTAAAGACTGTTTCTGCCTATTTTGGGCAGCCTCATAATTGATGCACCACCCTTTAATAGCGTTCCTAGTTATCCTAATCTTGAACATCCAAATATTAATGGCTTTAACTAAGCGACACTCAGTATTCCAAGCTTTAATTACCACTTCCCCGAAGCCTTCCACCTCAAGACACCATTTCTCAAACCTGTACATTTTGTTTTGGGGTATCTTGATGGCACAAGTATCAACTACCAGGGAAGTGTGATCACTGGCCACTCTTGGCAGAGATTTCACCTGAATATTAGGATATAAGTTCTCCCACTCCACAGTCATGAAAACTCTATCTAAAGTGGCCATAACTAGAGAATCTTGGTTGTTACCCCAAGTATATATTCTCCCTGAGTTTTTAAGATCAATCAGGCCAAACTTATTAATCCAATCATTAAAGAGGTCTGCTCGATGCTAGTTTATCTCACCAGTATTTTTGTCATAGGCCTCTCTGACTAGGTTAAAGTCGCCACCTATCATAGTAGGGCCATCCCACACAACAAAAACACTATGTAGCTCTTGTATAAAATCAAGTTTAAAAGCATCATAAGCAGAACCATACATAGAAATTAATCTCCATATGTTGTTGTCTATTTTATTCCTCAGCATAAGAGCAACACTAAAGATGTGAATGTCACAACTAATAATCTCAAATAAGTCATCTTTCACACCTACCAGAACTCCCCCAACAGTATTCTTAGCTGGAAGCCAGTTCCAAACAAATTCAAAGCTAGTATCTATGGCCTCTAGTTGGGAACTAGTAAAAATTTCCTTTTTAGTTTTAGAAAGACAAATAAAATCAGGGTGATGTGCTCTGATGAGCTCCTGCACCCTAGTGCTTTTGGAGGATCCGTTTAATCCCCTGATATTCCAAAAGACACCTATCATGATAAAATTAAATTTTTAGTCTCCTCCTACTCTTACTCTTCCTATGGGAAGACACCTCAACCCATGGCATATCTGAGGTATCATGCACATTACTATGTGCATCACCCCCATCTTTATCTCTGCCAATGGGATCAGGCTCAACCACTACAAAAAAATACACTTCTGTGATGATATGTGTTTGTCACAGTAGGTCGCGTTTTTTGTCATGCATGTACATCCATGACGATTTTATGACAGAATCAAGATAGTCATACCTGTACTGTCGTAGAAGTGTTCCGTGACATTACCAAAATTATCATCACGGAAGTGTCCACTTCCATGACGATAAATCGTGCGTCATAGAAGTGCTTTCATCAAGGGTGACCGACACGTGGCATCCACCGTAACGGAACGCCGTTAAGCTATCGGGTCCGGTTTTGGATCCGATAACCCGTTAACAGCCCGGACCAATGGGGATTTTCCACATGTAAAATCATCGTTGGCCCCAGGAAACACGTGTTGCCTCACCATTGGGACAGATGTCATCCACTCATTGGACAGGAGGCGCCTATGATAGGTCGACACATGGCACGGTCCAACAATGGCCCATTCCGGTGAAAAAGGTCGGCCCAGTAAAAATTAGCAGGCCGGCCCATATAAGGCCTACTTGTGTCAGGTCCATTTAAGCCCACGGCCCATACGAGATGTGCCAATTCGGCTCGTCAATGGCCCGTTAAATATTTGACACCATTGCAGCCCATCGTCAGTTCGGGCACGTTAACAACCCGCTATATATTTGGGCTCAGTATCGGCCCGATGAGATTTTGGCCTGTTAACGGCCCATTCAATGGATGGGCCAATTTTCAGGATGTACATCTTTCGGCCTTTTAGCGACCCATTTAAATGTTGGGCTAATTTTCGGCCCGATGTGTCTTTCAGCCTGTTGACGGCCCATAAATCTGATGGGCCATTTGTAGTCGGGCCTGAGTTTTGGCCTTTTAGTGGCCCATTTAAGTGTTGGGCCAATTTCCGTCCCAGTGTCACTTTTAGCCTGTTGACGGCCCATAAATCAGTTTGGCCTTTTGTAGTCGGACCTAAGTTTTGGCCTTTTAGCGACCCATTTAAGTGTTGGGCCAATTCCTGGCCCTGTGTGCCTTTCAGCCTGTTAACAGACCATAAATGAGTTGGGCCATTTGTAGTCGGACCTTAGTTTTGGCCATGCCCTTCATGGTCCAATACCAGCCCGGTTTCTCTTTCGGCCTGCTAAAGGCCCACAACACAGTTGGGCCATTTACAATACGACCTGACTTTCGGCCTCTTAGCGGCACATGCTCTTCATGGTCCAGTACAAGCCTGTTGTCTCTTTCGGTCTGCTAAAGGCCTACAGTATAGTTGGGCCATATGTAGCCGAAACTTAGTAACGGCCTATTAACGGCCCGTGAAATAAATTGGGCCCACCTGTCACCCGCTTCGATGTCGGACTGTTAATGACCCGGAAGGTAAGAGGGCCGACCATTAACTTTCGGCCTAGTAATGGCCCATTAACTTAATGGGCCCACTAAAGTTCGTACATGTCTTTAGGCCAAATTAGATAATTTTAGCCCATTACGACGAGCAATTATGCACAGGACCAAAACCGATCAAGCAAAGGTATGACATACAGGGAATAATGTTGCACATCCAGCATATATTACAGGAAATTACATCCACTCGGCAATCAAAGATTGATGCCAGTGCAAATAAATGAGCAAAACCTAACCATCTACAATGTCACAATCTGCAACCTCAGCACAGATGACGCCCATAAGCATGTGGGCAAGTTATTCCTGCTTTGCTACACTGTCTCTGAAAACATTGATCAGTTGTTGTGTCGCATGACTCTGCACCTCTGATTCATCCACCATTTCCATCATTGCTTCAGCCATTAATTGGTTCACAAACATACATTTATTCCATTGCATTCGAGACAGAGGATACTGAAAAGATTCAGATAGCGATTTTGGCAGGCTTGTATTATTGATAGTGGAGAGTGTCTCGACCACTGCGTCATAACATAAATTAGGACGGGAACCAAATAGATTAATCATGAGTTATTGCCATATTACCTAGCCTAGATTTACTGGAAAGAAACAATGGGGTTGCCTTGCTGTTTTCAGAGTTTGTCTTCTTATCTTCATCAGCCTGCACAAAATTAACACACTAGCATTGCTATCATTGGCCAAGTCAGATAATAGGAAAGCAACATTGACACAACGAACATTTGGGCAACTAGCCTACACCAAATTAACACAATATGGCACAGCTATCATCAGCCAGGTAAGGTAATACGAAAGCAACATTGACACAATGAAAGAATGGGCAACCAGAGAAGCACTACAATTCAGTAATGTGTGTGATATGAGATAGTACACTCATGCAGCTCAGTATGCAAAACTACCAGGCAATTTTCCTTACAAAAATCAGCATTGGCACCTTTAACATTTTGCTACAACTAATTTTAGATCAGATAAAGGTTAGATTCACGCCAATTAACAAAATACATGCTGATGTAAAAATATAGTGATATACAACAGGTACTGTCACATCCCTAGCTGCTGGTAGTGCTCTAGGCTAGCTTCATGTGTGCATCATGTCTATATTTTCGAAACTTGAACTGAGGAATTTTGGAAGCCTCAAAAACTTAAATAAAAGAGGGGCAAAAACCCTAGAAATCTCATTTATTGCTCCAAAAATGCCCTTTTAAATGTTTGATAATTTTTGGTAAGGGTTTTGGTCCCAACCAAAATATTGAACATTTTTAAGGATTTATTTTTGGGACTTTGAATTTAAATCATTAGCTATTTGAATTTGAATTATATTCATATAATTAGAATATAATTTCAAATACCCCTGAAATATTTTATGAGCTTTTGAAAAAGTCCATCTAGCAAAATAAAAATATTCAGAGGAGCTTTTGGCATTGTTTGAATTATTTTAAATTCAAAACAGTGGCAAAATAAATTAAATAAAACAAAACAGAAGAAAAAAATAAAACAGAGCAGAAAGCCTACCTGGGCCACTTACCCGCACCCTACCTGGTGCCACCAACCGGCCCAGCCGGCCCAGCCCGCCACCGCTACTCCCCCCCTTGTCCTCTTCCTCCTCTGCCAGGAGGACGAACAGAGGCGAGGCGTGGCGCGCGCCCGAGAGGCCTCGGCCACCTCCTGCTTACCTGCTCGCCGCTGGAGGCACCCGAGGGAGCCACGCACTCCCCCTCGCCCCCCCTGCACCTCTCTCCTCTCCCTCACTCGCTGCTCTCCTTCCCCTCTCCCTCTTCGTTCTTCGCCCGAACAGAGAGCCGCCGCCGTCGTTCGCTGCCACCACGCCCACCATGCTCCTCTCGCCTCCCCGTGTAGTCTGCAAACTCCGCCACCGCCTGTTACGTCGCCTCGAGCAAGCCCCGAGCGCTCGGACGCCCCAACTCGACCGCATCGACTCGTCTTCAAGCTCCGGTCGCCGGAGATCGCCGTCGCTGTCCCGTCGCCCCAGGCCTTCCCCGAGCACGCCGACCGTCTCATCGTGATCTCCGTGAGCCCCTGCTTCGTTTCCCCCTAACCCCATGTCCGATTTCGAGCTCCAGCCGCTCCCTCCACCGGAGCCGAGACGCTCCGCCGCACGGGCTCGTCGCCGGTGAAGCCCCGGTGACCTTTTGGTCCCACGCATGCGTCCGTTGCACTCGTTGCGTCCCGTAGAGTAAAACTAGCGCGACAACCGTCTCGTTTGCACACCGCAGCGCCGGTCCCGCGAACCCCCGAGCTCCGGCCGCCGCCGGGGTCGATGTCGCGCTCAACTCCGGCCACCCCACGCCCTCTCGTGGGTCCCCCTAGATGCGCGGGAGCACGGGCTCACTCTTGGTGCCCTCAGCGCGACCAGCCGCGGGCCGTAGCACCGTCCCGAGCAACTCCGGCGAGGTCTCGCCGTCGCCGTGGTCGCCGGCGTCACTTGCTGACGTGGCTGGCTTAGTTAGGCACTAATCACCGCACCGTGTCACTGACACTGGGCCCCACGCCTTAATTAATCTTAGTTTATTTTCTGTTTAGTTTAACTAACCACATGGGCCCCACCCGTCAGCTTTGACCACGCTGACATGGACGTTGACCGACCCCACACGTCAGTATTGACCTGCTGACGTGTCTGTTGACCGGCCCCACCTGCCATTGACACTAACCAGCCTCAGTCACTGACCAGTGGACCCCACTGGTCAGGTTTGACCACCAGCAGCGTCTGTTGACCTGCTGACGTCATAGTGACGCAATGCTGACGCAATATTCATTTTCTGGAATTTAGTCTATTTTATTATATTCAGGAAATTCCAGAAAATAGCTAAAACTTCTAAAAATCATAGAAATTCAACCGTAACTCCAAATTAAATAATTTATATATGAAAAATTATCAGAAAAATTCAAGGAATCCATCTGTACCATTTTCATGCATGATAGAACAACTTATAGCTGCTGTTTAGCACAAATCAATTTAATGGCATTTGAATAATCACATATGGAGTTTAAATTTGAATCTTGTATTCAAACCAACTTCAGTTAATCTGTTGCTAGTTGCATTAGCTCAAAACACATTCATATTGCCATGTCATAGCATGCATCATTTTGTGCATTGCATTGATTGTGTTCTTCTTTGTTGCCGGTATCTGTTCCCTCCCGGTAGACGATGTTCCGACATTGTGATCGTTGACACTGATGAAGACTCAATGTTATCTTCAGAAGTGCCAGGCAAGCAAAACCCCCTTGTTCATTCCGATACAATCCCACTCTCTCGCTCCTGCTCTCTTTTACTGCATTAGGACAACATCGATTCATCTGTTACTTGCTGCGGTAGCTGAACCCCTTTATCCTCTGCATGACCTGTCATTCCACAGTAATTAGATGAAACCCACTAGCATGAGTAGGAGTTGTTTGAGCCCTGTTGTGCCTACTCATCCATGCTTGTTTGTCATGCCTGCTACTGCTTAGAGTTGAGTCAGGTCTGATTCATCGGGGATGAATCAGAGGTGTGTGAACATGTCCTACTATGTGTGAGCTAAGTGTGTGAATACGATTTGGTAAAGGTAGCGGTGAGAGGCCATGTAGGAGTACATGGTGGGTTGTCTCATTGCAGCCGTCCTCAGGAACTGAGTTCTGTGTTTGTGATCCATGATTCAGCTACTACCACGCATTGGGCCCGAAACCAATGGACCCTCTCGGCTTCTTGATCACCCTTGTCCTCTGTCCAGGAGTTGCAAGTAGTTTCTGGTGTTTGTAGTATGCTGGAGGCCGTGCGCAGCGCTGACCGTAGGGGTGGGCTGTGATGCGGTAGGCACGTGGCCGGGTAAACCGGGCGCCCGTTTGGTGTCACGGAACCCTGTACACATCGTTTGGGGCTGTGAGCGAAACTTCGGCTGGATCTCCTCATGGATGGAACCCGAATAGGCGATAAACCTGGACTAGAGACTTGAGTGTTTAGGTAGGCCGTGGCTGACACCCACGTTGGGCTTCCGCTTGAAGGTTGCCGAGTATATGTCATGTAAACGGCGGTAAGTGGTGAGAGCGTGTGTGAAGAAGTACACCCCTGCAGGGTTAACATCATCTATTCGAATAGCCGTGTCCGCGGAAAAGGACTTCTGGGTTGCTTATATCAGTTCATAGACAAGTGAAAGTGGATACCCTAAAATACGCAAGATAAGCGTGAGTGCTATGGATGGCGTTCTCATAGGGAGACGAGAGCGGATCCATAGTGGTGTATTGATATGGTGAATATGTGGACTCGTGTGCGCCACCTCAAAAGAGTTACTTGCAGTCGTAGTTCAGGATAGCCACCGAGTCAAAGCTGGCTTACTGCAGTTAAACCCCACCATCCCTTTGTTGATAATGATGCATATGTAGATAGTTCTGATGTAAGTCTTGCTGGGTACATTTGTACTCACGTTTGCCTATTTTATGTTTTGCAGAGAGACTTCAGTCTCACTAGTATTTCCGCATGGTCTTCGACGTTTAGCTTGTTACCTCAGCTACGATCTTGTGCCTCGGCAGGATTTGGTAGATAGTCAGGCTTCTCAGCCTTTTTCATTTATAGATGTCTGTACTCAGACATGATAGCTTCCGCTTGTGCTTTGATTTGTATTCTCTGAGTGTTGGGTCATGAGACCCATGTTTGTAATATCTCGCTCCTTGGAGCCTATTGTATAATTACTTGAGTTGTAGAGTCATGTTGTGGTGCCATGTTGTATCTGCACATATCGAGCATATTGTGTGTATGTTGTTGAAATGCTTGGTATGTGTGGGATCTGACTATCTAGTTGTTTATCCTTAGTAGCCTCTCTTACCGGGAAATGTCTCCTAGTGTTTCCACTGAGCCATGGTAGCTTGCTACTGCTCCGGAACACTTAGGCTGGCCGGCATGTGTCCTTCTTCGATCCTGTGTCTGTCCCTTCGGGGAAATGTCACGCGATGAATACCGGAGTCCTGTTAGCCCGCTATAGCCCGGTTCACCGGAGTCCTGCTAGCCCAGTGCTACAGCCTGGATTCACTCGCTGATGACCGACACGTTCGATGCTGGGTCATGGATGCCTGTCCCTGTAAGTCTGTGCCACTTTGGGTTTACGACTAGCCATGTCAGCCCGGGCTCCTTATCATATGGATGCTAGCGACACTGTCATATACGTGTGCCAAAAGGCGCAAACGGTCCCGGGCTAAGGTAAGGTGACACCCGTGGGAATACCGTGCGTGAGGCCACAAAGTGATATGAGGTGTTACATGCTAGATCGATGTGGCATTGAGTCGGGGTCCTGACAGCGTTGGTATCAGAGCCAGGTTGACTGCCTGTAGGATTACCAAGCCAAACTGGTCGAAGTTGAGTCTAGAAATTCTTTAGTTATATAAGGGAATTGATTGTGGGATGGAACGTAAGGCTCTTTTTACTCCTTATACCTCATGGCCTTCTGATCTGAGTCATCATCTTCTCTTCTACGGGGATTAAGAACTAGGCTATCTCTTCTTTCTATCAGGATCACGTGTTACTAATCCGTAGACTTAAGATTGTTGGGTTTAAGTCTCAGTTCAGTTCCTACTACTTCCATATGCTAATTGTTGATCTCGAAACCTTGATATTGTGCTTCTGAGTGGTTATGCCACCATTTTCGTGAATGTCTCAAATCTCTTCTGAGCATTTACAGCCGTTGTGCTGTCCGAGTCATCCCAGGTTTCTAAGTAGTCTGATGCATTTGCAAATTCCTTCCTCCCGCTTCGATGTTCCTTTGGGCCAGATTAACCACACTAATCGGTGTGTTGAGGTAATTATTACCTCGACATATATGTTGGAGATATTATTATGACCCTAGGTGTCTTAGGGGATCACCTAGTAATTTAGCCATGATTGGTGTCCCAGTGTGATGATTCTGGCCTTTATCCTCGAAAGCATTCCGTGATGCTACTTAGTAGTAGGTATTATGTTCCTGGGTTCTGAACCCGAGATTCACTCTACCTACTTCATGTTGATAGTAATTGCTAGTGCCTTTAGGATATTAGTAACCTTTGCGATAGTCCTTGAAGTACGTGGTATCTTCTTCTTCCAAATACCATGAACTACTTATGGTAGAAGTTCCTCGTTGAACTGAAATATCACAACAGGATTATTTTTGATGAGTTCTCCATTCATAAATCGTGACTCTGCCAGTTCTACCTTTCTGCATGGGTTATCTGGAGGAAATATGTTGAACTTGGTTCGACATACTAATCTATGCATCCACAACTCAGAAAATCGTATGTTCCTTTGAGTTGTCCCTCTTTAGTTGTCTTCTGACCCTCGTTTATCAATTGATAGTCAAGAGTATGCGTGCATTCGTTCGTCGATGCCTATTACTCTTGTGGTCCATCAAGCCATTCTAACGCGGAATGATAGGAGAAACAAACTCCAGTACCTCTTCCATATCCAGGATTGGGTCAAAGAAGTTGTGCTCCGTAGATCAAATTGCTAATCCAGCTTTGGTTCTGTTCTACCTTGGAGTATTACCATCTTTATATCGGGATTGTTATAGGAATTGCACACCATCCTATGAACTCTTGGTACAGTGATACTTCTTGCCATCATTGTTCATTCCTCGGTTCCTGTGTTATTGTAACCGGAATGCCGACAAGTGAATCGTGATGTGTGAAATCAATACTCCTAGCAACCTTGTTGCTTGATAGTTAAAGGACAATAATTTCATTCTTAGCATGTTGGTTAGCGAATCATCATTCTAAGATTGATCGTGCTACCTAGTCCATTCTCCTGGTTCACTCCTCGATCGATGAGTTAGGATTATTTCAAATCCTTGCTCTATTTGATCATATCATCTTGCCCTGAAAAGCAAGATTGTTCTCGATCTTAGTAACATACCGGTGGTTCGTGATTTTCCGAATATCTTCTCGAAAGTATCACCAGGTTGTCACCTGACTGTTATGTTAAGCTCGTGATCAAGTTGGTTTATTCCTGTAAACCACCCTTCTCCAAGAATCCGTGTTGGATACCCCTGAGCTAGTTGGTTAAGCTAGACAACAACCTGGAGAATTGGAAGATAAAAGCTTGCCTGACTTAGTTCGTCCCAAAGGGATATTCTTGTGTAGTGTGTGTTGAAGAAAGATGATATCTTCATCGATTGGCCCCTGTGATCAGTTGCTGGACCTATTGTCTTATCAATCCTTTGATTTGAGTGTGGGCTATCGTCAAATCAAATCAGTACCAATGATGCTCGTAATGTTGTCTTATTCGTGGTTGATCCCTCGAGCATACACCATTACATCTTGGCCTGACCAATGCTATCACTTGTTCACTTAACTATGGAATTCCTTTTAAAAAGGAAACCCAGATGAATTGTTGTTGAGCCCATTGACAACATCCTTATCTCCTCCATGATTTTGTTGGACATTAAGCTAGTGTTGGAAACTTTTGAAAGCATTTTCTTCATGCTAGCTCATGAAGTATTTGTTGATGAAAGGAGTGACTTCCTTTTATACACGTGCATTTGGTGAAAGTTGCCGCCGTGAATTTGAGAAAGTTAGTTTTGCTTCCTCTGGAATCATCCCAAGTCAGTCATGCACACGTGCGAAGAATGTTGTGGTTTGAAGACTTGCAACCTTCAATCTATATGTATCCCTAGCACACCAAGCCACTGGTTGATTTGTTCAAGGAGAAGGAGTTCCTTCATAAGAGCTAATCCGGACTTATGTAAGGACTTCGATACCCTCGTTGATGGTTCCCCCTCCTGAACTCGGTAGTGTTTTATTATAAGACTACTTTGTGGTCATGCTTGTCTTGGACAACATGTTCACATGTTTGTAGCAGAACCAGCTCATGTTTTGGAGCTTGCTATCGTAGTTCATCTCCCGAGAATCCCGCAACGTCATCTCGTCGATTTGTGTTGCAAACTTTCATTTTTCTTCCTAGACTCGATGGGTCTGGAATATTCTGACACCAACCAGATCTGAATCTCAGGCAGATATGATGGTTGGAACATTTCCCCAAGAACTATAATATTGGTTCCTCGATAACTGGAAAAGTGGATGTCGTGGCCAGCCCCACCCAGCCGAAAGACCTATTATTGTAGTATCTTGATTGAAGAAGTTGGCCACCTCCCCATAAGGATTTCGTAGGATTTACCTCCGTAACTGTTCCTTATGGATTCTAGTGCTCCCGAAGTCCGACCTTTTTACTTGATGTTCTAGATATCAAACCATATCTATGAGTGGGTTACACTAGCACATCAAGGAGAACATTAGAAGCGGAGTGCTAAATGTCTCTCGGTCGATCATCCAGATTTTATTTCCTTGGCCCCGCCAAGGGTGAAATCTGAGAAGGTGTTATCTTCCTTTGCATCTGCATCATTCATCATGGTAGCAAGTTGTGTTGCCAGGATCCTTGACACGGATATTGGTAGAATCTTGATGAATGTGGAAATGCTCAAGTTCTTGAGAGCACGCACAAGCGCTACGTGTTATCCTCGGCACTAGCTGGGTTTGCTCTCAGTTCCCTCGGCAATGCTATGACCTACTCAAACAGTGGGATAACTCTCTATTGTTGGGTTCTTCCCCAGTTACCAGAATCATTCCCAGCATTTGCATTTTGTTCCCAGCTTGCACCACCAATGTGCCATTCTACCATGGGTCTCTTCCATTTCCGGTGATAAGCAAAATCATCCATTACGTTGCCTTCAACAAGGTAATCCACATCATCCAAGTCTGAGTATGCCATTCTACCGACCCCCTCCAAACGATCGCTCGAGATTTGCCTTAGGCTGATATAGAGAGTCTTAATGATCTCTATATCAAAGGTAATTCTTTTTGCCACTTAAGGGGAGATATCTACGAGTCTCGGTTCCGAAGGTGTCTCGTTGTGGTATCATGGCAACTCAACTCCTCGCTACGTTGACAACCGTTCACCACCTTCTTAGGTGTGGAATCGTTGTCCACCTAGTGAACCTTCGTCATCCATTTCTCTCCACCCCTCTTGATGTGTATCTCGTGTCTCAACCCGAGAGATGGTCCTATGTCTCATTTTGTGAGTTGATCCTGAGGTGTTCAGTCTTCTAGAAGATCGATCCTTCTAGAGTCTCCTTCTCCTCTCGTTGTCCTGTTGGCTGGAGTTCTCAGAACAAGACGTCGAGACGATGATGGTGAACGAATCAACGTTCAATTGAAGTGCACCCTGGATCGTGAAGATTATACTAGTTGCGTTTCCCCTTCACCTTACCCTACGCTTGAATCTCGGGACGAGATTTTTGTTTAGTGGGGGTGAGTTGTCACATCCCTAGCTGCTGGTAGTGCTCTAGGCTAGCTTCATGTGTGCATCATGTCTATATTTTCGAAACTTGAACTGAGGAATTTTGGAAGCCTCAAAAACTTAAATAAAAGAGGGGCAAAAACCCTAGAAATCTCATTTATTGCTCCAAAAATGCCCTTTTAAATGTTTGATAATTTTTGGTAAGGGTTTTGGTCCCAACCAAAATATTGAACATTTTTAAGGATTTATTTTTGGGACTTTGAATTTAAATCATTAGCTATTTGAATTTGAATTATATTCATATAATTAGAATATAATTTCAAATACCCCTGAAATATTTTATGAGCTTTTGGAAAAGTCCATCTAGCAAAATAAAAATATTCAGAGGAGCTTTTGGCATTGTTTGAATTATTTTAAATTCAAAACAGTGGCAAAATAAATTAAATAAAACAAAACAGAAGAAAAAATAAAATAGAGCAGAAAGCCTACCTGGGCCACTTACCCGCAGCCTACCTGGCGCCACCAACCGGCCCAGCCGGCCCAGCCCGCCACCGCTACTCCCCCCCTTGTCCTCTTCCTCCTCTGCCAGGAGGACGAACAGAGGCGAGGCGTGGCGCGCGCCCGAGAGGCCTCGGCCACCTCCTGCTTACCTGCTCGCCGCTGGAGGCACCCGAGGGAGCCACGCACTCCCCCTCGCCCCCCCTGCACCTCTCTCCTCTCCCTCACTCGCTGCTCTCCTTCCCCTCTCCCTCTTCGTTCTTCGCCCGAATAGAGAGCCGCCGCCGTCGTTCGCTGCCACCACGCCCACCATGCTCCTCTCGCCTTCCCGTGTAGTCTGCAAACTCCGCCACCGCCTGTTACGTCGCCTCGAGCAAGCCCCGAGCGCTCGGACGCCCCAACTCGACCGCATCGACTCGTCTTCAAGCTCCGGTCGCCGGAGATCGCCGTCGCTGTCCCGTCGCCCCAGGCCTTCCCCGAGCACGCAGACCGTCTCATCGTGATCTCCGTGAGCCCCTGCTTCGTTTCCCCCTAACCCCATGTCCGATTTCAAGCTCCAGCCGCTCCCTCCACCGGAGCCGAGACGCTCCGCCGCACGGGCTCGTCGCCGGTGAAGCCCCGGTGACCTTTTGGTCCCACGCATGCGTCCGTTGCACTCGTTGCGTCCCGTAGAGTAAAACTAGCGCGACAACCGTCTCGTTTGCACACCGCAGCGCCGGTCCCGCGAACCCCCGAGCTCCGGCCGCCGCCGGGGTCGATGCCGCGCTCAACTCCGGCCACCCCACGCCCTCTCGTGGGTCCCCCTAGATGCGCGGGAGCACGGGCTCACTCTTGGTGCCCTCAGGGCGACCAGCCGCGGGCCGTACCGCCGTCCCGAGCCACTCCGGCGAGGTCTCACCGTCGCCGTGGTCGCCGGCGTCACTTGCTGACGTGGCTGGCTTAGTTAGCCACTAATCACCGCACCGTGTCACTGACACTGGGCCCCACGCCTTAATTAATCTTAGTTTATTTTCTGTTTAGTTTAACTAACCACATGGGCCCCACCCGTCAGCTTTGACCACGCTGACATGGACGTTGACCGACCCCACACGTCAGTATTGACCTGCTGACGTGTCTGTTGGCCGGCCCCACCTGCCATTGACACTAACCAGCCTCAGTCACTGACCAGTGGACCCCACTGGTCAGGTTTGACCACCAGCAGCGTCTGTTGACCTGCCGACGTCATAGTGACGCAATGCTGACGCAATATTCATTTTCTGGAATTTAGTTTATTTTATTATATTCAGGAAATTCCAGAAAATAGCTAAAACTTCTAAAAATCATAGAAATTCAACCGTAACTCCAAATTAAATAATTTATATATGAAAAATTATCAGAAAAATTCAAGGAATCCATCTGTACCATTTTAATGCATGATAGAACAACTTATAGCTGCTGTTTAGCACAAATCAATTTAATGGCATTTGAATAATCACATATGGAGTTTAAATTTGAATCTTGTATTCAAACCAACTTCAGTTAATCTGTTGCTAGTTGCATTAGCTCAAAACACATTCATATTGCCATGTCATAGCATGCATCATTTTGTGCATTGCATTGATTGTGTTCTTCTTTGTTGTCGGTATCTGTTCCCTCCCGGTAGACGATGTTCCGACGTTGTGATCGTTGACACTGATGAAGACTCAATGTTATCTTCAGAAGTGCCAGGCAAGCAAAACCCCCTTGTTCATTCCGATACAATCCCACTCTCTCGCTCCTGCTCTCTTTTACTGCATTAGGACAACATCGATTCATCTGTTACTTGCTGCGGTAGCTGAACCCCTTTATCCTCTGCATGACCTGTCATTCCACAGTAATTAGATGAAACCCACTAGCATGAGTAGGAGTTGTTTGAGCCCTGTTGTGCCTACTCATCCATGCTTGTTTGTCATGCCTGCTACTGCTTAGAGTTGAGTCAGGTCTGATTCATCGGGGATGAATCAGAGGTGTGTGAACATGTCCTACTATGTGTGAGCTAAGTGTGTGAATACGATTTGGTAACGATAGCGGTGAGAGGCCATGTAGGAGTACATGGTGGGTTGTCTCATTGCAGCCGTCCTCAGGAACTGAGTTCTGTGTTTGTGATCCATGATTCAGCTACTACCACGCATTGGGCCCGAAACCAATGGACCCTCTCGGCTTCTTGATCACCCTTGTCCTCTGTCCAGGAGTTGCAAGTAGTTTCTGGTGTTTGTAGTATGCTGGAGGCCGTGCGCAGCGCTGACCGTAGGGGTGGGCTGTGATGCGGTAGGCACGTGGCCGGGTAAACCGGGCGCCCGTTTGGTGTCACGGAACCCTGTACACATCGTTTGGGGTTGTGAGCGAAACTCCGGCCGGATCTCCTCATGGATGGAACCCGAATAGGCGATAAACCTGGACTAGAGACTTGAGTGTTTAGGTAGGCCGTGGCCGACACCCACGTTGGGCTTCCGCTTGAAGGTTGCCGAGTACATGTCGTGTAAACGGCGGTAAGTGGTGAGAGCGTGTGTGAAGAAGTACACCCCTGCAGGGTTAACATCATCTATTCGAATAGCCGTGTCCGCGGAAAAGGACTTCTGGGTTGCTTATATCAGTTCATAGACAAGTGAAAGTGGATACCCTAAAATACGCAAGATAAGCGTGAGTGCTATGGATGGCGTTCTCGTAGGGAGACGAGAGCGGATCCATAGTGGTGTATTGATATGGTGAATATGTGGACTCGTGTGCGCCACCTCAAAAGAGTTACTTGCAGTCGTAGTTCAGGATAGCCACCGAGTCAAAGCTGGCTTGCTGTAGTTAAACCCCACCATCCCTTTGTTGATAATGATGCATATGTAGATAGTTCTGATGTAAGTCTTGCTGGGTACATTTGTACTCACGTTTGCCTATTTTATGTTTTGCAGAGAGACTTCAGTCTCCCTAGTATTTCCGCGTGGTCTTTGACGTTTAGCTTGTTACCTCAGCTACGATCTTGTGCCTCGGCAGGATTTGGTAGATAGTCAGGCTTCTCAGCCTTTTTCATTTATAGATGTCTGTACTCAGACATGATAGCTTCCGCTTGTGCTTTGATTTGTATTCTCTGAGTGTTGGGTCATGAGACCCATGTTTGTAATATCTCGCTCCTCGGAGCCTATTGTATAATTACTTGAGTTGTAGAGTCATGTTGTGGTGCCATGTTGTATCTGCACATATCGAGCATATTGTGTGTATGTTGTTGAAATGCTTGGTATGTGTGGGATCTGACTATCTAGTTGTTTATCCTTAGTAGCCTCTCTTACCGGGAAATGTCTCCTAGTGTTTCCACTGAGCCATGGTAGCTTGCTACTGCTCCGGAACACTTAGGCTGGCCGGCATGTGTCCTTCTTCGATCCTGTGTCTGTCCCTTCGGGGAAATGTCACGCGATGAATACCGGAGTCCTGTTAGCCCGCTACAGCCCGGTTCACCGGAGTCCTGCTAGCCCAGTGCTACAGCCTGGATTCACTCGCTGATGACCGACACGTTCGATGCTGGGTCATGGATGCCTGTCCCTGTAAGTCTGGGCCACTTTGGGTTTACGACTAGCCATGTCAGCCCGGGCTCCTTATCATATGGATGCTAGCGACACTGTCATATACGTGTGCCAAAAGGCGCAAACGGTCCCGGGCTAAGGTAAGGCGACACCCGTGGGAATACCGTGCGTGAGGCCGCAAAGTGATATGAGGTGTTACATGCTAGACCGATGTGGCATTGAGTCGGGGTCCTGACAGGTACTTACATCAGCATTGGAGCACAGAGAATTCCGGCAAGATATTTTCCTTGAATACGATCCCAATGGAGGAAGTCTTCTATCATTTAACCTTATTTTCTAAAAGAGATATGGGTAAGAAACATGTAGAAAATATGATCAAAATGCTATAAAGTTTCATGATGCGAGGATACACACACGCTTCTTACAATGGAGTTGACATTCTTTTGCTGGACTGGAGCAGACTAGTTCTTTGGCCACTGGAATCTGCTTATTATCGGTGGGAGTTGGGTTTCTCTATGCTGGAGCGGTATTTATGAAAAATGGAGTTGGTTTATTATCTCCTGGCGTTTGGATCTTTTGCAAAGACCTGGTTTGTAACCCTTCAGATTCTAACATAGCCGTCTTCCCCTTGCATGCCTTATATAGAAGAATGGTGATTCAGTTATAAAACATGCTACAGCAGAGATGGAATAGGTACTGAAGAATAGAAAGGCATGACATATTGACATGTATTCCCTCCATACGGAAATAAATGGATGGGTCTAGGCGTATTTCAGTTCTAGATACATCCAGTTTTTATCCATTTCTGTGACACGTAATCCAGACGGAGGAGTATGATGTAAGAGCTAGGGATACAATAGGACAACACAGTAAAAAAAACACTGAAAATCCACTGCAAAACCAAAGTATTCAAACCCACTGATATGAGATAGTACACTCATGCAGCTTAGGATGCAAAACTACCAGGCAGTTTTCCTTACAAAAATCAACATTGTGGCCTTTAATCATACATTTTGCTACAACTAAATTTAGATCAGATAAAGGTTGGATTCACCCTGATTAACAAAATACATGCTGATGTAAAAATATAGTGATATACAACAGGTACTTACATCTGCATTGGAGCATAGAGAATTCCTGCAAGAATATTTCCTCACATACGATACCAGTGCAGAAATTCTTCTATCTGTTAAGCTTATTTTCTAAAAGAGAGATGGGTAAGAAACATGTAGAAAATATGATCAGCATGCTATAAAATTTCATGATGCAAGGATATGCACACGCTTCTTAGAATGGAGTTGACATATTTTTGCTGGACTGGAGCGGACTAACTCTTTGGCCACTGGAATCTGCTTATTATCAGTAGGAGTTGGGTTTCTCTGTGCTGGAGCAGTATCTATAAAAACTGGAGTTGGTTTATTATCTCCTCGCGTTTGGATCTTTTGCAAAGGCCTTGTTTGTAACCCTTCAGATTCTAACATAGTCGTCTTCCCCTTGCATGCCTTGTATAGAAGAATGGTGCTTTAGTTATAAAACATGCTACGGCAGAGAGATGGAATAGGTACTGAAGGATAGAAAGGCATGACATATTGACATGTAATCCCTCCATCCGAAAAAATGGATGGGTCTAGGCGTATTTCAGTTCTAGATACATCCTTTTTTATCCATTTTGGCAACATGTAATCTGGACGGTGGGAGTATGGTGTAAGAGCTAGGGATACGACAAGACAACACAGCAAAAAAACACTACTTGAATGTAAAACTGTATGCTAGCGGAATACATACAGAAATAACTAACGCAACATACACGTGTATGATTGGGAAACTAAGATGGCATTGCAACAGAGCACTAGAACAGCACTTCAATGTAAAAAAACATGGTATGGTAGACAGATGAAGTACATACTGATGAATAACAATGTATAAGATATTCAGAACCATGATGTCCAAATTAAGCAGATGGCATTGCGATAGATTAGAATGACAGTACTTGAATTTGAAAACATGTTATTATGAATGGAATAGGTACTGAAAAACAGGAAGGCATGACATATTTACATGCATGATCAGCATGCTAAGCACATGGCATTGCAACAGAGTAGATACACTCCAGGACATTATATGTATGTTGTACCCATATCACAGGCCAAGTTAGAGCAAGGACCTTGTGGGGTGAAGAGGATTCATCATCTTTCTGCAAGTCTTCTAAAGAACTGCCTTTACATGTTCCATGATATTGGGTATCATTGACATCAAGTTTATTGGCCTTTACATTGCTCTATGAGGTTCTTGTGGATATATCAGTGTGTGCAATTATATCTGACATGCATGGAAGACAACTAGTAGTTAGATTTATGTAATGAGTGCCTGTAGGAGACGACATAAATAGTAGGACTGGGGTTAACTAGCAGCAACAGGTCTCATAAACTGAAGGGAGAACACAAATGAAAGCTACAGAATATGTATCGTTTAACTAGATGGCACACAAAAGTATTAAAGAACAACATAGGTAATACTAGAACTGGTATAATACTATAATCACCAGCCTGTGGGATAGCATTGGATGATGGATGATAACTATGGAACAACGTTACCTAAAGAACAAGTATCTTAGCAGATTTAAGGAACAGCGTTAAGTCTTGAACAAGACCCGTAAGAGATCAGCATGAATATACAGTGAAATGTGATGATCTATTTTCCATGCTTAGATGAATAACAAAGCCATAAATGTTGCACACAAGTAAGATGAGGGTACAACCTATCTGGCTGCCATCCATAGGAGTGAGCATCATGTGCTGACTTGTCGATGGCCTTGCAGTTGTTGTGGTTGTCCATGTCGGGCACGCGCATTCAATGCAGGGAACTGTTCAGTGGGGACTATAGCTCCCTTCTGGTGTATGCTTCCCTTGTTGGAGCAACTGCGGTAAGTCGAAAGACGGTGTGTCTGAAGATGCAGATAACGCATAATGTTAAGAATGACATATCTCTTTGATCTGAAGAAATACACTAAGAGATCAACAGCAAGGTACGAGAGTGGTCACACGTCTGTTGAATGAAGACTAAATTGGGGTCACACGATTTTATTTTATTTTGGTACTATTTGATCTACGCCAGATGGCTTGATGGTCGTCTTGTGCCTCTCGGCTGACACTGTTCAGAATCTTCCCTGAAGAGCCAGTGACCAATGGTAGAGCAGCCTGCCTCCGTCGTCCGTGGCCCCGGCCAAAACCCCGCTCCCCGCCCTACCACACTGTCGTGGTTGTGTCGCCCCCAGGCCAATCCACAAAGACTCACCACCATCTAGATCCGGCGGTGGCAGTACCTTCAACCCACGCAACTCTAAAAAGATAGCCATCTAAGTGTTGCTTCTGCGGTGAACTTGCGGCCCCACACCCTTATGTTAGACACCAGCCAACCGACAGCCTAGAAGCTCCGCTGCCTCGAGGGGTGTTGCTTCCCATTGGGAATCGATTGGCCCAGAATAAAAATCCAGACAACTGATGCCTAAATAAAGTGATTTGAGATGAGGGTGCGACCTATCTGGCGGCATGGTGAAGTAGGCAGGTCCAGCTGCCGAGTCGGTGAGGCCGGCGCGGTTGCGATGGCGACCGGCGGCAGGGAAACATCGATGTCGTGACGGTCGACGGCTACGGGGAAGCAGCGCCGGGACTCTGGGCGGATCCAAAGTTGGAGCCGCTCCGGCATCGTGAACAACGGCGGGGGTGAATCGGCTCCAGTACAGTTCACGCGGTCGTCGTCGAGGCAGCTCCAGCAGCACGGAGTAAGAGGCACACGGCCCAGTGCATGACGCCAAATGGACGGCGTCTCCAGCATTAGGGAGGAGGGCGACTGTGAAATTGGTGCGGTGGGGGCGCCATTGAGGAGGGGCTGAGGTTTCGCGGCTTGGGAGAAGGGAGCTTCCCGGGGAGAAGGTGATTTGGCACCCACGAGGTATGAATGGGGGGGCGGGGGAGGGGGGAAATTGGGAGGGGAGTGGAACCATGTCTTACGGACGCATTTGTCTAAAATGTGAGGGGGGTTACAGTTCTACCCCTGCCTTTAGGCTTCTCGGCCTGGGTTTGTGTACTGAGGGTCGGGGATAGTAGAGTAACTTTGCTTCTCCCCAAATAGTGGGCGGGAGCGATTTCGGGCGAGGAGGGCGTGTTTTGAACTATAGTGGGCGCGAGCAATTTCGGGAAAGGAGAGCGTGTTTTGAAATAGTGGGTGAGGGAGTCCTGGATAAGGGGGTATCCGGACAGCCGGACTATTTACTTTGGCCGGACGGTTGGACTATGAAGATACAAGATTGAAGACTTCGTCCCGTGTCCGGATGGGACTCGCCTTGGCGTGGAAGGCAAGCTTGGCGATTTGATGTAGATCTCCTTCTCTGTAACCGACTTTGTGTAACCCTAACCCCCTCCAGTGTCTATATAAACCGGAGGGTTTAGTCCATACGACAGAACAACAATCATACCATAGGCTAGCTTCTAGGGTTTAGCCTCTCTGATCTCGTGGTAGATCAACTCTTGTAATACTCATATCATCAAGATCAATCAAGCAGGAAGTAGGGTATTACCTCCATCGAGAGGGCCCGAACCTGGGTAAACATCGTGTCCCCAGTCTCCTGTTACCATTAGCCTTAGACGCACAGTTCAGGACCCCCTACCCGAGATCCGTCGGTTTTGACACCGACATTGGTGCTTTCATTGAGAGTTCCTCTGTGTCGTCGCTGTAAGGCTCGATGGCTTCTCCAACCTTCAACAACGCCGTCCAGGGTGAGACTTTTCTCCCCGGACAGATTTTCGTGTTCGGCGGCTTCGCACTGCGGGCCAACTCGCTTGGCCATCTAGAGCAGATCGACAGCTACGCCCCTGGCCATCAGGTCAGGTTTGGGAACCTAAACTACATTGCCGACGTCCAGGGAGACTTGATCTTCGACGGATTCGAGCCCACGTCAGGGGCACCAACGATTGCTACGCGCATGACTTAGATCTGCCGTCAGACAGTATTCGGGATATCGCCCCTGTCATGGCTCCGGACTTTGATCCAGAGCAGATCGTGCCATCCAAGGACGGGTGGATGAACCCCGCCATGGAGGCTGCACACCTATCGGTGTTGGAGCCGAACACAGACTCCGCTTATAAGGAAATCTGTGTCTCCGTGCCCCCGGACTTGTTTTTGGTCGTAGGTCCCAGACTGCGTGCATCCATGCCCATCGAATCTGATTGGGCTCCAGTCATGGAATTCACCGCCACGGATATCTTCCAGCACTCCCCCTTTGGCGATGTGCGAAATTCAATAAGGTCTCTCTCTCTGTCAGGAGATTCCTAGCCAAACTATATCCGGCCTAAGTGGGGCACGGATGATGAAGAAAATCGCCTCCCACCCACCACCCACTTCATAGCCACTATCGATGACCTAACAGACATGCTTGATTTCGACTCCGACGACATCGGCGGTATGGATGTCGACACAGGGGACGATCTGGAACCACCTCCCATGGGGCGCTGGACCACCACTTCATCATATGACATCTACATGGTGGACACACCTAAGGAAGACAACGGTGACAAGAAGGACACGATGGAGGATAAACCCCACAAACAAAAACAAAGACGACGGCACAGGCGCCGCTCTAAGTCCATTCACAGTAAAAATAGCAATAACAGTGCGAGGAAAAATGACACTCCGGTTGACTCCGAAGGCAACAACTCGAACCCAACAACAGAGCAAGAAGAGCCAGGCCACGCCGAACAAACGCCCGATCACTGCGATCCCGAGGGCCGAAATCATCAAACTACCCATGGATGGGAGGACAGTCCGGCTGACGATGCATTCATCATCCCGAAAAAATGTGTGAAGCAAGATAACCTCCGCAGAAAGCTTCTGGCCATGGCGAGGAGCCTGAAGAAACAGAAGCAACGGCTTAAAGCGGCGCAGGATACGCTCAACCGAAGATGGAACAAGGTGCTAGAAACCGAAGGAAAATGTGGCAACGATTGCCACACAAAGAGCTACCCAAAGCGCAAACTGCTACCCGAATTTGACGACGAGGCCGCGGCGCCCATTCCGCCAAAGAACAATACAGCCACTCGGCCGGACCAACCACCTCAAGGCCGTGATAGAGCAGCCACTGATACCGCACACGATTTACGCGAGCTCCTGGACAAAAAGGCTAGTGCAGCCAGGTCCATCTACGGGTCCAGAGGACATGCTCCGACGCGGGATTATGGTTACCACAACGATCATACTGATAGAATACCAGTCCAGAATCAACACCGGGCGCAACAACAGCTGACAGCATGCCGCGACATGGCCAGATACAGAGGGGCTGTGCACCCCCTGTGCTTCACTGATGAGGTGCTGGATCATGAATTTCCACAAGGATTCAAACCCATGAATATAGAAGCATACGACGGAACGACAGACCCTGGGGTCTGGATTGAAGATTTTATCCTTCACATACACATGGTTCGTGGGGATGACCTCCACGCCATCAAATACCTTCCCCTCAAGTTGAAAGGACCAGCTCGGCACTGGCTGAAGAGCCTCCTCGAAAACTCAATTGGAAGTTGGGAGGAACTTGAGGATGCTTTCAGGGCCAACTTTCAAGGAACTTATGTCCGACCTCCGGATGCAGACGATTTAAGTCACATAATACAGCAACCCGGAGAGTCAGCCCGCAAGCTTTGGAACAGATTCCTCACTAAGAAGAATCAAATTGTCGACTGTCCGGATGCCGAAGCCTTAGCGGCCTTCAAACACAGTATCCGAGACAAGTGGCTCGCCGGACACCTCGGCCAAGAAAAGCCAAGGATGATGGCAGCCTTAACAAGCCTTATGACCTGCTTTTGTGCGGGCAAAGACAGCTGGTTGGCCCGTAGAGGCACCAGTGACCCAGGCACATCCGAAGTTCAAGATGGCAACGGGAAGCCACGGCGCACTAAGCACAAACGTCGGAATGACGATAGTCCGGACAACACTGCGGTCAACACCGGATTCAGGGGCTCTCGACCCGGTCAAGGAAAGAAGCCATTCAAAGGCAGTAAAGAGGGACCGCCCGGCCTGAATAAAGTCCTGGACAGATTGTTCCAAATCCATGGCACTTCCGAAAAACCTGCAAATCATACCCACAGAGAATGTTGGGTCTTCAAGCAGGCCGGCAAATTAAACACCGAACACAAGGGAAGGGACACACCAAGCGAATACGAGGACGAGCCTCGCCAGCCGAACACGGGGGGCCAGAAAAAGTTCCCTCCAGAAGTCCAAACGGTAAACATGGTACACGCAACTCACGTAGAGTTCATCGCCCCCAAATTCAACCCCTGGGCGGCCTGCCCGATCACTTTTGATCATAGGGACCACCTGGCCAGTATCCGGCACGGAGGATCGGCTGCCTTGGTGCTCGACCCAATAATTGATGGATTCCATCTCACTCGAGTCCTAATGGACGGCGGCAGTAGTCTTAATCTGATATATCAAGACACCATCCGCAAGATGGGGAAAGACCCATCCAGAATAAGCCAAAATAGCGCCACCTTCAATGGAGTGATACTAGGCGTTGAGGCTCACTTCTGGGGCTCCCTCGTATTAGAAATGACATTCAGTTCTCCCGACAACTTCAGAAGCGAGGACCTACTCTTCAACATCGTGTCCTTCAACAGCGGTTATCATGCATTACTCGGAAGAATGGCCTTCGCTTGCTTTAACGCAATACCGAACTATGCCTGCCTTAAACTTAAGATGCCCGGTCCACGTGGCGTCATAACCGTTGACAGAAAGACAGAACAGTATGCGGCGGCTCTGATAGCCGGACATTAAGCGGCCTCTCCTACCAGAAGCATGATCGGTCGTCAAGACCACGGACACGGTTAGACGAGTCCAGTCCACCATTTTTCACAACATCCCGGATAAACCTGAGCTAGGTGATGTACATGTATCCCCATAAGTGATACCAGGGGCCGCAAACATGTAATAAAGCCCACAATTCAGCTTGCCTCATTAATAGGCAAATACCTCGTATCTCTAACATCCATCGAGAATAACTAATTTTTCGCATGCTTACTCTTTTACATGAGTTTTCGTTTTTACAGACATTATTCGTGCAACACCCTTCCAGGACACGGCACAACGAAGACAAAAGCACAGATGTGCAGCAGGGCCCCGCTCAAAGGTTTCTCTTTAGATTAAGCCCCTGTGTAAACCTTCTTTACTGTCTCTTGTTGCTTGACATCCCGTGGGTATTCAATACACCCACAGTAGATACTGACGTCATAGGCATTTCACCACGGCAGATCAATGCACATACCTGGAAATATAGGGTTTAGAATCAAGGGCGTTGCTCAGCCCAGTATATGTCATAAAGTCCGAATACCTTAGGGAGTGTTCGGCATCGCGAGTTAAGCCTTATATGCATCAGCTCCGAATCATGTCTTTGGTCAAATGTTGGGTTT
This sequence comes from Triticum dicoccoides, assembly GCF_002162155.2. Taxonomy (NCBI): domain Eukaryota; kingdom Viridiplantae; phylum Streptophyta; class Magnoliopsida; order Poales; family Poaceae; genus Triticum; species Triticum dicoccoides. The sequence goes on from NC_041383.1 coordinate 597,157,491, forward strand.
GCCCGGCTCTTGGGTTTGCTGCCTTATGTTCCGTTCTATCGGCTAAGGCGACCAAAGGAGAACTACTATGATTGTGCCCTGGTTATTCCGGATGAGCACCTCAGTAGAGAAAGCCGAAAACTGACTGTCATGATACAGTGAGAGACTGGTCAACCACTCGAAGACTCATCGGAATCTATAGGATTCCTCCACATTAACGAAGGACCATTTCCCAGTCACGTACATACACGACCCTATACGAATGCACGCGGATGTACTAGGGGCTACTTAGTAGCCCCACCGTTAAACTTCCATGGCTAAGTGGAAGTGTTACAGCTATATAGTCTTGTTGCCTGGTTCGACGTGCGATCACCTCCTTAATGGACCAAGCGTTGGATCAAGTGTGATTACGCATATACCTTTCGAACACCCCCGCATTATATGTGTGGGGGCTAAAGCCAACGACTGCTAACTTTCAAGTTACATGAATACATAAACAGCCGCACAGGAGGTAATACAACACTTTCAGGCAAAAGTATAAACACAGCCTCTATATTTAACACATAATTGTTTACAATTCAGTGATTTGTCACTCGAACATGATATTCTTCGAACACTGAGCCACTATTCTACGGGCACCTTCTATGACCTGCTCAAAGTATTGCTCGGCTGGGTCTTGGCTTCCTGCCGGACCCTGGGTTGCAACGCCGGTGGCCTCCATACCTGCCCCATATGTCTTAACACGGGCAAGAGCCATCCGCGCACCCTCTATACACGCCGACCTCTTCACAGCATCGATTTGCGATCTGGTGCCAAATAATTGTTGCACCAAACCAAAGTAACTGTCCGGCTTCGGTCCCTTCGGCCGTAGATGGTCTATTATAGACCTTATTGCAAGGCCGGGAAGCCTATGGAGCTCGGCTATAGCGGCCATCTTCTCCCTCAATGGTAATGAGAGCGCTGGGGCATTAAATTGCGACCAGAACAGCCTTTCCATTTTATTATCTTTATGATCCTTGAACAACTTGGTTGCGTCAGCCGCACTCTTCGCCAAGTCCGCATACTCATCTGCAGCGCTCCATAGCTTATCCAACGGAGCATACTTTGGATCTAAAAACTTCATCCGCAACAAATAAGGATTTCCAGCTGCGATTTCTCCGGCTTGTCGAAGTTCCTCCCGCGCGTCTCTAATTTTAGAACGCGTCTCCTTAGCCAAATCTAGCGCCTTCTTCAGGTCAGCCGCCTTTTCCTGATTCTCCTTTTCAAGAAGCTCATACCGACCGGCGGCGTCCCTCAGCTCCACAGCCATCTCGGCTATCTTTTCCTCGCTTTGGGATGAGCACCCTATTCGGCTCTCAAGTCTTCGGCTGCCTTTAGGGCAGCCGCATTGCTAACCCGGGCATGTTCCTTGGCCAGGGCAAGTTCCACCCTCAGGGTCTCAATGACAGCAGCTCCACCTGCAGCCACATCATATTATATTAATATTTCAATCATCTTCATATTTCCTAAAGCAAATAAGGAAAAAATAAGTGCATACTCTGTGACTCGTCAATTCGCTTATTTATAAGTGTGACGTCGGTATCCACCACATCAATTTGTCGCCTTAATTCGGCAAGTTCAGAATTCCGGTATGTCGCCGGACTCTTAGCCACCTGCGTATAAATGCAATACAATCATTACCTGAGAGTTTGATCCTCCATTTGCCACCTAGGGCTGGCAACCATAGTCTCAGGGGCTACTATCTATACGGAGCACACCTAGCGCGTGCGGAACAATCAAAAATTATGTATTTTATCGCGTACCTCGAAGCCTTTGAGTAAACTTCCAAAAGCTTCATTTAACCCGCTTGTGGCGGACGAAATCTTCTCCAACACCGTACCCATCAGCGTACGGTGACCCTCTGAGAGAGCGGCTTGCTCCAGGAGGCTCGCCAGCGTGTTCGGCCGGGCACCGGGTTGTTCCAGACCCTTCTCATCACCCGCCAAGGGGGCCGAACGCGCTGGGCTCGGGATGGCCGAAGCGTCAGCTTTAGGCCTCAGCAGATCTGGGATCCTCCGTGATGACACCTCATGATCGCCCGCCCCATGGGGCGGAGAGGCAGGTGGGGTTTCACTCTCCATCATCTCCGAAAGAAGATCCCCCGAAGACGAACCCTTTTGAGACGAGCTACTAGCCGGACTGCACAAAATAGATCCTGGTTATTTTTCTTAGAGGAAAAAGCAATAACTTCTTGTTTATCATTATCTTACAGCTCGGTGGAGGGCTGGCCCGTTTGCAGGAACGATGCGGTGAGAACGCCCTTCGGGGCAGAGCCCCCGGGAGAAGCTTTCTTCCCTTGCTTTGGCACCTCCATCTCCAAATCTTCGGAGGCAGCCCTCTTTTTCCCGCGGGGGGAGGAAACCTTAGATTCACCTCCCCAATTGTCCTCCTCCGTGGAAACATTACTTCCCCCGGTTCGGATGCACAATGTGTGAAGCTCACTCTTTGCTTCTCCACTCCTCCCTTCATCTTTCTCCGATGGCACTTGTCTTAGCGCCCGCTCAAGCATCGTGGCTATCGCCGGACCGGGCGAGCCTTCGGGAAGTGGGGCCGGACACCTGATTCTCTCCGCCTTACTAAGCCAATCCTGGTCGGCGACAGTTTTTCAGAACAATGCTATGACAAATATAAACGAAGTGTTCGGTCATAGGGTTACTTACTTGGGTATCTGGGCGATTGCAGCTCAGGCCCGCATCCTCGGTGGTGTCCGGACGCTTTATTCATGGTCCGAAGAACAACTTATACATTCCTTCAAGCGTCATGCCGAAGAAGTGCTGAATGGTTCGCGGGCTTTCTGGATTGAACTCCCACATCCGAAGAGATCGACGTTTACACGGCAGGGCCCGCCGAACTAGCATTACCTAGATTATTTTGACAAGACTAATATCCCTCTCAAGGAGCTCCCGAATTCGGCTCTGCAATGTTGGTACATTGTTTGCAGACCCCCGGTCCAGTCCTATGTTGGCCCACGATGCCAGTTGAGGTGGAGGGCCCAAGCGGAAGGCGGGGGCAGCTGCCCACTTCGTGCCTCGGGGAGCTGTGATGTAAAACCACCTCCGTTGCCACAGATCGGACACCTCCGGGAAAGAACCTTCTGGCCATGGGACATCGGTGTTTATGCTTATTATGGTGCCCCTGCACTCTGCGTGTCACCCCTCAATCATCTTCGGCTTCACATTGAAGGTCTTGAGCCATAGGCCGAAGTGGGGCGTGATGTGGAGGAAGGCTTCACATACGACGATAAACGACGGGATGTGGAGGATGGAATCCGGGGCTAGATCGTGAAAATCTAGCCCGTAATAGAACATGATCCCCTCACAAAGGGATCAAGAGTGAAGTACAAGCCCCGGAGGAAGTGGGAAACAAATACGACACTCTCGTTGGGTTCGGGAGTGGGGATGATCTGCTCGAGGGCAGGAAGCCTATGCTTGACAACGGCGGTCAGGTATCTGGCCTCCCTAAGCTTCACAATGTCCTCCTCTGTGACAGAGGAGGCCATCCACCGACCTTGAAGGTTGGATCCGAACATGGTTGAAGATCCGAAGTACCTAAGCTTGAGCTTCGGGTGTTGGAACTCGAGGGGTGGAAAGGCGCAAGCGTGGTAAGAAAGGGATAGGCCTTGATCCTCTATAAAGGGGGGAGAATATCAAGCGTCTCCAACATGGACGTTTGGGACTTGCCTAAAAACACGGAGTCACGCCAACAGGCTTGGTGGGATTACCCATACCCGTATTGATGAGAATCCCACGATAATAGGGACACGATCTCTGCTTCGACAAGACGTGCCAAAGGAACCGCCTCGCAATATGTGCGGTATCTGGTTGTGAAAAAACGGTTCGGATAAGAGCCGGGCAGTGGCGTGATGTCACACTATGAAGAGCTGTCAGCAGATTAGATTCGTGGATTATTGTTCTCTCTACGGCGGTATGTGAAGTTTGTCTTGCAGAGCCGGACACGGTCCTTGTGTTCGGAATTTATCTTGGAGTATTCGGAGATGGAACCCATCTCGCAATGTTGAAGACAATCTACGCGTCGGACTCATCATCATTGAAGCCTGGTTCAGGGGCTACTGAGGGAGTCCTAGATAAGGGGGTATCCGGATAGCCGGACTATGTACTTTGGCCGGACTGTTGGACTGTGAAGATACAAGATTGAAGACTTCGTCCCGTGTCCGGATGGGACTCTCCTTGGCGTGGAAGGCAAGCTAGGTGATTCGGATGTAGATATCCTTCTCTATAACCGACTCTGTGTAACCCTAACCCCCTCCAGTGTCTATATAAACCGGAGGGTTTAGTCCGTAGGACAGAACAACAATCATACCATAGGCTAGCTTCTAGGGTTTAGCCTCTCTGATCTCGTGGTATATCAACTCTTGTAATACTCATATCATCAAGATCAATCAAGCAGGAAGTAGGGTATTACCTCCACCGAGAGGGCCCGAACCTGGGTAAACATCGTGTCCCCAGTCTCCTGTTACCATTAGCCTTAGACGCACAGTTCGGGACCCCCTACCCGAGATCCGCTGGTTTTGACACCGACACTGGGCGCGAGCTATTTCGGGCGAGGAGAGCGTGTTTTGCCGACCATGGTTCATGAATTATTCGGCACATGTCATTTCGGCCGAGAAGAAGGCGTGCTTGGATGAAGTTACGAACCTACCCTCGATGTACAACGGGCCAATTGATGTGTGTCCCACATAGGACGGTAATTTCGCATCTCCCATTTATTTGCTCGGGTGAATTCCACCGAGTAGAGGATGTTTAACGGTTCATTCAAATTTTGGGAGAACGATCATCCACGTCTACCTTACCAAGTCGATTCTAATCAAATTTTGAAATGTTAGCTTGCCACTTCTTTTTTAGATGGAGAGATGATGCTCGGGAGTAATGTGTTTTTACATGCTCGTTGCTAGCGATTTACTATCTGACAAATAGTTGACCCACTCAAAAACGTGAATCAAACCCAAAATGAAATATCTCGATTCAATGAAATAGCTCGTTCACTAGGTCAAAGTAGTGAACTAAATCCAAAATTGAACACCTCAATCGAGTAGCATGTTGTACAGTATTATAGTACTCCATGAACATGTTGAAAGTCAAATTAACGAACTTGTTTGATATACGCATATATCCGTTCATGTGTGGATTGCAGACAACATGTTCTCCAATTTAAATATTTGAATGCAAGTTTATATCGAAACATGGTTTATATCAGTCTTTGATGCATAAAACGCGACCTCCCCCTCTCCCGGACTCCTATTCTCTCTCTCTCTCTCTCTCTCTCTCTCTCTCTTTCTCTTTCTCTCTTCGACAATCTTCAATTCGGTCGCACGCATCCGACACAAAAACCTTGTTGGTCCCTCTCCCTTTCTCTCCATCTCTCTCTCTCTCTCTTTGTGTGTGTGTGAGAGGGGGGGGTCTTTCTAGTTCGCATGCATATATACACCATCTATAGGTCTCTCTCGCACACTATGTATGATACTCTAGCTAGTCCAAGCTAGATATCTTGGGTGCACTCATCGTACGCACACAAATTCCTTTGCTTGTTGCCCGTAACTCTCTCACACACCACTCTATCGTCTCGGAGCTCTCCCCCCACCCCTCTCAAACTCTCCATCCACCTGGGTCACACATACACATGCATATCTCACTCGCACTCGATAGGCCCATCTAAAACTCTATCTCTCTCCCTCGTTCTCTCTCCATCTCACATGCACACACACACAATCTCATGCCTAGCTAGCCAAGTATGATGGTCTCTCACTCAATTGTAGCTAGGCACGCACAGTCCCCCCTATATGTATATGACTAGCTAATCTTAGTCTCCATCACAAACATGTGCATGGTCTGTCTCGATTTCTCTCGGGGCATCTTTCTATCGCGCACGCACCTCCCTCGATCTCCCACCCATATAGTCCCCTCATGGTCTCTGATACGTCTCCAATGTATCTACTTTTCTCAAACACTTTTGCCCTTGTTTTGGACTCTAACTTGCATGATTTGAATGAAACTAACCCGGACTGACGTTTTTTTCAGTAGAACTGCCATGATGTTGTTTTATGTGTAGAAAAGAAAAGTTCTCGGAATGACCTGCAAATCCACGGAGGCATTTTTTGGAATTAATAAGAATTTCTGGGCGAAAGAAATACATCAGGGGGCCCAGGGCCTGTCCACGAGATAGGGGCGCGCCCCCCTGTAGGGCGCGCCCCCCTATCTCATGGGCCCCCTGGACCTCCACCGACCTCAACTCCAACTCTATATCTTCCGTCTCGCGAGAGAAAAATCAGAGAGAAAGTTTCATCGCGTTTTACGACACGGAGCCGCCGCCAAGCCCTAATCTCTCTCGGGAGGGCTGATCTGGAGTCCGTTCGGGGCTCCGGAGAGGGGGATTCGTCACCGTCGTCATCATCAACCATCCTCCATCACCAATTTCATGATGCTCACCGCCGTGCATGAGTAATTCCATCGTAGGCTTGCTGGACGGTGATGGGTTGGGTGAGATTTACCATGTAATCAAGTTAGTTTTGTTAGGGTTTGATCCCTAGTATCCACTATGTTCTGAGATTGATGTTGCTATGACTTTGCTATGCTTAATGCTTGTCACTAGGGCCCGAGTGCCATGATTTCGGATCTGAACCTATTATGTTTTCATGAATATATGTGTGTTCTTGATCCTATCTTGCAAGTCTATAGTCATCTATTATGTGTTATGATCCGACAACCCCGAAGTGATAATAATCGGGATACTTTTCGGTGATGACCATAGTTTGAGGAGTTCATGTATTCACCATGTGTTAATGCTTTGGTCCGGTTCTCTATTAAAAGGAGGCCTTAATATCCCTTAGTTTCCGCTAGGACCCCGCTGCCACGGGAGGGTAGGACAAAAGATGTCATGCAAGTTCTTTTCCATAAGCACGTATGACTATTTACGGAATACATGCCTACATTACATTGATGAACTAGAGGTAGTTATATATCACCCTATGTTATAACTATTGCATGAGGAATCGCATCCGGCATAATTATCCATCACTAATCCATTGCCTATGAGCTTTTCATATATTGTTCTTCGCTTATTTACTTTTCCGTTGCTACTGTTACAACTACTACAAAAACCCAAAAACATTTATCTTTACTGTTGCTACTGTTGCCATTACTATCATACTACTTTGCTACTAAACACTTTGCTGCAGATACTAAGTTATCCAGGTGTGGTTGAATTGACAACTCAACTGCTAATACTCAAGAATATTCTTTGGCTCCCCTTGTGTCGAATCAATAAATTTGGGTTGAATACTTTACCCTCGAAAGCTGTTGCGATCCCCTACACTTGTGGGTTATCAGTCTCGAGGGGATCTCTCTATCACAAACACACACTCTCCCCCTCCCCATGCGTCCATGTCCTCCATGTGTCCCTCTCGACCTTTGTTCCTTGTTGGCCAGACCTCTATTGGACATGTGCTATAGGGGTGTCTCTCTCCATTGCAAATAATCACACACTAGCTATCTTCGTGTATCTCCTCGCCTCGCTTTTCTATCTCGGAGATGCATGTGTGATATGTTCGCATAAGAAACGAAAAAACACACTCTCTCTCTAACTTATCGCCTGTTGTCACTTTCTCTTTCACACACATACTCTTTTTGCACACTTACTCATTCTCCTTCACACGCACTTGATCTGTCTCGACTTAGGCACTCTCCTCAGTCCATAGCATATAGATTTATTGAAAAGTTAAACATCACAAAGTTTGACCATGTACGTGGAGAAAACAAATTACATCTAGAACGGCAAACATATACCATTATATTCACCATGAGATGTAGTTTTGTATGATGTATCTTTGGTATTGTAGATATAAATAACATTTGCGTAAACCTGATCAAAGTTTCCAAAGTTTGACTTCTAAAAAATTTACATGCACTGCATTATCGAGCGGATGGAATATCTCTTTCCCCCTCTCAGCTATCTGACGCACCACTCAGCCTTATCGGGGTTCCTCAATCTCTCTCAAACTTTATTGGTCAGTTTGGTTCGTGACCTAACCCTCATGCCTTGATGGCCAGTACTGCCTGGTGTGGACGTGAGATGTAAAATATTTCTACCTAGCCAGGCTTGTGTGGTTCTGAAGTGTTTGGTTCGTGCCTGGGCCAGGCAAAGCATCAATGTCCCATCAATCAATCCATGTAGCAATTATTTAATGCTAATATCCATCCAGGTTGTTGTTAGCCTCGTGGCCGCACGACCAGGCACGACCAAGCGTTCGAAATCGGTCGCCTGGGCCAGGCTACTTGCAGTGTCTGGAGTCCAGCTATGCTAATTAAAGTGCAAGGGAATCCAGGCCAGGCGGGCTTTCTTTTTCACAGGGTAGCAACCAAACAAGCGTTCATGAAATCCAGCCACAACACCAAGCCAGGCAAAAGATGCTTAGGACGCAAGCCAAACTGACCTTATATCTCCCTGGTTCACACATACACATGCCTCGCTCGCGCTATACATATAGACACATCCAACACTCTCCGCCCTTGTTCTCTCTCCATGTGCCACGCACCCCCCTAAGTACCATAATCCCTCACTCCATCATATGCGCAAGCACTCCACCCCCTCCCCTTCTAAGTATGATTATCTCTTACTAGCCATCAAGAACACACGTATTGTCTCCTTCCATCCACATGTCTATCTCGATATCTCTCGGGGCATCTTCTATCGCGCACACACCTTGTCACTCGATCTCCCACCCATGTAGTCCCATCGCGATCTCCAGGGGATCTCTCTATGACAAACATACAGTCTCTCCTCCCCATGTCTGCATTTTCTCTGTACGTCTCTCTCGACCTCTCTCCCTTGTTTGTCAGACCCCTCTTGGCCACGTGCTAGGGGTCTTGCTCTCTCAGTTCCAAACAACCACACACTATCTCCTCACCTTGCCTCCTTTGTCAAAGATGCATGTGTGATATGTTTGCATAAGACACGCATGCTTTTTCTCTACTTTTGTCATGTGTTGTCCATGTCTCTTTCACACATGCACACACACTTTTTTCACTCACTCTTTCTATTTCTCTCTCTCTCTCTCTAGTTAGGGACTTTGTCACGTCCATAAGCAGATGTTTTGAAAAGTCAAACCTCAGAAAAGTTTGACCAGGTATATGTGGAGAAAAACATTTACATCTGGAACGATCATTAGATTCATCACAACATGTACTTACTTCATACTATCATTTATCTTTGGTGTTGTAGATATAAGTAATTTCTTTATAAACTTGGTCAAAGTTTCAAAAGTTTGATTTTAAAAAAAATGTTGGAACTACATTATCGAACGGAGGGAGTAGCTCTTTCTCTCTCTCTCTGCTATCTCTCACGGGCCTCCCCTCTCACTCGAACTCTCTATACCTACGGATTATACGCTCACTGTGTCAGCGTATAGCTCCGTATATTGTTTAGTTGACCAGTCAACCAGTCCACATGCTGCCTTGTCAGCTCGTGTTATGTATCTTCGTGTGCTGGTCCATGTGGCAGTGGGTGAAAACAAGTAAACTAGAGTCCCATCTGACACGCGGTGAAGTAAACAAAGTTGAAACCACTCGGGGTAGCACCCCACACACTAGTAAATTGAGGGCACGTTGAGGACACACTTCTTGCGCGTGAAGGAGCCACTCGTGCACAATTCACCACTGCGTGCACAGAAGGACGCACTCGCGCACACCCAACACACAACACACACCAGCACATGTGTACACCGGCGTCGCCGCCGGTTGAGATGGACGGCGAGGCAGCAAACAAGTGGAGGCGGCTGGAGCCAAAACCGAGCCTGGACTTCATCAGCAGCCTCCCCAACGACATACTGCTTGTCATCATCGGCCTCCTCCCCACCAAATATGTCGTGCGGACCGCCCTGCTCTCCCGGCAGTGGCATCCCCTCTGGCGCCGCGTCCCCCTCAACCTCATCGTCGACAACTGCCTTTGCGATGGTGATTGCAAACGCATGGCCGCAGTCTCCAAGATCCTTTCATCGCACCCTGGGCCTGCCAGACGCCTTGACATCCGCATGTTCAGTACCAACTGCAAGGTCCAACCCAAGTTCGACGAGTGGTTCTTATCCCCCGCCCTAGATCAGCTCGAGGAGCTCAGCTTTGAAGCTGGACGATGTCGCTCTCTGCCGCCGTCCGCGCTCTGCCTCACGCCAACGCTGCGCCGCGCCAGCTTCAGCTCCTGCTATCTTCCCCAGATTAATGTCGCGCCCGCCCTTCTTCTCCCTCAACTCAAGCAGCTCGACCTCTTCGACGTTGTCATCTCGAAGAAGGCTATGGAGCACCTGCTCCGCAGCTGTACTGTGCTCGAGTACCTTCGTCTTGAGCACATCCACGGGTTCATTAGCCTCCACATCGCCTCGACGAATCTCCGATGGATTTATGTGTCTTGCTGGCCCCGCAACAAGACATCAATTGGGAAGAGATCACTCCAGTTGTTCCACCTTATGGTCATTGAGAATGCGCCTTTCCTTGAGAGATTGCTTGTATCGAATCTAAAAGGTCCAACAAAAATCAGGGTCATTGGCGCGCCGAAATTGACAGCGTTGGTGTACTCGTCTGCCAAATTCTCCGAACTCTTTATTGGATCCGTAATCGTTCATGTACAACACTCATCTTCTTCTCCGTCTTCTTGAAATTCACATTTTTAAATTTCTTCTTGATGTATTTATGATCGTCTTCTAGAAAATGATTCCCATAAGCTTGACCCAGTCCATGTGCACAGTGAAGATCTTGGCACTAAAATCTATCGGCCCCAATCTGGATCAAGTTTGTTGGATTCCTTGCATGCTTTCCGTGCACGAAGAAGCTACTCATCAAGGTGAAACTTCTATCCTATTAGTAAACGGTTATCACAACATAGCTCCATTTTTTCGTAATTTTCCCAAATTACGATGACAAGTGTAGTGTTCAAAACTGCATCTACGCACTACACCTAAAGAAATGTTTTTAGTATTTTTTTTCTCACGTGATCACCTGCATCGTTTTTATGTTGTACTACTATAGTAGCCTAGGCTAGTCATAGTGGAAAGTAACTTAGACTACTCCAGTAACTCTATGGTTACCCTAAGAGCAAGTACTACCTCCGTCCTGGTTTACTCTTCCAATTTTGTAGTATCAAAATTTAACCATAGATTTAGCTGACAAAATGTTGATGCATGTCAGTAAGAACTATATCGTTGGATTCGTATTTGAACATAATTTCAAATGGTGTAATTTTTAGTGACATGCATTGGCATTTTCTTAGGTAAATCTATGGTCAAAATTTTATACTAAATACGAGGTAGTATTCCCTCCGTCCCAAAATTCTTGTCTTACATTTGTTTAGATACGGATGTATTTAACACTAAAATGTAACTAGATACATCTGTATTTAGGCAAATTTAAGACAAGAATTTTGGGACGGAGGGAGTACAAAAGTGGGCTATGTAGGCCAAGACACGTGCCAAATTCACTTGTGATGCATTTGGCATCGATGCCCCTCCATTGCTCACCTGGTGCCCCAATCTGGATCACCTACTTTGCTCCGGTGCCAAATTAACTCACGCAATGAAAAAACACTGTGTGGGAGAGAGAGAGGACTAAGGCAATAAAAAACACTTGTTTGGGAGAGTGAGAGGCTGGTGTAGTTGGTTTGATTGATTTGTTTATACATGTGGGTCTGTGTGCACAGCGGTGCCAACTCTCTCACATCACGAGAGCGGTGCCAAAATCTTTTGATTTGACATCGATGCTTATTATGTGGCATACTTTTGCGAAATATGGCATTGGTCACATAGTGGAAGGCAACAAATGCCCAAGCTCTTCACGTGCTCCTAGTTAAATGAGAGGAAACAGAAAGAGAGAGAAAGAGAGAGAGAGAGAGAGAGAGAGAGAGAGAGAGTGAAAAAATATCACTAGCCAGCCAACCCTATCGTATGAGCCAATGATATTGGTACCTCTTGATGACATGGCAATCTTATACAGCCAGCTGCTCTAATATGTTCTCTTCTTTTGCAGATAAAAAAGACCCGAAAGTGAAAAATGTGCTGCACTATAACAATCTCATCGAATGCCTTGATCTCCATCTTACAGAAATTGATTTGATCGACTACTGAGGCAGCACATCTGAGATTAAATTGGCCAAGTTCTTTGTTCTGGAGGCAAGTGTGCTCAAGGTAATGAGGTTTGGCGTTCTCTGGCGCAACAATGAATGGTGTGCTGACCACCGCAAGCGTCTAAGCCTAAATGATAAAGTCTCCACAGAAGCTGAATTTGTTTTTGAAACATCAAGTGGCCAGAGACTCGAAAACTTATTTGCCCATTAGTGACTTGTCGGGGTGGTGGATTTTAGTTTGTACGATAATGTTGCATCCACCTAAAGTAACGAAAGTTCTTACATAAACTTCCTAGTAATTCCCTCTTCGTAGGTGCAACATTACTCCTAACATTTGTAATATCAGTTTGAAACTTGTAATATTGCCGTGTCCTATTCCTGCATTTTCAAAATCCTACGAATCAAACATGTCCTGAGTTGGTGATGATTTTGTGCCTCCCATCTTTCACCAATAGCCGTCGGATCTAGATCTGACGCATACAAACCAAACTTCTCCATTTTTGCAAAAAGATGCCCGGACTTGTTCCCTATTTACAAACAACTCCTTGTCTCTCACAATCAGCCTTATCTCCTCCCCACCACATCTAGAAGGTCGTGGAAAAATCTGGCGTGATGCCGCTGCCGGCGCCGTCCACCCCCAATCATGGTGTTCCGTGCAATGCACGGGCATCTACGCATGGGAAATTATGTCGAACAGGGCTAGTTGTAAGCAGGCTAGCTCTACAGCCATGATGATAGTGACTGCAGATGGTGAGGCTGACTATGGTGTGCCGAACACGGTGCCTATACTCAGGTGTCATCTCCGGTGCAGGGTCTTGTCACTTCACTGTGAGGAGCAGCACGTAATAATTTGACCAACGGGTAGTACAGTGCTAGTACTCCTACTACATTGGTAGTACTACTACTAGTACTAGTAACACCACCATCTGGATTTAGGAGTACTACCACGTCCATCTGGATTTTAGTATTTGACTAGCAATATCCAGTAATGCATGTCACAAAAAATGTACTACTCCCTCTGTAAATAAATACATGGTGTATTGTTTTATTCCTATCGGCGGGAGAACTTAATGTCTTTTTGCTAACTAATAGGATTACATGCAATGAACTAAACACTGCATGTCATGTTTGGTAGTCTCAAGTCATTGAAAGCATGCACGGCCCACATCTCTCATTGGTTGATATGTCACGAAATAAGAAACGAGGAGGGAGTTAATGCACCATGCCTAAGTGTTTTGGGATTATTTGGTTTTCATAAGGTGACTTACACAACATTTTTGTTTACATGCATTAACATTTTATTTGTTAAATCAAAGGTCAAATTTTGGCGCAAAATGCAAAGGGGACCAATAAACCAGTAAACATCAAACTTCTCTCGCTTGGCCCCAACTAGAGGTCCGGTGAGATGACTATACTACACCGGCACGAAGGGGGACGCAGCTTCATTGACTTACTGCAACTGCATTTGGGTGAATGACATGTGGGCCCAAGGGGTGGCTGACCCACCTATCATACAGCCAAAGGCAGGTGCAGTAGAGGGCAGTAGTACGAAATCCTACGCACCTACGCATGCTAACCAAGGGCAAGAGTGATCACTCGAATCGCAAGATCAGTTGACTAGAAGCTAAGCTAGACCCATGGAGGCGATGAGCGCGAGCATCAGCCGGCTGTGCCAGATGGTCCATGACGCCGGCCTGCGGCCCGACACCGAGGAATGTCTCCAGGTATTGCTTGAGGCCGCCAGGGCGAGGGGCCACTTGGACGACAGCTTTGTCTCCTTGTTCGACGAGGTCCTCGTCGGTTTCCTCGACAAGTTCACCGTCATCAAGAAGCTCGCAGACGCCTCCAGCCGACGCGCCCAGGCTCTGTGATGCCCGCCACCCTCAAAGGCCACTATGGTGACAACCTCTTTGACGCACTGGTGGCCCTGCGACTGCCCGTCGTCGCTCCGAAGAATGTCCACCTCGAGGTCGCGCTCGCCGCGCAGCGCCTGGCGCAGCAAGACACCATCGACATAATCACCCATGTCTATGCGCAAATCATCCACAAGGACTACTACATGCAAGAGGAGGATGATAGTACCCTGGCCTTCTTGGACCGCAGGGCAACCTTGGACGGCATTGTTCAGAAGCACGTTGAGCTCGCCACCAACGCCGCTGCTCCTCACACATCGGTTGGTGACCCGGCGCACTAGGGCGTGAGGATGTCGTTGATGGATCCGTATGTATTTTTATCTTTCCGTCAAATCCATGTAGTAGTATATGGTACTACTAGTAATTATCTTACCTTTCGCATGAACTTCATAATTTTAGTACGTACTCCATGCCTGAACGGCGCCAGAACCAAACTTCTCATTACTCTAGGCAAAATCATTATTTTCTATCTATCGGTCGCGCCATGGAGCAGAACCAAATTTTACCAGTTACGAGTTCAAAAGGAAAAGCCCGCCGTGTTCGCGTCGCACCCCCACACGGTTAGTCCGGCATGTCGCTCAAGGGGGAATGCGTGCGGTGTTGCATTTTCACTTACAAGTGGGACCGCAGTTGAGCAAACAGACTATCGGCAAACCCCCACCCCGCCCACCGTGCGATGGCTGAGAAAACAGGAGGGAGAAGAGATGGTTGTAGCACAGACTCAAAGAAAATTGGTGCCGGATGGGACTCGTGTGGGTGGCATGTGTCGTACTGCTACAAGTGAATGCTAGTTATGGCCCATGCCACCCCACTATATCAAGCCTATATCGAGGTACGTAGAACAAATTTCTTGGAGTCCGTGCTCAGCCCTTGAAAGCACAAGTGCTCCCTAGGTGGTTTTGGTAATTAATGTCAACATATCTCTTGTTGGACTAACACTTTTATCTAGTATGTTTCAGATAAGTTCAACAATGGAGTGGCATGGACTAAAGGATGTGGGAACTCCTTCAAGATGCTAAGGACACAGGATTGGCTCAAGCTTCAAGCTCAAGATTCTTCATTTTACATTTTAGTGATCCAAGATCACATTGAGTCTATAGGAAAAGCCAATACTATCAAGGAGGGATGAGGTGTTTCTTAATGAGCCTCTTGCTTCAAGTGCTTAGTGATATGCTCCAAATACCCTCAACTACTTTCCCACTTCCACACATATGTCCTAAACCTAAAGTCAAACTCGGCCCCACTGATTCTTTCTATCCGGCGCCATCGAGTTTGGATGTCTTAGCCACTGCCACAAACCCTAGGCGAATCGGTCTCACCGATAGGGATCTCGGTCTCACCGAGATGGGATTGTAATCTCTCTGTGTATGTCCATTATCAAAATCGGTCTCACCGAGTTTGAGCAATCGGTACTACCAAGATTACAATGCAAACTTTCTGGTTGACTCATTACCAAAATCGGTCCCACCGAGTTTGATAATCGGTCCAACCGAGTTTGCCTGACCAACTCTCTGGTTAGCTAATTACCAAAATCGGTCCTACCGAGTTTGTGTAATCGGTCTCACCGAGATTACGTTATGCCCTAACCCTAACCATATCGGTCCTACCGAGTTGCATTTCGGTCCCACCGAAAATCCTAACGGTCACTAGATTTGCTGAATCGGTCTGACTGAGTTTCTCAATTCGGTCCCACCGAGTTTGGCAAGTTGTGTGTAACGGTTAGATTTTGTGTGGAGGCTATATATACCCCTCCACCTCCTCTTCATTCGTGGAGAGAGCCATCAGACTGAACCTACACTTCCAGCATCCTATTTCTGAGAGAGAACTACCTACTCATGTGTTGAGGCCAAGATATTCCATTCCTACAATATGAATCTTGATCTCTAGCCTTCCCCAAGTTGCTTTCCACTCAAATCCTCTTTCCACCAGATCCAAATCCTATGAGAGAGAGTTGAGTGTTGGGGAGACTATCATTTGAAGCACAAGAGAAAGGAGTTCATCATCAACGCACCATTTGTTACTTCTTGGAGAGTGGTGTCTCCTAGATTGGCTAGGTGTCACTTGGGAGCCTCCGACAAGATTGTGGAGTTGAACCAAGGAGTTTGCAAGGGCAAGGAGATCGCCTACTTCGTGAAGATCTATCGCTAGTGAGGCAAGTCCTTCATGGGCGACGGCCATGGTGGGATAGACAAGGTTGCTTCTTTGTGGACCCTTCTTGGGTGGAGCCCTCCGTGGACTCGTGCAACTGTTACCCTTCGTGGGTTGAAGTCTCCATCAACGTGGATGTACGATAGCATCACCTATCGGAACCACGCCAAAAACATCCGTGTCTCCAACTGCGTTTGAATCCTCCAAAACCCTTCCCTTTACATTCTTGAAAGTTGCATGCTTTATTTTCCGCTGCTCATATACTCTTTGCATGCTTGCTTGCTATATGTTGTGAATGTTAAATTTGTGCCTAAATTCCACTTAAATTTAAGAAAAGCCTAAAAATTGCAACTTTGGTATTTAGTGTCTAATCACCCCCCCCCCCTCTAGACACCTCTTCTCAAGGTCCTACAAGTGGTATCAGAGCATTGGTCTCCATTGCTTTGGTTTAATCGCCATTGGAGGAAGATGGATGAGTCTACTTTGGGGAGTCTTGGACATAGAGTGCCTATTCTTGATGGAGAGTATTTTCATGAGTGGAAAAATGAGATGCTTGTAATTTTCAATCAATATCATTTGAACAAGTACATTGCTAGTCCTTGTGCACCTTGTGTTGATCCTATGCATCCTACCCTTGATGAGTCTATTGACATGATTAGGAATGTTAGAACTGTTAATCTTATCACTAGAGGCTTGCCTAGAAACCTGATTATAAAACTGCCTACTCTTGAGTGTGCCTACACTATATGGAAATTTCTTGAGGAATGATTTCCTGCTTATTCTTTGAAAAATCTTGATGAAATTCTCCATAAGCCTATTGCCTTGAGTACAATGAATACTAGTGATCCTATGTTTGGTGATCGTCTATTTGAGCTTACAAACCTTATGCGTGCCAAAGGAAATGTTGGTATTATTAGTGATATTATTTCCGAAGCTATAAAAATTCATAGACAAGATCATTGTCAAAATCACTCTAACGATTCATCCTCTCTAGGACTTGATCCACCACATGACGATGTTGAACATGGATACTATGATGAGGATGATGATAGTGACTTCGATCTTGATGATGCAATGAGACATTTTGGTCTTATGGCAAATCTTCGGGGATACATGTCAGGAGGAAAGGAATGGGTCCTTGACAGTGGATGTACCGATCACATGACCGGAGATAAAGACATGTTTCGTGAGCATGCTGATAATGATAGTCCTCGAAAGTGTGTCACTTTCGGTGACAACTCAAAGGGTAAGGTGGTTGGCCTCGGTAAGGTGGCCATCTCACATGATAGCTCCATACAAAATGTCATGCTCGTTGAATCTCTTGGATACAACTTACTTTCAGTATCTAGACTTGCTGATTTCGGTTTCAATGTCTTATTTACTGAAGTTGATTGTCAAGTGTTTCGTTGAGACAATCATAAAATGGTCTTTACAGGCATACGTAGAGGTGATCTATACATTTTTGATTTCACTAAAAAGGCTCAACCTAAAACTTGCTTCATTGCTAAATCCTCAAAAGGTTGGTTATGGCATAGACGACTAGGTCACGTTGGCATGAGAAACCTTGACAAGCTTATTAAAGGAAATCATATCCTTGGAGTTAATGATGTCATATTTGATAAGGATAGACTTTGCAGTGCTTGTCAAGCAGGTAAACAGGTTGGAGGAAGGCATCCCGTGAAGAACATCATGACCACAAAGAGGCCACTTGAGCTACTTCACATGGATCTCTTTGGTCCCAACTCTTACAAGAGTCTCGGTGGAAATTCTTTTGGTCTAGTTATAGTTGATGATTTTTCCAGATTTACGTGGGTGTTCTTTCTCGATGATAAATTGTCAGGACCCCGACTCGATGTCACATCGATCTAGCCTGTAACACCTCATATCACTTTGCGGCCTCACGCATGGTATCCCCACGGGTGTCGCCTTACCTTTGCCCGGGACCGTTTGCGCCTTTTGGCTCACGTATATGATAGTGTCGCTAGCATCCATATGATAAGGAGCCCGGGCTGACATGACTAGTCGTAAGCCCAAAGTGGCACAGACTTACAGGGACAGGCATCCATGACCCAGCTTCGAACGTGTCAGTCATCAGCAAGTGGGTCCGGGCTGTAGCACTGGGCTAGCAGGACTCCGGTAAACCGGGCTGTAGCGGGCTAACAGGACTCCGGTACTCAATGCGTGACATTTCCCCGAAGGGACAGACACAAGAACGAAGAAGGACACATGCCGGCCAGCCTAAGTGTTCCGGAGCAGTAGCAAGCTACCATGGCTCAGTGGAAACACTAGGAGACATTTCCCGGTAAGAGAGGCTACTGAGAATAAACAACTAGATAGTCAGATCCCACACATACCAAGCATTTCAATAACATACACACAATATGCTCGATATGTGCAAATACAACATGGCATCACAACATGACTCTACAACTCAAGTATTTTATTCAATAGGCTCCGAGGAGCGAGATATTACAAACATGGGTCTCATGACCCAACATTCAGAGCATACAAATCAAAACACAAGCGGAAGCTATCATGTCTGAGTACATACATCTATAAATGAAAAAGGCTTGAAAGCCTGACTATCTACCAGATCCTGCCGAGGGCACAAGATCGTAGCTGAGGTAACAAGCTAACGTCGAAGTCCATGTGGAACTACTAGCGAGACCAAAGTCTCTCTGCAAAAACATAAATAGGCAAACGTGAGTACAAATGTACCCAGCAAGACTTACATCAGAACTAACTACATATGCATCATTATCAACAAGGGCATGGTGGGGTTTAACTGCAGCAAGCCAGCTTTGACTCGGTGGCTAACCTGAACTACGAATGCAAGTAACTCTTTTGAGGTGGCGCACACGAGTCCACATATTCACCATATCAATACACCACTATGGATCCGCTCCCGTCTCCCTACGAGAACGCCATCCATAGCACTCACGCTTATCTTGCGTATTTTAGAGTATCCACTTTCACTTGTCTATGAACTGATATAAGCAACCCAGAAGTCCTTTTCCACGGACACGGCTATTCGAATAGATGATATTAACCCTGCAGGGGTGTACTTCCTCATACATGTTTCCACCACTTAGCGTCTGCACACGACATGTGCTCGGCAGACTTCAAGCGAAAGCCGGCGTGGGTGTAGACCACGACCTACCTAAACACTCAAGTCTCTAGTCCAGGTTTATCGCCTATTCGGGTTCCATCCATGAGGAGATCCGGCCGGAGTTTCGCTCACAGCCCCAAACGATGTGAACAGGGTTCCCGAGATACCAAACGGGCATCCGGTACACCGTGCCACGTACCTACCACATCACAGCCCACCCCTACGGTCAGCGCTGTCCACGGCCTCCAGTAAGCTACAAACACCAGAAACTACTTGCAACTCCTGGACAGAGGACTAGGGTGAATAAGAAGTCGAGCGGGGTCATATTTCAGGGCCCAATGTATGGTAGTAGCTGAATCATGGATCACAAACACAGAACTCAGTTCCTAAGGACGGCTTTAATGAGACAACCCACCATGTACTCCTACATGGCCTCTCACCGATACCTTTTACCAAATCGTGTTCACACACTTAGCTCACACACAGTAGGACAAGTTCACACACCTCTGATTCATCCCCGATGAATCAGACCTGACTCAACTCTAAGCAGTAGCAGGCATGACAAACAAGCATGAATGAGTAGGCACAACAGGGCTCAAACAACTCCTACTCATGCTAGTGGGTTTCATCTATTTACTGTGGCAATGACAGGTCATGCAAAGGATAAAGGGGTTCAGCTACCGCAGCAAGTAACAGATGAATCGGTGTTGTCCTAATGCATTAAAAGAGAGCAGGAGCGAGAGAGTAGGATTGTATCGGAATGAACAAGGGGGTTTTGCTTGCCAGGCACTTCTGAAGATAACATTGAGTCTTCATCAGTGTCAACGATCACATCGTCGGAACATCGTCTACCGAGAGGGGACAGATACCGGCAACAGAGAAGAATACAATCAATGCAATGCACAATATGATGCATGCTCATGACATGGCAATATGAGTGTGTTTTGGGCTAATGCAACTAGCAACAGGTTAAATGGGGTTGGTTTGAATACAAGATTCAAATTCAAACTCCATATGTGATTATTTAAATGCCATTTAGTTGATTTGTGCTAAACAGCAGCTATAAATTGTTCTAACATGCATGAAAGTGGTACAGATGGATTCCTTGAATTTTTCTGATAATTTTCCATATATAAATTATTTCATTCTGACTTACGATTGATTTTCTATGAATTTTAGAAGTTTATACAATTTTCTGGAATTTCCTGAATATTTTATAAAATAAACTAAATTCCAGAAAAGGAATATTGCGTCAGCACGACGCCGGGGTGATGTCAGCAGGTCAAAGGCGTCGACCAGGTCAAACCTGGCCAGTGGGGCCCACTGGTCAGTGACCCAGTCAACTAACCAAGTTAGTTAGCCCTAACTAACTGGATTGGGCCCACTGGTCAGCGACTAGCCTAAATATGATTAGCCCTAACTAACTTAGTTAGCCGGGCGGGGCCCGCATGTCAGTGGCTCAGTGGCTTAGCCGAAATTAGTTATTAACTTAACCAAAGTTAGTAGGGGCCGGGCCCACCCGTCAGTGACCCTGGGGAAGTCAAACAGGGTCAAATCCCGGGTCAGTGGGGTCAAACCCACCGGCGACATGACGTCGGCGAGGCCCGAGACGGCGGCGATGCGCGGAATCGCAGCACAGGCCACGGATCGAGGCGGGGATGGCACCGTTGGAACCCCAAGCCTCGTTTGCGTCCTCTGGTGCTAGTGGGGTCGTCGAAGACAACTCAGATCGACGGCGGCGTCCGCTTCCGCGGCGGCCGGAGCTCGGCTAAGTGCGGGCGCGGTGCTGCAGCTCATAGGTGAGTGAACGAAGGTGCTAGGCAGCACCTAAAGGGCGGCAGGAGCATGTCGAAGCTGCTATGCGAGGCAGAGGTGCTCGGGGCACGGAGCTCGCCGGCCATGGCGGACGGCGGCTTCGGGTGCTCGTGGGGCGGCGGCTACAGGGCGCGCACGAGAGAGAGAGGTGAGGGGAAACGACGGTAAGCTCACAGGGACGCAGCAGGGTGGCTCAGTGGGCTCGGGGACGCGCCAGACGTCGCGAATCGACGGCGGTGAGCTTCGGTGGCCGGCGACGGGAACGGCGATGGTGGCGGCGTTGCAGCGCGTCCGGGACCTCGTGGCTCGGTGGAGAGGAAGAGGGGGTCGAGGCGGAGCCTCTGGGCGCAACGGCAAGGCGGGGCAGTGGCTGTGGCCATGGCAGCAGCGAGCGGCGGCGGTGAGCGCGCTCGGTGGCGAGAGAGAGGGGTCCAGGGGAGAGGATGAGGATGCGGGAGAGTGAGAGAGAGAGGCAGGGAGGTGCGTGGCGTCTCCGGGGCGTCGAGGAGGAAGCAGGAGGTGGCCAGGGGAAGCAGGAGGTGGCCGAGGCCTCTCGGGCGCGCGCCACGCCTCGCCTCTGCCTACTGGCAGAGGAAGACGACAGGGGGGGAGTGGAGATGGGCTGGGCCGTGCTGGGCCAGGTAAGTGGGCGCCAGGTAAGCCCAGGTAGGTTTCTGTTCTTTTATTATTTTTCTGCTGTTTTGTTTAATTTGTTTATTTATTTTGCCACTGTTTTCAAATAGAACAATTCCAAACCAGTGTCAAAATTCCTCTGAATATATTTATGTTGCTTAATGGACTTTTCCAAAAGCACATAAAATGTTTCAGGGTATTTGGAAATATATTCTATACAAGTTATGAATATAATTCCAAATGCAAATAAAATAATGATTTAAATTCAGTGCCCAAAATATTCCTCAAAAATGCTCATTATTTTTGGTTCGGTGCAAAAACCTTTGCCAAATATAACCAACATTATTTAAGGCCATTTTGGAAACACTGAATGCAATTTCCAGGGTTCTTTTGCCCTGCTTTTAATTAAAGTTTTGAGGCTTCAACAATCCTCAATTCATGTTTCAGAAATTTAAATATGATGCAGCAACCAAGCTAGCCCAAGTGCATAGCAAAGCCAGGGATGTGACATAAATCGCAGGTTCAGAAGATCTTCAAAAACTTCGCTAGGAAGGCCCAAAATCAATTTGAAGTGAAGATCAAGAAGGTTCGCAGCGACAACGGAACGGAGTTCAAGAACGCAAATGTGGACACCTTTCTTGACGAAGAAGGGATTTCACACGATTTCTCGGCTACGTACACACCTCAACAAAATGGAGTTGTTGAGAGGAAGAATCGGACGCTCATCGAAATGGCAAGAACGATGCTTGATGAGTACAAGACGTCGAAGAACTTGTGGGCAGAAGCGGTTGAGACAGCTTGTCATGCAACAAACTGCTTGTATCTTCACAAGCTACTCGGCAAGACGGCATACGAGCTCCTCACCGGTAACAAACCCCAAGTTGGATACTTTCGAGTATTCGGCTCAAAGTGCTACATTCTTGATAAGCATCGTCGTTCTAAATTTGCTCCTAAGTCTCATGAAGGATTCCTACTAGGTTATGGCTCAAACTCTCACACTTATCGTGTCTACAACAATTTCACCTAAAAGGTTGAAGAGACGGTAGATGTGAAGTTTGATGAATCTAACGGCTCGCAAGTAGAGCAATTGCCAATTGATGTAGGAGACAAAGATCCTTCGGAAGCAATCCAAGACTTGTCTATTGGCAAGGTTCATCCAACGGAGGTGAAGGAGAGTACCTCGTCTGTCCAAGTGGAAGCTTCTACTTCACGACAAGGTGAACCAAGAGTTGACACGGAAGCATCCACAAGTGGGACACACCAAGATGAAGAAAACGAGGAAGTGCATCAAGATGAACGTCAACGACCTCCTTCTCCACCATGACAAGAGAACGACAACGCCAACAATGAAGAAGGCCAAGAAGAAGAACAAGATGAAGAAGATGTTCAACGAAGATCCAAGCAAAAGCTTTCACAAGTTCGAGCAAGAATTTCTAAAGACCATCCCGTCGAGCAAATCTACAATGATATTCAAACTGGGAGAATCACTCACTCTAAAACTCGTCTAGCTAACTTTTGTGAAAACTATTCTTTCATCTCTAGCATTGAACCTATGAAGGTCGAAGAAGCATTGGAAGATCCGGATTGGATAAATGCTATGCATGAAGAGCTACACAACTTTGAGAGGAACCAAGTTTGGACATTGGTTGAGAAGCCCGACAACAACCACAACATCATCGGTACCAAATGGGTGTTTCGCAACAAGTAAGATGAAGATGGACAAGTAGTTCGCAACAAAGCACGTCTCGTCGCCCAAGGCTACACACAAGTCAAAGGTATGGACTATGCTGAGACTTATGCTCCCGTTGCTAGACTTGAGTCTATTCGCATCTTACTTGCCTATGCTAATCACCATGATATCACCTTGTACCAAATGGACATCAAAAGTGCTTTTCTAAATGGTGAAATAGAGGAGGAAGTTTATGTTAAACAACCTCCCGGATTTGTCAATCCTAAGAAACCCAATCATGTTTACAAACTTCACAAAGTGCTTTATGGTCTTAAACAAGCTCCTAGAGCATGGTATAAATGCTTGACCAAGTTCCTTATTGAAAAAGGCTTTGAAATTGGGAAAATTGATTCCACACTCTTTACTAAAAGGGTTAATGGTGAACTATTTGTGTGCCAAATCTATGTTGATGATATTATATTTGGTTCAACTAACCCTCATTTTAGTGAAAAGTTTGGGAAGCTAATGTCGGAGAAGTTTGAGATGTCAATGATGAGTGAACTCAAATTCTTTCTTGGGTTGCAAATCAAGCAAACTAAGGAAGGTACTTTTGTCTCTCAAACGAAGTACACTAAGGACTTATTCAAGAAGTTCAATATGCAAGAATGCAAAGATATGTCTACACCCATGCCTACTAGTGGACATCTTGATTTGACCAAAGATGGTGAACCGGTCGATCAAAAGGTTTATCGCTCTATGATTGGTTCATTGTTATATCTATGTGCTTCACGTCCCGATATTATGCTAAGTGTGTGCATGTGTGCACGATATCAAGCTGCTCCTAAAGAATGTCATCTTAAGGCTGTGAAAAGGATAGTGAGATACTTAAAACATACACCAAATTTTGGCATTTGGTATCCTAAGAGGGCCTCTTTCGATCTTGTTGGCTACTCTGACTCAGACTATGCCGGAGACAAGGTTGATAGAAAGTCTACTTCTGGTACTTGTCAATTTCTTGGTAGATCTCTTGTGTCTTGGTCTTCCAAGAAACAAAACTCGGTATCCTTATCCACCGCCGAAGCGGAATACATTGCCGCTGGTTCATGTTGTGCTCAATTACTTTGGATGACCCAAACTCTTAAAGATTATGGGATATATGTGAAACATGTTCCATTGCTTTGTGACAATGAAAGTGCTATCAAAATTGGTCATGTCCTATGCAACATTCTCGAACTAAGCATATTGAAGTTTGTCATCATTTCATTCGAGATCATGTTGCTAAGGGTGACATTGATCTTAAGCATGTTTGCACCGAAAAGCAATTAGCGGATATATTCACTAAACCTCTTGATGAGAAAGTGTTTTGCAGGTTGAGAGGAGAATTGAACATCATTGATGCTTCAAACTTGGAGTAGAAACTCCATTGGATACATGCAAGACATGAGCTTATGACTAATCCTTGATATTTCTCTTATGATGAAAATCTTATGTCTTGGATATATTTGTATCTTGCATGTTATCTAACCCATGTAGGTACTTGGTTGAATCAAATTCCATGAGATTGTAACCTACTCACATCTTGAGCAATCTTTACATCACCAAGTCTCTACATAAAGGTGGTTGAAGACAAGGAAGCACGAAACCATTCGAACATATCCCTTGACAAATTCTATGTTGAGCTTCATGATTGTCATTTTTGGATACACAAGTGCTCTTCCTTGCAAGAACTAACCCATGTAGGTAGATGGACTCAAATTCCAAGTGGTGCTCCCAATTCTTGATGAGCTACATCAACCTCGAGCAACTCACACAAGTTCAACTACATGGACAACAACACCAACCAAGGTATGGTATTCCATCTTAGAGAAACTTTACTCCAAGACATGAGCTAAAGCAACTCGACAAGATGTGAATACATCAAGATGCTTAAACGAAAAATGGCAACCCCATTTTTGAGCTTAAACAATGAGTATGACCTATGATCAAGTGATCTCACTTGACTCCTAAGTCAATATACTCTAACATAGGTGACTTTGTCGCCGACCATCTCTAGATGAAGTTCCCTTGTGTTTTCTTCTGTGTTTCTGCATTTGTCTCATGCATATCTGTTTTCCCTTCCAAAAAAAACTTCATCTACATTTCTTTTTTTTGCTCTGCATTTTATGCATCCAATTCATTGCATATCATTTAGTTAATTCCTTGCAAATCTTTGTGAGATCTTTCTAGTCTAGTGAGCTGAGGTGACAAGTGTTTTCTCTGCGATGAACTCGGTTACACCGATTTGTTATTTTCGGTCCAACCGAAAACTCTCGGTACCACCGAAGCATACCACTCGGTGCCACTGATTTCACAACAGGAAAAACAGTTTGCCACTTTTTCTGAGTTTCTTCTGATCCAGCTCCACTCAATGAATCTTGTCCTCTACAAGCATCACATTTTTATCATTGCTTTATGTTGTGCCTCAAGGATCAAACCCATTCACGACAAATTCCAGAGGGAGAGAGATTACATCTTTATCAAGCCCTTCTTGGAAATTGATGTCAAAGGGGGAGAGAGAGAGATCACATCAAAGCTTATCATTTTAGAGAGAGTATCACCTTCTCAGGGGGAGAGAGATCCTTCAGGGAGAGAGAGAGAGAGAGAGAGAGATCTCCAGGAGGGGAGAATACTAGTAGAAAGTATTTCTCAAGGATCCCAGATGCTTGATGTTCAAGAGGAGAGATGCCACATGTCTTCTTGAGGGGAAAGACATGTTCATATGTGCTTACTTGCATTAGTTTGCATTAGCTCTGTTCATTTATATCTTTCAGCTCTGATTTTCTGTTCCTATCTTCTCCCAGTATCCCATGTTAGATTCAGGGGGAGCAAGGAAAGAAATCATTCAAATTCATTGCATATCTTTACTCTCGGGGACATGTCTAATCAAATGTAGTACTTAGCACTCACTCTCTACATGTCATCCCAGTCTTGGTATTATTGTGGTTTCTTCTATTTGCTCTGGCAAGTAGGTGCATCTGTGTTATCTAACCTTGTTTATGCAGGTTCATTCCATCCTAAGCCAACTCAAGACTACAAGGTAAGTATATGCATCACAATCATGTGTATGAGGAATTCTTGCTGATGTACATACTGTTTGCAAGAAGGACTCATGGGCATGAAGGTATTTCCTTTAATATGTTTTTGCTCTGATGCATATGGCCAAGATACATGTAACACATTGCCTGCTCTATCATGGTTATGCTCTCATATGCTTCTATATTTCATATTCACATGATTGCATACATGTAGGGGGGCTATGCTTGTTACATGTCTTTCCAAAGCTTTACTTGCTATTCTTTATATCTTTATCTAAAGCTTTGATGTATGTTGTCATCAATTACCAAAAAGGGGGAGATTGAAAGCACAAGTGCTCCCTAGGTGGTTTTGGTAATTAATGTCAACATATCTCTTGTTGGACTAACACTTTTATCTAGTATGTTTCAGATAAGTTCAACAATGGAGTGGCATGGACTAAAGGATGTGGGAACTCCTTCAAGATGCTAAGGACACAGGATTGGCTCAAGCTTCAAGCTCAAGATTCTTCATTTTACATTTTAGTGATCCAAGAGCACATTGAGTCTATAGGAAAAGCCAATACTATCAAGGAGGGATGAGGTGTTGCTTAATGAGCCTCTTGCTTCAAGTGCTTAGTGATATGCTCCAAATACCCTCAACTACTTTCCCACTTCCACACATATGTCCTAAACCTAAAGTCAAACTCGGCCCCACTGATTCTTTCTATCTGGCGCCATCGAGTTTGGATGTCTTAGCCACTGCCACAAACCCTAGGCGAATCGGTCTCACCGATAGGGATCTCGGTCTCACCGAGATGGGATTGTAATCTTTCTGTGTATGTCCATTATCAAAATCGGTCTCACCGAGTTTGAGCAATCGGTACTACCGAGATTACAATGCAAACTTTCTGGTTGACTCATTACCAAAATCGGTCCCACCGAGTTTGATAATCGGTCCAACCGAGTTTGCCTGACCAACTCTCTGGTTAGCTAATTACCAAAATCGGTCCTACCGAGTTTGTGTAATTGGTCTCACCGAGATTACGTTATGCCCTAACCCTAACCATATCGGTCCTACCGAGTTGCATTTCGGTCCCACCAAAAATCCTAACGGTCACTAGATTTGCTAAATCGGTCTGACCGAGTTTTTCAATTCGGTCCCACCGAGTTTGGCAAGTTGTGTGTAACGGTTAGATTTTGTGTGGAGGCTATATATACCCCTCCACCTCCTCTTCATTCGTGGAGAGAGCCATCAGGCTGAACCTACACTTCCAGCATCCTATTTCTGAGAGAGAACTACCTACTCGTGTGTTGAGGCCAAGATATTCCATTCCTACCATATGAATCTTGATCTCTAGCCTTCCCCAAGTTGCTTTCCACTCAAATCCTCTTTCCACCAGATCCAAATCCTATTACGTGCCTCCTTATTACGTGCAAAATAATGATTCCTCCACCTGACATCTGGGACCCACCGAAAGGGCCTCTGTATTTCACAAAAAAACGTTACCGCCGCTGACAGCTCAGACCCACCAGCTATATCTTCGCAGGGAAGGAAGTGCCTCCTTATTACACACAAAAAAATGAATACTCCCTGAGGGAGTCCTGGATAAGGGGGTATCCGGACAGCCGGACTATATTCATCGTCCAGACTATAGGAGCGTCAAGATACAAGACTTAAGACTTCGACTCGTGTCCGGATGGGACTCTCCTTTGCGTGGAAGACAAGCTTGGCGATCCGGATATTACGTTTCCTTCCTTGTAACTGACTCCATGTAAACCCTAGCTCTCCCGTGTCTATATAAACCGGAGAGGATGGTCCTTAGAAGGCCGATCACAATTATAATCATACCATCATAGGCTAGCTCTTAGGGTTTAGCCTCTACGATCTCGTGGTAGATCTACTCTTGTATTCCACATATCTTCAATATTAATCAAGCAGGAAGTAGGTTTTACCTCTATCGAGAGGGCCCGAACCTGGGTAAACATTGTGTCCCTTGCTTCCTGTTACCATCAGCCTAAGACGCACAGATCGGGACCCCCTACCCGAGATCCGCCGGTTTTGACACCGACATTGGTGCTTTCATTGGGAGTTCCTCTATGTCGTCGCTTCAAGGCTTGATGGCGTCTTCAATCATCAACAACACAGTCCAGGGTGAGACTTTTCTCCCCGGACAAATCTTTGCGTTCGGCGGCTTCGCACTGCGGGCCAATTCGCTTGGCCAGTTGGAGCAGATCGACAGCTTCGCCCCTGGCCACCAGATCAGGTTCGGAAACTTGAACTACATGGCAGATATCTGCGGAGACTTGATCTTCGACGGATTCGAGCCCGCGCCAGGAGCGCCGGACAGCCACGACGAGCACGGCCTAGACCAGCTGTTGGACAGTGCCCGGGACATCATCCCCGAAGCATCCCCGGATCTAAATCCAGGGGAGGTTGCGTTGCCTATGGACGGAGGGCTGGACCCCGCCCCGCAGGCCGCACACTCATCGGCGGTGGAGCCAAACACAGGTCTCACCTCTGTGGAGGCCTGTAACCCTGGGCCCCCGGACTCTTATCCGGCCGTTGGCCCTGGCCCGCACAATCTCGAGCCAGCCGAGCCAGGTTGGGCTCCGGTGATGGAGTTTACCGCTGCGGACCTCTTTCAGCACTCGCCTTTTGGCGACATGTTGAACTCATTAAAGTCTCTCTCTCTGTCAGGAGGCTCTGAGCCGAACTATGTCCGGCTTGAGTGGGAAGCAGGCGACGAAGGAATTCGCCGCCCACCCACCACCCACTTTGTCGCCACGATCGATGATTTAACCAACATGCTCGACTTTGACTTCGAAGACATCGATGGTATGGACGACGATGCAGGAGACATACAGGAGCCACCGCTCACAGGGCAGTGGACAGCCACCTCTTCATATGATATATATATGGTGGACACCCCGAAAGAAACCAATGGCGATGAGGCAACGGAGGATAACCCCTCCAAGAAGAAAGCAAAGCATGGGCGTCGCCAGCGCCGCTCCAAGCCCCGCCAAGGCAATATCGGCACCGGAGACGATAATAATCCGGATGGTGCCGACGAT
Organism: Triticum dicoccoides; assembly: GCF_002162155.2. NCBI lineage: Eukaryota > Viridiplantae > Streptophyta > Magnoliopsida > Poales > Poaceae > Triticum > Triticum dicoccoides. Next base: position 597,187,041 of record NC_041383.1, read on the forward strand.
GAATACAACCCCGAACAGCCCACCTTCGAGCAGGCCGAACAGGAAGACGAGCATGACAGCCCAGATGAACAGGCGACAGACGGGTATCCGGAGGAGGACAACTACATGCCCCTCTCCGAAGACGAGATTAGCCTCGGCGACGACGAGTTCGGCATACTCGAAGACCCCGCAGAGCAGGAGCGCTTCAAGCGCTGGCTTATTGCCACTACGAGAAGCCTGAAGAAGAAGCGGCAGCAGCTCCAAGCTGACCAAGATCTGCTCACAGACAGATGGACAGAAGTCCTGGCAGCCGAGGAATATGGACTCGAGCGCCCCACGGCTGATCGACCGCCTCGAGGTCGGGACAAAATGACATATCAGCCGAAATACCAGCCTGTACCCCCGCGCCGGTTTACTACGACCCGGGGTAATACTCAGGACCTGCGCGATAAACTGGATAACGCCACAGGACAACCAAGGTTGATCTACGGATCACGGGGGCGCGCCGAAGCACATGACGATGACCGTCATACCATATACACTAACATCAAATCTGGCCAGGCCGAATACAACCAGAACCAGTCAGACGCAGCCGTACTGCACCGTGACATAGCCCGACATAGAGGCGTCGCACACCCCCTCTGCTTCACTGATGAAGTGATGGATCATGAATTCCCAGAAGGGTTTAAACCCGTAAACATCGAATCATACGATGGCACAATAGACCCCGCGGTATGGATCAAGGATTTCCTTCTCCACATTCACATGGCCCGCGGAGATGATCTACATGCCATCAAGTATTTTCCCCTTAAGCTCAAAGGACCTGCCCAGCACTGGCTAAACAACCTGCCCGCAAATTCCATTGGCAGTTGGGAAAATCTGGAAGACGCATTTCTTGACAACTTCCAGGGCACATATGTGCGACCTCCGGATGCCGATGACTTGAGCCACATTACTCAACAGCCCGGAGAATCAGCCAGGAAATTCGGGACTCGGTTCCTAACTAAAAAGAACCAAATAGTCGACTGTCCGGACACCGAAGCCCTGACAGCTTTCAAGCATAATATCCGTGACGAGTGGCTCGCCAGACGCCTCAGCCAGAAGAAACCCAAGTCCATGGCAGCTCTTACGATACTAATGACCCGCTTTTGCATGGGCGAGGACAACTGGTTGGCTCGCAGTAGCACTACGCCATATTCTGGAACTTCAGATGTCCGGGACAATAATGCCAAGCCACGGCGCAACAGACACAAGCGACGGAACAACGGTGACAACACCAAGGATACGGCGGTCAATGCCGGATTCAGTGGATCCAAATCCGGCCAGCGGAAGAAGCCATTCAAGCGTAACAATCAAGGACCGTCCAGTCTGGACCGTATACTGGAGCGCTCGTGCCAAATTCATGGCACCCCGGACAAGCTAGCCAACCACACCAACAGAGACTGCTGGGTATTTAAACAGGCCAGGAAAATAAACGCCGAAAACAATGACAAGGGGTTGCACAGCGACGATGACGATGAGCCCCGGCGTCCGAACATGGGGAGGGCAGAAGAAATTTCCCCCCCGGGTGAAAACGGTCAGCATGATCTACGCCACCCACATCCCCAAGCGGGAACGGAAGCGAGCACTAGGGACGTATATGCGATGGAGCCAGTCGTCCCCAAATTCAACCCATGGTCAGCTTGTCCGATCACCTTTGATCATAGGGATCATCCTACTAGCATCCGTCATGGCGGCTCAGCCGCATTGGTTTTAGACCCAATTATAGACGGATTTCACCTCACAAGAGTCCTTATGGACGGAGGCAGCAGCCTGAACCTGCTTTATCAAGACACAGTGCGCAAAATGGGCATCGATCCTTCCAGGATTAAGCCCACCAAAACCACCTTTAAGGCTGTCATTTCTGGAGTAGAGGCCCGTTGTACGGGCTCTATAACATTGGAAGTGGTCTTCGGATCTCCGGATAACTTCCGAAGCGAAGAGCTAATCTTCGATATCGTCCCTTTCCGCAGTGGTTACCACGCACTGCTCGGGCAAACCGCATTTGCTAGATTCAATGCGGTACCACACTATGCATACCTCAAGCTCAAGATGCCAGGCCCGCGCGGGGTCATAACAGTCAATGGGAATATGGACCGCTCTCTCCGTACAGAAGAACACACTGCGGCCCTTGCGGCTGAAGTACAATGCGGCCTCCTCCCGCAAACCACCAATCCAGCGACGACAACCTCAAGCTCCGTCAAGCGAGGGCAGAACACCCCGCAACAGGATCAGCAGGCACCTCAAGAGCATGACTAGCAGTCCGGCCTCCGCCCAAGTCCCACCCAAGCAGCATTCGTGCCACGCGTACACAATTACGCACTCAAAATACCATGGGAATAGGCGGAGGCGTAGCAGTGGCTCAGTCAACAGTACGGTATTGCTTCGTAACCTTTCCTTTTACCCTTAAGGACATCGCTTTAGTGTAGCTTCTCCGGAAGAGCCGGATTGTCGGACTTACAAAGGAGAGGAAACCCAGGAGGTAATAGGCTTCAGGCACACCAGGAAACACCCAGGTGGAATCTATTCATGATCGTTGTTCCTGCTTTATCTATCTGTACGTAGCCTGCTCCTGGATAGGATATGTCAAATAATCCTATTTATCTCCGCGTAATGCATTCATTGGAAACATACGCTTAAACGTATTATTTATCAATGGGAGACAATATACAGCGTCAACTTATTATTATTATTTTTTGCATTTTTTTATAAATGTCTATTTGATTTTGCATCCGTACACTTTGGTATGTTGAGTTTGCCAGGGGCTTCTTATAGCGCCCCATAATACGACAAGACAAGTCCGAACACTTTCAACAGTGCGACACCCCGAACTTATAGCATTATATGCATCAGCTCCGAATCATGTCTTGGGTTACAGTTGGGATAGCCCGGCTCCCTTGTTTTGGTGCCTTACGTTCCGTTAATTCAGCTAAGGTAGCGCAGGGAGAACTACTGCGATTGTGCCCTGGTTTTTCCGGACGAGCACCTCAGTAGAGAAAGCACAAAACTGTCCGACATGATGTGGCGAGAGACTGGTCGCTGTTCGAGAGGTCTTAAAATCCTTAAAGATTTTTCCGCTTTAGGCGATAATTCGGCTTTGTCCAATATAGGCGTGTATAGTGCCCCAATTCAGCCTTCCGGATTCTAGGGGCTTCGCCAAAATTTAAAATCATAGACTTCTATGGCTAAGTGAAGATTATAAAGCCGTATAGTCCGATTGCCTGGTTCGCTGCGCTGGACACCTCCTTAAGGGACCAAACATTTGGATAAAGAGTGTCCGAGTTTTCCACGAACACCCCAGTACTAGTTACATGGGGGCGGAAGCCAACGACTGGCCTACTTTCAGAATTTGATAAACAGCCGCACAGAAGGTAATATTTTAAATCACAAAAGCGCTACATAGTGCAAGTAACTTCGTCTTTAAATTACAAACATGACAGAAGTGAATTCATTCAAAAATTATGTCTTTGGTACATTCATCGGCCACGAGGCAAGCACCCTTCATAACACCATCATAATACTTCTCGGGGACGCGATGCGGCTTGCCCTCCGGCGGCCCATCCTTCACCAGCTTCTCCGCATCCAGCTTGCCCCAATGCACCTTGGCGCGGGCAAGGGCCCGACGGGCACCCTCAATGCAAACGGATCGCTTGATGACTTCCAGTCGCGGACAGGAATCCACCATCCGCTTGATCAGGCCGAAGTAGCTGGTGGGCAGAAGCTCGCCAGGCCATATCCGGACTATGAGATCTTTCATAGCCACTTCGGCCGCCTTGTGAAGTTCGACCAACTGCTTCAGTTGGTCACTCAGAGGCGTTGCATGTTCGGCCCCAGCATACTAGGACCAAAACAACTTCTCCGTTGAGCTCCCCTCCTGGGCACGGTAGAACTCCGCGGCATTTGATATGCTGCGTGGCAGGTCTACGAATGCCCCTGGAGAGCTCCGGATTCGAGTAAGTAAAAGAAACGCCTCCTCCACATGTTTGCTTTGCATAAAAAAATTCTTACCCGCCGCTATTTTTTTGGCCTCCTGGATCTCTTGCTGAGCCCTCTCGGCTTCGGCCTTGGCATCTTTTGTATTTGTAAGGGCCTTTGCAAGCTCGGCCTCTTTTGCTTTAAGCTCCCGCTCCGCAGACTCGAGCTTCTTGCCGAGCTCCTAGAGCTCTTCTTGTACCTCGCCCACTCGGGCCTCTTGCTTTTTGCGCCCCTTGAGTTCCAAGGCCACTTTGTGTTCGGCCTTGGACAGCGCCTTCTTGAGAGACGCCACTTCGATGGTAGCCTCTGTTACCACATCATGACATTTTGTTGTTAGCATAATCAAATTTTATATACTATTCATTAGAGAGGGGAATCATTCACCTTTGCTCTCTTCGAGCTGCCTCCTCGTGAGGCCGAGCTCTCCCTATGCCCGCTCTAAGTCCTGCGTTAGGCCGGCGATTTCGGCCGTGCGAGCAGCAGCAGCTAGTAGCACAGCCTGTTTATTTACATTCAAACTTATTGTTAGACTCCTGCGGATTATAATTGACCCTCCGTTTGGTTCTTCTTTCCGAACACCAAACAGAGTATCAGGGGCTACTACCTATCGGGTGGTTACTTCACATATTTTTACTGATTACCTCAAAGCCTGTTAGGAGGCTGGTGCAGGCTTCAGTTAGTCCACTCTTGGCGAACGAAACCTTCTGAATCACCGCACTCATGAGAGTATGGTGCTCTTCACCTAGGGAAGCGCCTCGAAGCGCTTCCAGTAGACAATCTGGCGCCTGGGGCGCAATGGAAGTCCTTGATACAGACGACCCTCCCTCCATAACGAGGGGCTGCCCGCCTAAGTCCGGAACCACTAAAGGCTCCGGAACAGTGTTCGGCTGAGAGCCCGGCTTGCCGTGGATCTCATCGACACGATCCGCGGGGACCTTAAACCCCGCGAGTCCGACGCCTGGGACGCCGCCATGAGGCGCCTCCAGGGCCACCTCCGCCATCGTCGGGAGCCTTTGGGACAACACCTCCGTGTCGTCCGCAAGACGAGGAGACGTGGCCGTCGGGAGTGAGTTCATTGCTGACTCACTCAAGGACCCGTCCGAAGACGACACTTCCGGATGGGCCCTGGCCGGACTGCATACAAGTTCGGCATTATAAACAAAAATATGAAGCGAAAATTACGATTGAGTGCGAATACTTACGATCGCACAAGGGGCTTCTTCCTGGGCAGCCACCCTTCCTCGCTATCGGTGGCGGTAGCGGAGTAGTCCGAAAGGGATGCCTTTCCCTTCTTGGATGTCCCAGTCTCCTCCACCGGGGCGGCCTTCCTCTTCTTCCCTCCCCCGACACGGGGAGGTGGTGTTTCTCCTTGTTCCTCCCTGCCTCCGTGGGAGGAATCTACCTCGTCCTCATCAGACGACAAGGGTATGACGGCCTTACGCCGGGGGCCTCTCCTGGCCCCCTGGTTCGCCGTCTCAGGCCCCCCATCCTTTCCGGACGGGGCGGCCTCTTCTTCTTCTTCTTCTTCCCCTTCGAGGGAGGAGTGCGCCTCGTCATCTTCCGACGAGGCTTACACAACCTTACTTCAGAGACCCTTTCGGGTCCCCGGGGCCTTCTTGGCGGCCTTCTTCTCCGGCCCCTTATAGGGCGTCGGGACCATCATCTTCGTCAGAAGATCATTGGCTGGACTTTCTGGCAATGGAGCTGGACTGTCGATCCGCTCCGCTATCTCCACATACTCCTAAAACAAATATACACAATCGCTTAGGAATTCTCCATGAATACATCGGGAAGAATCGGACCCAGTGGCGGGCTGAGAACTCACCTGGGTAGGGTGCCATGCGGCATGGAGCCCGCGGTCCTCGGTTATGAGAGGAGGTACTTCGATGGCCTTGAATAGCGCCTTCCACGCGTTCTTGTGCTTCATGCCGTAGAGCCTCTGGAGTGTCCGGTATTCGGCCGGGACGAACTCCCATAGATTGAATGCCCACCTTTGGCACGATAGTATCCGGCGAATGAGCATGACTTGGATCACATTGACAAGCTTGATGTTCTTGTCCTTCATGCCCTTGATGCAGTTGCTGAGTCCGGTCAGCTCTGTAGATTCGCCCCATAGCAGGCCCTTCTGTTCCCAGGAGGTGAGCCGCATAGGGGTTCCAGATCAGAATTCGGGGGCCGCCGCCCAGTCGGAGTCGCGTGGCTTGGTGATGTAGAACCACCCCGATTGCCACTCCTTCACGGTTTTCGCAAAGGAGCCTTCAGGCCAGGTGACATTAGGCATTTTGCCCACCATGGCTCCTCCGCACTCCACTTGTTGGCCACTCATGATCTTCGGGTTCACGCAGAAGATTTGCAGCCACAAGCCGAAATGAGGCTTGATGCGGAGGAAAGCCTCGCATACGACAATGAACGCCGAGATGTTGAGGACGAAGTTCGGAGCTAGATCATGGAATTCTAGCCCGTAATAGAACATGAGTCCGCGGACGAAGGGGTGGAGTGGAAACCCCAGTCCACAGACAAAGTGGGCAAGGAACACGACCCTCTCGTGGGGTCCTGGAGTTGGAATGGCCTGCCCCTCGTCTGGTAGCTGGTGCGCTATATCTACGGCCAAGTATCCGGCCGCCCGGAGATTCGCGATCTTCTTCTCCGTCATGATGGAAGCCACCCACTTGCCTCCTGCTCCGGACATGACTAATTGTGTGGAGAAAACCTGGACTAGGGCACTGGAGCTCGAGGGGGCAAGAGTATGCAAGGGAGGAAGAAGGCGTGGGTAAGAATGGGGAACTTTTATCCCTTTATAGAGGCGACGAAAGTGGTGCGCCTCCCCACTAGCCTATTGAGAATCGCTTACTTCCCAAGCGCCACGATTGATGGCACGGGGGGATTACCCATACCCGTATTAATGAGAATCCCGTGATAAGGGGACATGATCTCTGCTTTGACAAGACGTGTCAAGGAAACCGCCTCGCAATGCGTGCTGCGGCTGGTTGTGAAAGAACGGTTCGAATAATGACCTGACTCTAATGGCATGTCACGTCGTCTAAAAGTTGTCAACTGAAGCATCATTCTCTCTATGGTGGTATGTGAAGATCATTTTGCAGATCCGGACATGACCTACGTGTTCGATGATAACCTTGGAGTATTCGGAGGAGGAACCCGCCTTGCAATGACGAAGACAAGACTGGGCGCCGGACTCATCGTCATTGAAGCCTGGTTCAGGGGCTACTGAGGGAGTCCTGGATAAGGGGGTATCCGGACAGCCGGACTATATTCATCATCCGGACTATAGAAGAGTCAAGATACAAGACTCAAGACTTCGGCTCGTGTCCGGATGGGACTCTCCTTTGCGTGGAAGACAAGCTTGGCGATCCGGATATTATGTTTCCTTCCTTGTAACCGACTCCATGTAAACCCTAGCTCTCCGGTGTCTATATAAACTGGAGAGGATGGTCCTTAGAAGGCCGATCACAATTACAATCATACCATCATAGGCTAGCTCTTACGGTTTAGCCTCTACGATCTCGTGGTCTACTCTTGTATTCCACATATCTTCAATATTAATCAAGCAAGAAGTAGGGTTTTACCTCCGTCGAGAGGGCCCGAACCTGGGTAAACATTGTGTCCCTTGCTTCCTGTTACCATCAGCCTAAGACGCACAGATTGGGACCCCCTACCCGAGATCCGCCGGTTTTGACACCGACACTCCCCCTGCTAGCTAGGACCCAATATAGTGGGCCTACTAAGTTGAGGGAGACGGAGAGCTTTGTCAACTTAGTCAATATGCACGATTCTAACTCGACTGACCGTACGATGTCCATCCAACAGCCGTAGTGCTTCTTCAACCTCTGGTCTTCTTGCTCCAGCCGCCCAAAGCAACGCCAGTCGTGACACCTCCTCCTGCCTCTCGTGGCCGGCTGTGCTGCCGCGGAGGCCTCACCGCCCCCATACTACTCCCACAGCTGGCCAGGCCATCCCTCCACTCCACTCACCCACACCCCCTGTTATTCTGTGGCGACGGCAGCCTCATGCCGCAGCCGAACCAGTGAACCCTCGTACTCCTCTTCGCGTGGGCATCCACTATCGCGTCTTCCCCGGCTCCGCGTCGTCCCCTTCCTAGGCCTCTCCGCCGTCCACCGCCGTGGTGCTCTCGGCGCGGCGTGGTCAATGTGGTCAACGACCGAATTCCATCGGAAGAGTACTGTACGTGGAGAGGCTGACAGCTGGGTCCATGACAGCCGCAAGGAAGTGCCTCCTTATTACGTGAAAAATAATTATTCCTCCACCTGACAGCAGGGACCCACCGGACGGGCCACCAGTATTTCATGAAAAAAAATGTTTCCCCCCTGACTGTTGGGACCCACTGGACGGGCCACCGTATTTCACGAAAAAAACATTTCCCCTGACTACTGGGACCCACCGGACGGGCCACCGTATTTTGTGAAAAAAATGTTCCCCCCACTGTTAGCTCGGACCCACCGGAAGTACCTCCTTATTACGCACAAAAAATGAATACTCCCCCTGCTAGCTGGGACCCACCATGGTGGGAGGCTAACTTGTGGGCCTACTAAGTTGACTGGGACGGAGGCCTTTGTCAACTTTAGTCAATATGAACGATTCTAGCTCCAGTGACCGTACGATGTCCATCCAACGGCCGTAGTGCTTCTTCAACCTCTCGTCTTCTTGCTCCAGCCGCCCAAAGCAGCGCCGGTCGTGCCGCATGCTCCTGCCTCCCGTGGCCGGCTGTGATGCCGCGGAGGCCTCACCGCGTCCTACTACTCCCACCGCTGGCCAGGCCATCCCTCTACTCACCCACACCCCCTGTTATTCTATGGCGACGGCAGCCTCAAACCGCAGCCAAACCAGTGGACCCTCATACTCCTCTCCGCATGGACATCCACTGTCGTGTCTTCCCTGGCTCCGCGTCGTCCCCTTCCTAGGCCTCACCGTCGTCCACCGCCGTGGTGCTCTCGGCGCGGCGTGGTCAACATGGTCAACGACTGACTTCCATCGGAAGAGTACTATACGTGGAGAGGCTGACAGCTGGGTCCATGGCAGCCGCAAGGAAGTGCCTCCTTATTACGCGGAAAATAATTATTCCTCCACCTGACAGCAGGGACCCACCGGACGGGCCACCAGTATTTCGCGAAAAAAACGTTTCCCCCCTGACTGCTGGGACCCACTGGACGGGCCACCGTATTTCATGAAAAAAACATTTCTCCCTGACTGCTGGGACCCACCGGACGGGCCACAGTATTTTGCGAAAAAAACGTTCCCCCCGTTGTTAGCTCGGACCCACCGGAAGTGCCTCCTTATTATACACGAAAAAAATGAATACTTCCCCTGCTAGCTGGGACCCACCATGGTGGGAGGCTGACTTTTGGGCCTACTAAGTTGACTGGGACGGAGGCCTTTGTCAACTTTAGTCAATATGAACCATTCTAGCTCCAGTGACCGTACGATGTCCATCCAACGGCCGTAGTGCTTCTTCAACCTCTGGTCTTCTTGCTCCAGCCGCCCAGAGCAGCACCGGTCGTGCCGCATGCTCCTGCCTCCCGTGGCCGGTTGTGATGCCGCGGAGGCCTCACCGCCTCCTATCACTCCCACCGCTGGCCAGCCATCCCTCTACTCACCCACACCCCCTATTATTCTGCGGCGACGGCAACCTCACACCGCAGCCAAACCACTGGACCCTCGTACTCCTCTCCGCATGGGCATCCACTGTCGCGTCTTCCCTGGCTCCGCGTCGTCCCCTTCCTAGGCCTCGCCGTCGTCCACCGTCGTGGTGCTCTCGGCGCGGCGTGGTCAACATGGTCAACGACCGACTTCCATCGGAAGAGTACTGTACATGGAGAGGCTGACAGCTGGGTCCACGGCAGCCGCAAGGAAGTGCCTCCTTATTATGTGCAAAATAATTATTCCTCCACCTGACAACGGGGACCCACCGGACGAGCCACTGTATTTCATGAAAAAAACGTTTCCCCCCTGACTGTTGGGACCTACCAGGTACATCTTCGCACGCAAGGAAGTGCATCCATATTACGCGCAAAAAAAATGATTCGCCCCCTGACCGCTGAGACCCACCAGCTACATCTTCGCATGCAAGGAAGTGCGTCTGAAAAAAAAATGATTCACCCCCTGACTGCTGGGACCAACTAGCTACATCTTCGCAGGCAAGGAATTGCGTGACAGTCGGGACCCACCTGGTCGAAGCGTACGTAGCGTTGTCATTCTGGTCGCGAACGTGTACGTACATACTGGTCGATGTAGAGGCGCGCACGTGTTGTAGTAGAGGCATGCACGTAGCATGTACATGTACGTACAACGGCCAGGGTGCAAGAAAGTAAATACGGCCACATATGTACATATGGGCGGGGTCTCGAACGCCTACTCGTCATACGTACAACCAGGGCTCGTGTACATGGCTGGGTCGGAAGGGAGAAACTGCGTCGTCGTTGTGTTTATGGGGAGGTAACGGAATGCGTCGTGTTCATGGGGAGGCAACGGAATGCGTCGTGTTCATGGGGAGGCAACGGAATGCATCATGTTCATCGGGAGGCAACGGAATGCGTGGGAGCCAACCGGCTTGGAAGGAACAGGCGATGGAAACTAGGCCTGGTGTACCGCAGAATGGAGGAAACGGCCTTGTGTTTGACCGACCATGTTCGAAACAGGATCCTGTTCATCGAGAGGGGTATGGCATACCGCAAAACGGAGGAAACGGACATCCTATGGTCGAAACGGGGTCCTGTTGATCGGGAGGGGTGTGGCATACTGCAAAACAGACAAAACGGACTTGTGTTGGAGCGCTACGGTCGAAACGGGGGTCCTGTTCATCGGGAGGGGTGTGGCGTACCGCAAAACGGGACTCCACGGGATACTGTTCATCTCCACCGTCGACCTCCTCCAGCCTCCATGGGCTACTGTTCATCCACCGTCGACCTCCTCCAGCCTCCAACATGCGACTGTTCATCCATGGGCTCCTGTTCATCCAGCCTCCACCGTGCGCTACTCCACCGCCTACTGTTCAACCACCCCTCCACGGGCTCCTGTTCATCCACCCCTCCACCGTCTACTGTTTATCCAGCCCTCCACGGGGTCGTCCTGTTCATCCAACCCTCCACGGGGTCCTATTCATCCAGCCCCAACCGGCTCGATCGATCGGGGTCCTGTTCATCCAGAGGCAACGCCACGGGGTCCTGTTCATCC
>NC_041383.1:597198656-597223156 GCF_002162155.2 Triticum dicoccoides
ATCCAGAGGCAGCATCGATCGGCTTCAGTTAGCAGCAGTAGCGAAGGAATCGCTCGATCGGGTTCAGTTAACAGCCATCGATCGATCGCTCGGGTTCAGTAACGCGTAGCCTGCAGTGTAATCGCTCGGGTTCAGTTAGAGCCCAACGCCTCGCTCAGGTTCAGTTAGAGCCAACGCCTCGCACACACACGCATACATGTACGAGAGAAACGCGCATCGCTCGGCCCCCGACCTCCCACCGTAACTGGGAACTCATCAAAATTTTCCTCGCCCTCGCTTCTACCACGGTTTTTTTCGTCATGGACGGCCCAAAGAATGTCATGCAGCTGCGTCTCCGGCCTGACCAGGACGAAAAGCCCATTTTCTGTCATGATTTTTTTGTCATAGAAGTAGGAGCCCACCACATCTATGATGATACCGGGTTTTGTCACAATTATCGTCATAGAAGTGTCATAAGTATGACAGAAAAAATTTCTTCCGGCCCAAAATGTCACGGATGTGTCTTTTTTTGTAGTGAACATAATTAAATTCCTCTCCTGTGATATCAATATCAGGAGGAAGAAAAATCTCTGGGTTATTATCTTGGAGCTTAGCTAACCTTTCTAGCTCAATCTGTTTAATTATCTCCACATTTCGAGCAGATGCCAGGCAGTTATCTCCATATTAATACCATAGGACTTAGCAATATTGAGTAAAAGCTCATTATCTAAGCAGGCAAAAGAACAAATATTCTTTTTTACCTTTAGGAATCTCTAGTATCTCTTCTGCTTCAGTTCCCGAGCTTTGGTCAGAGCAGGTTTTCCATCTCTTCTAATTCTGTCACTCATTCTGGTAGCTTCTATAGGCCCCCACTACAAAATAGTTTTGCTGGTTTTGGACCAGCAGCCTTGTCATGACTTTGGTTGACAACACCTTCAAAGCTGGGTAGCAACTTCTCGCCAAAGTCATCCCTAGCATTTCTTTGCACCACTTCCAAATAGCTCTTGGTCAGTGGAGCTCTTTGATTTTTTTGAGCCTGTAAGAACCTCAGTAGCAGCCCCAGGAGTTTTGTAGCTATTCATTTATTTGGATCCTCTAGGAGCAGCAGAGGGCCTTGGGGTATTAATATTTTCCCAGATTTTCCATCTCAGTCTCCATTTATTCTCCCAGTAGATCATCATCACTATTGACATTGGTGTCATCAATCTTATTGCTAGCAGGGTTAGATGGATTGTCAGAGTTGGAGTTGCCTTCAGCATCTTTTTCCACTGCAAACCTCAGCAAATACAACTCATGTTGAATTTCCACCACTCTATGAGTAGGTATTTTGCTTGGGTCTCTTACTACAACTTGTATTCTCATTTTCTCATAAAAGCTTCTCAATCAACATTGACCAGAACCCCCAAAACAGATGCCACTTGAGCTATAACATTCCAGCTTATCCACTTTGGGGGCAACCCTTCCAGCACTATCCAAGTTTCTATCAAGGAGTCATATTGTGGCATTTCTCCTCCCTAGTTCATGAAAGACATAATTGCCTTCTTCCTTTTAAAGTTCATGGAGGGGTACTCAGCAAGCTCAGCATTACTTTTGTTGGGAGGGAATCTCACCAGAAATTTGTTTTTATCATATGGTCTATCTGCCATGGCCAGTTAGTTTCCACATTTATGTGAAACATTGCCCAAGCTCATCTCCCGTGATATTCCCTTCCTCCACAACAACTAAGCCTACATTTCCAAAGTTGAGCCAATTACTATCACTAACTTCCCCATCCTCAATATGGAAGAACCCCAGGCCTGTGTTAGCACTTCCCCAGTAGTGTGCAGCAGGATATGGTTTATACCAAGTGGGGCACACATCCATATGATGGCCAACAGTTTTGCAAATGAAGCAGTTCCTGGGTAGAGAGCACATCCCAACAAAGTGTCCATGCAGTCCACAATTGTAGCATATGTGTAGGATCGAAAGTATGTCTAGGGGGGTGATTAGACTACTTGACCAAATAAAAACTTGCCTTTTACCAATTTTAGTTCTTGGCAGATTTTAGCAACTTAGCACAAGTCAAGCAATCAACCTAGACATGTAATTCTAAGAGTATAGCAGCGGAATGTAAAACAATTGCATATGAAGGTAAAGGGGAGGAGTTTGAGAAGGCAAACACAATTGGAGACACGGATGTTTTTGTCGTGGTTCCGATAGGTGGTGCTATCGTACATCCACGTTGATGGAGACTTCAACCAACGAAGGGTAGCGGCTGCGCGAGTCCACGGAGGGCTCCACCCATGAAGGGTCCATGAAGAAGCAACCTTGTCTATACCACCATGGCCGTCGCCCACGAAGGACTTGCCTCACTAGGGTAGATCTTCACGAAGTAGGCGATCTCCTTGCCCTTACAAACTCCTTGGTTCAACTCCACAATCTTGTCGGAGGCTCCCAAGTGACACCTAGCCAATCTAGAAGACACCACTCTCCAAGAAGTAACAAATGTTGTGTTGATGATGAACTCCTTGCTCTTGTGCTTCAAATGATAGTCTCCCCAACACTCAACTCTCCCTCACAGGATTTGGATTTGGTGGAAAAAAGATTTGAGTGGAAAGCAACTTGAGGAAGGCTAGAGATCAAGATTCATATGGTAGGAATGGAATATCTTGACCTCAACACAAGTGTAGGTGGTTCTCTCTCAGAAAATGTATGTTGGAAGTGTAGGCATGTTCTAATGGCTCTCTCCACGAATGAAGAGTAGGTGGAGGGGTATATATAGCCTCCACACAAAATCTAACTGTTACACACAACTTACCAATCTCGGTGGGACCGAATCGTGAAACTCGGTCGGACCGATTTAGCAAATAATGTGACCGTTAGGATTTTTGGTGGGACCGACATGTCAACTCAATGGGACCGATGTGGTTAGGGTTAGGGCATAACGTAATCTCGGTGAGACCGATTACACAAACTCGGTTGGACCGATTTTGGTAATAAGCTAACCAGAGAGTTGGTCAGGCAAACTCGGTGGGACCGATTCGCTCATCTCGGTTAGACCGAAACATTACGAAAGGGAAACAGAGAGTTTGCATTGCAATCTTGGTGGGACCGATCGCTCATCTCGGTTGGACCGAAACGTTATGAAGGGGAACAGAGAGATTACAATCCCATCTCGGTGAGACCGAAAAAGACTAGGGTTTGTGGCAGTGGCTATGACATCTGAACTCGGTGGTGACATATAGAAAGAATCAGTGGGGTCGAGTTTAACTTTTGGTTTGGGTCATATGTGGATGTGAGAAAGTAGTTGAGGGCTTTGGAGCATATCACTAAGCATTTTGAGCAAGAACCTCATTAAGCAACACCTCATCCCTCCTTGATAGTATTGGCTTTTCCTATAGACTCAATGTGATCTTGGATCACTAAAATAGAAAATTTAGAGTCTTGTGCTTTGAGCTTGAGCCAATCCTTTTGTCCTTAGTATTTTGAGGGATCCACTTTTCTCATCCATGCCATGCCAATCATTGAGCTTTCCTGAAATATTTATCTTGAAATAGTATTAGCTCAATGAGCTATATGTTGTTAGGAATAACCAAAACCACCCAGGGATAGTTGCACTTTCAATATGGCTCCAATGAACTTCGGATCTACATTGTATGGAGCACTCCCCTCCACATCACTGTTGCTCTGGGTCTGATCAGCATTGTTCTCCACAACCCCTCCCCCCTTTAGGATTTTTCTTCTTGTTGTTTTTGCTGGATCCAGAGGGTAAAGCTAGGCCATTGCCACCAGAGGAACTCCCAGAATTGAAAGGTATTTGCTGTTGGTAATGCATCATGCCCCGTTGCAAAGGAAACTGGTAGGGGAAATCTTGCTGTTGCATAGGCCACTGACTCATACCTTGGTATTGAGCATTCCACCCTCCTGGTGGATATCCCGCATACATCTGGCCCTGTGGAATCATCTGAGTAGGTTGATGTTGGGGAACATTGCAGAAAATTAAAAATTTTCCTACGGTTTCACCAAGATCCATCTATGAGTTCATCTAAGCAACGAGTCAAGGGAGTGAGTTTGCATCTACATACCACTTGTAGATCGCGTGCGGAAGCGTTCGAGGGAACGGTGATGATGGAGACGTACTCGACGTGATTCAGATCACCGATGACCAAGTGCCGAACGGACAGCACCTCGGTGTTCAACACACGTACGGAACGGACGATGTCTCCTCCGTCTTGATCCAGCGAGGAGGAAGGAGAGGTTGAGGAAGACAGCTCTAACGGCAGCACGACGGCGTGGTGTTGGTGGAGAAGCAGTACTCCGGCAGGGCTTCGCCAAGCTCGTAACGGAGGAGGAGAGGTGTTGGGGAGGGGAGGGGCTGCGCCTTGGCTTGGGGTGTGCAGCCCTCCCCTCGCCCCTCTATTTATAGGGGAAGAGGGAAGGGGGGGCCGGCCCCTCTAGATGAGATCTAGAAGGGGGGGCGGCGGCCAGGGAGGGGGGCTTGCCCCCCAAGCAAGGGGGGCGCCCCCTCTAGGGTTCCCCCCCCCAACCCTAGGCACATGGGCCCAAAGGGGGGGGCGCCCAGCCCTCCAGGGGCTGGCTCCTGCCCCATGCGGCCCATGTGCCCCCCGGGAGGGGTGGCCCCTCTCGGTGGACCCCCGGAACCCCTCCGGTGGCCCCGGTACAATATCGATATGCCCGAAACTTTCCGGTGTCCGCATGACAACTTCCCATATATAAATCTTTACCTCCGGACCATTCCGGAACTCCTCGTGACGTCCGGGATCCCATCCGGGACTCCGAACAACATTCGGTAATCACATACAAGTCTTCCTAATATCCCTAGCGTCACCAAACCTTAAGTGTGTAGACCCTACGGGTTTGGGAGACACGCAGACATGACCGAGACGGCTCTCCGGTCAATAACCAACAGCGGGATCTGGATACCCATGTTGGCTCCCACATGCTCCTCGATGATGTCATCGGATGAACCACGATGTCGAGGATTCAATCAACCCCGTATGCAATTCCCTTTGTCAATCGGTATGTTATTTGCCTGAGACTCGATCGTCGGTATCCCAATACCTCGTTCAGTCTCGTTACCGACAAGTCACTTTACTCGTACCGTAATGCATGATCCCGTGATCAAACACTTGGTCACTTTGAGCTCATTATGATGATGCACTACCGAGTGGGCCCAGTGATACCTCTCCGTCATACGGAGTGACAAATCCCAGTCTTGATCTGTGTCAACCCAACAGACACTTTCGGAGATACCTATAGTGCACCTTTATAGTCACCCAGTTACGTTGTGACGTTTGGTACACCCAAAGCACTCCTACAGTATCCGGGAGTTACACGATCTCATGGTCTAAGGAAGAGATACTTGACATTGGAAAAGCTCTAGCAAAACGAACTACACGATCTTGTGCTATGCTTAGGATTGGGTCTTGTCCATCACGTCATTCTCCTAATGACGTGATCCCGTTGTCAATGACATCTTATGTCCATAGTCAGGAAACCATGACTATCTGTTGACCAACGAGCTAGTCAACTAGAGGCTTACTAGGGACGTATTTTGGTCTATGTATTCACACGTGTATTACGATTTCCGGATAATACAATTATAGCATGAATAAAAGACAATTATCATGAACAAGGAAATATAATAATAATGCTTTTATTATTGCCTCTAGGGCATATTTCCAACAGTCTCCCACTTGCACTAGAGTCAATAATCTAGTTACATTGTGATGAATCGAACACCCATAGAGTTCTGGTGTTGATCATGTTTTGCTCGCGAGAGAGGTTTAGTCAATGGATCTGCGACACTCAGATCCGTATGTACTTTGCAAATATCTATGTCTCCATCTTGAACATTTTCACGGATGGAGTTGAAACGACGCTTGATGTGCCTGGTCTTCTTGTGAAACCTGGGCTCCTTGGCAAGGGCAATAGCTCCAGTGTTGTCACAGAAGAGTTTGATCGGCCCCGACGCATTGGGTATGACTCCTAGGTCGGTGATGAACTCCTTCACCCAAATTGCTTCATGCGCTGCCTCCGAGGCTGCCATGTACTCCGCTTCACATGTAGATCCCGCCACGACGCTCTGCTTGCAGCTGCACCAGCTTACTGCTCCACCATTCAACATATACACGTATCCGGTTTGTGACTTAGAGTCATCCAGATCTGTGCGAAGCTAGCGTCGACGTAACCCTTTACGACGAGCTCTTCGTCACCTCCATAAACGAGAAACATGTCCTTCATCCTTTTCAGGTACTTTAGGATATTCTTGACCGCTGTCCAGTGTTCCTTGCCGGGATTACTTTGGTACCTTCCTACCAAACTTACGGCAAGGTTTACATCAGGTCTGGTACACAGCATGGCATACATAATAGATCCTATGGCTGATGCATAGGGGATGACACTCATCTCTTCTTTATCTTTTGTCGTGGTCGGGCATTGAGCCGAGCTCAATCTCACACCTTGCAATACAGGCAAGAACCCCTTCTTAGACTGATCCATTTTGAACTTCTTCAAAATCTTATCAAGGTATGTGCTTTGTGAAAGACCTATGAGGCGTATCGATCTATCTCTATAGATCTTGATGCCTAATATATAAGCAGCTTCTCCAAGGTCCTTCATTGAAAAACACTTATTCAAGTAGGCCTTAATGCTGTCCAAGAATTCTATATCATTTCCCATCAAAAGTATGTCATCTACATATAATATGAGAAATGCTACAGAGCTCCCACTCACTTTCTTGTAAACGCAGGCTTCTCCATAAGTCTGCATAAACCCAAACGCTTTGATCATCTCATCAAAGCGAATGTTCCAACTCCGAGATGCTTGCACAAGCCCATAAATGGATCGCTGGAGCTTGCATACTTTGTTAGCATTCTTAGGATCGACAAAACCCTCCGGCTGCATCATATACAGTTCTTCCTTAAGATGCCCGTTAAGGAATGCCGTTTTGACGTCCATCTGCCATATCTCATAATCATAGTATGCGGCAATTGCTAACATGATTCGGACGGACTTAAGCTTCGCTACGGGAGAGAAAGTCTCATCATAGTCAATCCCTTGAACTTGCCGATAACCCTTAGCGACAAGTCGAGCTTTATAGATGGTGACATTACCATCCGCGTCCGTCTTCTTCTTAAAGATCCATTTGTTTTCTATCGCTCGCCGATCATCGGGCAAGTCAGTCAAAGTCCATACTTTGTTTTCATACATGGATTCTATCTCGGATTTCATGGCTTCTAGCCATTTGTTGGAATCTGGGCCCGCCATTGCTTCTTCATAGTTCGAAGGTTCACCGTTGTCCAACAACATGATTTCCAGGACAGGGTTGCCGTACCACTCTGGTGCGAAACGCGTCCTTGTGGACCTACGAAGTTCAGTAGCAACTTGATCCGAAGTACCTTGATCATCATCATTGTTTTCCTCTTCAGTTGGTGTAGGCATCATAGGAACATTTTCCTGAGCTGCACTACTATCCTGTTCAAGAGGTAGTACTTCATCGAGTTCTACTTTCCTCCCACTTAGTTCTTTCGAGAGAAACTCCTTTTCCAGAAAGGATCCGTTCTTGGCAACAAAGATCTTGCCCTCGGATCTTAAGTAGAAGGTATACCCAATGGTTTCTTTAGGGTATCCTATGAAGACGCATTTTTCCGACTTGGGTTCGAGCTTTTCAGGTTGAAGTTTCTTGACATAAGCATCGCATCCCCAAACTTTTAGAAACGACAGCTTAGGTTTCTTCCCAAACCATAATTCATACGGTGTCGTCTCAACGGATTTAGACGGTGCCCTATTTAAAGTGAATGTAGCTGTTTCTAGAGCGTATCCCCAAAATGATAGCGGTAAATCGGTAAGAGACATCATAGGCCGCACCATATCCAATAGAGTGCGATTACGACGTTCGGACACACCGTTTCGCTGAGGTGTTCCAGGCGGCGTGAGTTGTGAAACGATTCCACATTTTCTTAAGTGTGTACCAAATTCGTGACTTAGATATTCTCCTCCACGATCCGATCGTAAGAATTTTATCTTTCGGTCACGTTGATTCTCTACTTCATTCTAAAATTCCTTGAACTTTTCAAAGGTCTCAGACTTGTGTTTCATCAAGTAGACATACCCATACCTACTCAAGTCATCAGTGAGAGTGAGAACATAACGATATCCTCCGCGAGCCTCAACACTCATTGGACCGCACACATCGGTATGTATGATTTCCAACAAGTTGGTTGCTCGCTCCATTGTTCCGGAGAACAGAGTCTTGGTCATTTTGCCCATGAGGCATGGTTCGCATGTGTCAAATGATTCATAATCGAGAGACTCTAAAAGTCCATTAGCATGGAGCTTCTTCATGCGCTTGACACCAATGTGACCAAGGCGGCAGTGCCACAAGTACGTGGGACTATCGTTATCAACTTTACATCTTTTGGTATTCACGTTATGAATATGTGTAACATTACGTTCGAGATTCATCAAGAATAAACCATTGACCATCGGGGCATGACCATAAAACATATCTCTCATATAAATAGAACAACCATTATTCTCGGATTTAAATGAGTAGCCATCTCATATTAAACGAGATCCAGATACAATGTTCATGCTCAAACTTGGCACTAAATAACAATTATTGAGGTTTAAAACTAATCCCGTAGGTAAATGTAGAGGTAGCGTGCCGACGGCGATCACATCGACCTTGGAACCATTCCCGACGCGCATCGTCACCTCGTCCTTCGCCAGTCTCCGCTTATTCCGCAGCTCCTGCTGTGAGTTACAAATGTGAGCAACGGCACCGGTATCAAATACCCAGGAGTTACTATGAGTACTGGTAAGGTACACATCAATTACATGTATATCAAATATACCTTTAGTGTTGCCGGCCTTCTTGTCCGCTAAGTATTTGGGGCAGTTCCGCTTCCAGTGACCCTTCCCCTTGCAATAAAAGCACTCAGTTTCAGGCTTGGGTCCATTCTTTGACTCCTTCCCAGCAACTGGCTTACCGGGCGCGGCAACATCTTTGCCGTCCTTCTTGAAGTTCTTCTTACCCTTGCCCTTCTTGAACTTAGTGGTCTTATTGACCATCAACACTTGATGCTCTTTCTTGATTTCAACCTCTGCTGACTTCAGCATTGAAAATACTTCAGGAATGGTCTTCACCATCCCCTGCATATTGTAGTTCATCACAAAGCTCTTGTAGCTTGGTGGGAGCGACTGAAGGATTCTGTCAATGACTGCCTCGTCTGGGAGGTTAATGTCCAGCTGGGACAGGTGGTTGTGCAACCCAGACATTTTGAGTATATGCTCACTGACAGAACTATTTTCCTCCATCTTACAACCATAGAACTTGTCGGAGACTTCATATCTCTCGACCCGGGCATGAGCTTGGAAAACTAGTTTCAGCTCCTCGAACATCTCATATGCTCCGTGTTGCTCAAAACGCTTTTGGAGCCCTGGTTCTAAGCTGTAAAGCATGCCGCACTGAACTAGGGAGTAATCATCAGCACGTGTCTGCCAAACATTCAAATCGTCTTGCAGTGCTGGGAGAGCAGGTGGGTCACCTAACGGTGCTTCAAGGACATATGCTTTCTTGGCAGCTATGAGGATGATCCTCAGGTTCCGGACCCAGTCCGTATAGTTGCTGCCATCATCTTTCAGCTTGGTTTTCTCTAGGAACGCATCGAAGTTCATGTTGACATGAGCGTTGGCCATTTGATCTACAAGACATATTTTGCAAAAAGTTTTAGACTAAGTTCATGATAATTAAGTTCATCTAATCAAATTATTTTGATGAACTCCCACTCAGATCAGACATCCCTCTAGTCATCTAAGTGTTACACGATCCGAGTTGACTAGGCCGTGTCCGATCATCACGTGAGACGGACTAGTCATCATCGGTGAACATCTCCATGTTGATCGTATCTCCCATACGACTCATGTTCGACCTTTCGGTCTCTTGTGTTCCGAGGCCATGTCTGTACATGCTAGGCTCGTCAAGTTGACCCTAAGTGTTTCGCGTGTGTAAATCTGGCTTACACCCGTTGTATGTGAACGTAAGAATCTATCACACCCGATCATCAGTGGTGCTTCGAAACGACGAACTTTCGCAACGGTGCACAGTTAGGGGGAACACTTTCTTGAAATTATTGTAAGGGATCATCTTATTTACTACCGCCGTTCTAAGTAAACAAGATGCATAAAACATAATAAACATCACATGCAATTATATAAAGTAGTGACATGATATGGCCAATATCATATAGCTCCTTTGATCTTCATCTTCGGGGCTCCATGATCATCTTGTCACCGGCATGACACCATGATCTCCATCATCATGATCTCCATCATCGTGTCTTCATGAAGTTGTCACGCCAACGACTACTTCTACTTCTATGGCTAACGCGTTTAGCAACAAAGTAAAGTAATTTACATGGCGTTCTTCAATGACACGCAGGTCATACAAAAAAAATAAAGACAACTCCTATGGCTCCTGCCGGTTGTCATACTCATCGACATGCAAGTCGTGATTCCTATTACAAGAACATGATCTCATACATCACAATATATCATTCATCATTCATCACAACTTCTGGCCATATCACATCACATGACAATTGCTGCAAAAACAAGTTAGACGTCCTCTAATTGTTGTTGCATCTTTTACGTGGCTGCAATTGGGTTCTAGCAAGAACGTTTTCTTACCTACGAATAACCACAACGTGATTTTGTCAACTTCTATTTACCCTTCATAAGGACCCTTTTCATCGAATCCGCTCCAACTAAAGTGGGAGAGACAGACACCCGCCAGCCACCTTATGCAACTAGTGCATGTTAGTCGGTGGAACCGGTCTCACGTAAGCGTACGTGTAAGGTTGGTCCGGGCCGCTTCATCCCACAATACCGCTGAAGCAAGATAAGACTAGTAGCGGCAAGCAAGTTGACAAGATCTACGCCCACAACAAAATTGTGTTCTACTCGTGCAATAGAGAACTACGCATAAACCTAGCTCATGATGCCACTGTTGGGGAACGTTGCAGAAAATTAAAATTTTTCCTACGGTTTCACCAAGATCCATCTATGAGTTCATCTAAGCAACGAGTCAAGGGAGTGAGTTTGCATCTACATACCACTTGTAGATCGCGTGCGGAAGCGTTCGAGGGAACGGTGATGATGGAGACGTACTCGACGTGATTCAGATCACCGATGACCAAGTGCCGAACGGACAGCACCTCCGCGTTCAACACACGTACGGAACGTACGACGTCTCCTCCGTCTTGATCCAGCAAGGAGGAAGGAGAGGTTGAGGAAGACAGCTCCAACGGCAGCACGACGGCGTGGTGTTGGTGGAGAAGCAGTCTCCAGCAGGGCTTCGCCAAGCTCGTAACGGAGGAGGAGAGGTGTTGGGGAGGGGAGGGGCTGCGCCTTGGCTTGGGGTGTGCAACCCTCCCCTCGCCCCTCTATTTATAGGGGAAGAGGGAAGGGGGGGCCGGCCCCTCTAGATGAGATCTAGAAGGGGGGGCGGCGGCCAGGGAGGGGGGCTTGCCCCCCAAGCAAGGGGGGCGCCCCTCTAGGGTTCCTCCCCCCCAACCCTAGGCGCATGGGCCCAAAGGGGGCACGCCCAGCCCTCCAGGGGCTGGCTCCTGCCCCATGCGGCCCATGTGGCCCCTCCGGGAGGGGTGGCCCCTCCCGGTGGACCCCCGGAACCCCTCCGGTGGCCCCGGTACAATACCGATATGCCCCCGAAACTTTCCGGTGTCCGCATGACAACTTCCCATATATAAATCTTTACCTCCGGACCGTTCCGGAACTCCTCGTGACGTTCGGGATCCCATCCGGGACTCCGAACAACATTCGGTAATCACATACAAGTCTTCCTAATATCCCTAGCGTCACCGAACCTTAAGTGTGTAGACCCTACGGGTTCGGGAGACACGCAGACATGACCGAGACGGCTCTCCGGTCAATAACCAACAGCGGGATCTGGATACCCATGTTGGCTCCCACATGCTCCTCGATGATGTCATCGGATGAACCACGATGTCGAGGATTCAATCAACCCCGTATGCAATTCCCTTTGTCAATCGGTATGTTACTTGCCCGAGACTCGATCGTCGGTATCCCAATACCTCGTTCAGTCTCGTTACCGGCAAGTCACTTTACTCGTACCGTAATGCATGATCCCATGATCAAACACTTGGTCACTTTGAGCTCATTATGATGATGCACTACCGAGTGGGCCCAGTGATACCTCTCCATCATACGGAGTGACAAATCCCAGTCTCGATCTGTGTCAACCCAACAGACACTTTCGGAGATACCTGTAGTGCACCTTTATAGTCACCTAGTTATGTTGTGACGTTTGGTACACCCAAAGCACTCCTACGGTATCCGGGAGTTACACGATCTCATGGTCTAAGGAAGAGATACTTGACATTGGAAAAGCTCTAGCAAAACGAACTACACGATCTTGTGCTATGCTTAGGATTGGGTCTTGTCCATCACGTCATTCTCCTAATGACGTGATCCCGTTGTCAATGACATCTTATGTCCATAGTCAGGAAACCATGACTATCTGTTGACCAACGAGCTAGTCAACTAGAGGCTTACTAGGGACGTATTTTGGTCTATGTATTCACACGTGTATTATGATTTCCGGATAATACAATTATAGCATGAATAAAAGACAATTATCATGAACAAGGAAATATAATAATAATGCTTTTATTATTGCCTCTAGGGCATATTTCCAATAGTTGATCCAGAGGAACAATGGGCGACCTGGAGTAGATAGAGATGGGAGGCATCTGGGTCGCAGGAGGTCGAGCAGTCTGGTGCTGCGTCTCCCCTCCTCTTGATGGTTTGGGGTTTGCAGTCCCACCACGCCCTGTCTCGTTCCTCCCCCTCCCTGCTGCATATCTCCCTCCTCCTCGAGAGCCCGCTCTTCCAGCTCCAGCCATCCCTTTGACAACAACAGCAAAAGGAATTCTCCCGTGCTCTCTAGCCCAACAATCTCTGGAGTAACTGAATTGTTTCGGTGGGGGAAGGTGATCAACTGCTCGAACAGGGTGGCAATACTTGGCAGAAAACTCTCCACGCTCAAACAGATCTTTCCTGACCCACACTAGCGAGTCAGGAGGAGCCCAGCGGCAACGGTGATGATGAACCCTAGCTTGGGGAACTAGCGGGGGCTTGCTCTCTCTTTATAAATCCTGCAGAAAACGCCTTCTGCCTGGGCGTCTCCCCCTACTGAGTGCCAGCCAACCAGCGGTCACCAAGTGTCCCTAGCTCGGGCCTCACTTCCAGATCACACCTGACAAGCAGGGCCCTCCGTGCAGTAACAGTGCACCCCCATTGACCTTTCTCGCCGGAGAAGAAGTCACCAACGCCGGCAACGACGCCGCCCGCCGAATCCCGCGCTTACGCGGGACCTGAATCGGAGAGCCGGGAGGTGTGGATTGTATGGTGTGGCAAGTAGCAGCAGGAATCCGCATCTCCTCCTCTAGAGCCCTCATCTCCACTTGGGGAGACGTGCTCAATCTCGACTGGCCACCGGCGGCGAGGACGAGCACTTCAGTGGTGCACCCGACGACATCACCCCCAGTATGCACTCCCACCGCCACGCCCTCCATGGATCCTCTGACTTCGCCTCCGCCCTCGCCCACAGTGTTGGAGATATGCCCTAGAGGCAATCATGTATGATGATATTTCCTATGTGTTTATGAATAAAGATAGTCCTTGGATGTAATCAATGATACTTGTTGGCAAGTACATGACTTGTCTGTGAGATCTTGTGTTGTATGATACATCCTAAATTGTCCCTAGTCGCAAGTGACGTGTGGGCACACGTCGGACTAGACTAGCATATGACACAGTGGATGGCTCGGTCTCACTAGCCATGGAGCATTGGATGCTAACCGGATAATATGGACTCAGAAGGATCTGGTCAGATTCGATGTAGTCGAATCCGAGTTGAGATAAGATCCGAGTCAGACAGACCCAACTATGAGACACAACGATATGTCATCTGTGAGTCTCTAGTACAACATACGTTCTATGTCCTAAGACCTGAGCTGACGCATGTACTCGGGATGGTGACAGACTTGCTTTGGGCCGACTAAACGCTACTCCGTAACTGGGTAGTTACAAAGGTAGGTTTGAGGCTTGTCCAGACCCATGCTGCGAGACATGGTCGAGCAAGATGGGATTTGCCCTTCCGATTAGGAGAGATATACTCTGGGCCCCTCGTGTGATCCGACCAGGATAAACATGGCCATGCGACAAGGATTATGAGATAATCCGGATAGTGGTCGGCATCACTGGAACAAGAAAGAGGCCGGGCTAGCACAAGGATGACAATCTCGCCTTGAGCTCGACAACATATATCGTGTGGCAAAGGGAACATAAGTGCAACATGTCGTACAGGTTCGCCTAACCAGCTTTATAGTCTGCTTGGTATTTGGCATGCCTTGCTAGAGGCCGCTACCAACCGTGCAGTTCAGAGGTGATCCGAACTGTGACCAAGCCGACTTGAACCTAAGGGGTCGCGTGCTTAAGGGAAGGAACCTACGAGGTCGGATCCGAGGACACTGGTCGGATGCGATCCGAGCTGTATTCGGATTGTAGCCGAGTAGACTTGTGGGCTTTAGGGTCCGTGTGAGGCCCAAGTGTTGAGCCCGCGACGGACGCCTATATAAAGTGGAGGTGCGGCACACTCATGGGGTTGATCGCTTCGGCGCTGTCACTAGGGTTTGCATGTGTTGCGAATAGCCACCTCCACTAGCCGCCGGTTGTGTGATCGGACCTAGCAGTCCGTCGCACGACGTTCCTCCTGCACGCACGGATACCGTTAGAGACGATGCACTTGCGCCGCTCCGGCGAACCTGTTCGCGGGATCCAATCGGCTACGTGGGAGACCGGCAAGGAGGAGACGACTCGGGGAACGCGAGGCGACTCCGGAACGCGCTGCCTCAACTCTACTTCCGCTGCACGACACTGTGCGTCTAGTGGTAACGATCTGTGATCCATCTCCCGTAGCATGTTCCTGATTGTTCTGCGCGTAGGAAAATTTTAATTTGCAGTCGACGCACCCTACCGTAGAATCCAACATACAACACAAACGCGGCTGGCAGGGAGTGGGGGAAGGCAGGCATCCTTGTCCTTTCCTCCACCGTGGCCTTGTCGTAGATCAGCCTCGCCAAAATCCCCTGCTCCAAATTGCCCTCCTTTGACAAATCTCTGCATACTTCAGCGCCACGGATCTCGTGCTCGGGTCTATCGCCGCCGCCACCACCTGATCCGCCGCTTTCCATTCCTGGACGCGCCGGATCCACGCCGTGGCGTCACGGATCCTGGTCGCCCGCTCCACCCAACCCCGGGCCCCAGTCACCATGAGTCCCCCTTGCGGAACTGGTGAGATCAATCTCACCATCTCCAGGAAGGTTTCATAGATGTGGCGGGGCAATCGAGGGGGGGTGGGGGGAGGGGGTGCGGCTGCGCTCGGCGCCCGCGGTCCTCGCCGACGAGGAGGCATGCGAGGTTGGAGCGGCGAGAACTGCGGTGGATTTGGTAATGGCGAGCGGGAGGCGTGAGGTCACCGTGGCTGCGAGAGGGGGAGCGAGAGCTTGAGAAATGGAGATCCTTTGGGATGCAGACAACACTTCTTTTGCCAATTCTTAATTTCTGAGAATGTATATGTATTGTATTTACTTTGAAGATTGCGTGAGAATAAGTAACACTTGAAGTCTAGCTGAATCTATCTACTGTCAGACTCGTTGTGCATCGAGAAGGCTGACGCGGGAAGGACATCCCCGGGCACCGACCCATGACGTCGCAGTTTCGCCCCCCAAAAAAACACTTATACAACGTCGCAAATAAAAGGATTACCACCCGAAAAGACCAAGCGCCCCGTTATTGCGTAGGAAGCGGTCAACGGGAGCACGCGAGGCCCCGGTGGTCAATCCGTAATTACACCCAACAACTCCAGGAGCGTCTCCAGATTGCGGAGAATACGACTCGACCCGGGAGCGGGGAGGCTAACCAACGAAGGCAACGCCAGGCTGAGGCCACGCACCGTCCGTCTTGTCTCGCCGCAAACCTAACGAAAGCGCAGCGCTTTCGTCTCCGTCGCTAGGGTTTCGGTCTCCGCAAACTCGATCTTCCGGGAGGGCACGAGGTACGCACCGCTCGCCCATGGTCTCCGTTCCGCCGATTCGACGCCTGCTTCCGCTAATTCTGTCTCTTCTTCTTGTGGTTTGCAGCCGGTGCTATTGGTTTTGGTGCGGCGGCCTGAGAGAGATGCCGCCCAAGTCGGTTAAGAGGGGCGGCGCCGCGGCGGCGAGGAAGGGGGCTACGAAGGCCAGACCGGCGAAGCCCCAGCCGGTCGCGGAGGAGGCGCCCGTCGAGGTGGTCAAGGCAGCGGAGGAGGCTCCCCCTAAGGTGGAGGAGCAGAAGCCACAGCCGTCGCCGCCACCACAGCAGCCGGCCGCCGAGGAGAAGGCCAAGGCGGATGCCGCTGAGAACGGCGCAAGCCACGCTGAAGGTATCACGTTTGCTCCTCTGTTTCGCGCATAGTTAGACTTTTTTCGCGTATAGATCTGTGCTTCGCCGTGCCGTTTTTCCTTACTTGGGACCTCTTGTCTTTTCCTGTAAATGTGTGAGGATTTGACGTCTATGTAATTTTTAGATGATGGAGCTGCAAAAGAAACATATGAAGAAGAGGACAAAGGTGAACGACTGGAGTTCGAGGATGAGCCAGAATATGAAGAGGAGGCTGCTGTCGACTACGACGAGAAGGATTTGGAGCAGTATGAGGAGCAATATGAAGACGGCGATGAAGGGTTGGAGTACACTGAAGATGTAGTCGAAGAGGAGACTGAGATGGTGGATGAGGAGGAACTGGATAATGGTGGGGATGATGGCGAGTGTGAGGAATATGAAAATGCAGATGAAGACCATGATGTGGACGTGGAGGACGAAGACCATCATGAAATGGTGAAAGCACATCGTAAGAGGAAGGAGTTTGAAGTTTTTGTTGGTGGGCTAGATAAAGATGCAACAGAAAGTGACCTGAGGAAAGTTTTCAGTGAAGTCGGCGATATCACTGAAGTTCGTTTGATGATGAACCCTGTTACGAAGAAGAATAAAGGCTTTGCCTTCCTGCGATATGAGACTGTGGAGCAAGCAAAGCGTGCTGTTTCAGATCTGAAAAATCCGATGGTTGGTTTATTACAACTGATTACATTTGTTTAATATATTCCTAAACAAAAAGAAAAATGTTACGTATGTTTATAGTATATTTTTGTTGCAAGTAGATAACTGTTTCTGAAATTCTATAGGTGCGAGGTAAGCAATGCGGTGTTGCTCCTAGTCGTGACAATGATACACTTTTTGTTGGCAATATCTGCAAGACATGGACAAAAGAACATGTATGATGCTTAAACTCTTTTTTCCCTTGATGCCTTTTTTCTGCTTCTCGGTGTAAGAAATAATTTGTTTTGGAATTTACAGCTGAAGGAGAAACTGAAGATCTATGAGGTCGAGAATTTTGACGATTTAATATTGGTTGAGGATAGCAATAACCCAGGGATGAACCGTGGGTATGCTTTACTTGAGTTTTCTACTCGCCCTGAAGCTATGGATGCTTTCAGGCGGTTGCAGAAGAGGGATGTAGTCTTTGGAGTTGATCGCACTGCTAAGGTTTCCTTTGCCGATTCCTACCCTGAAGTCGATGATGAAATGATGGCACAGGTCAGCACTTGTTTTCTATAGTACTCCCTCCGTCCCAAAATAAGTGTCTCAACTATAGTACTCCCTCCGTTCCGATTTACTCGTCGTGGTTTTAGTTTAAATTTGAACTAAAACCACGACGAGTAAATCGGAACGGAGGGAGTACAACTTTGTACTAAAGTTAGTATAAAGTTAAGACACTTATTATGGGACGGAGGGAGTAGTTTTAAGTGTCACTTTTTTTTGTGCCCCCTTAAAGTGGCATGTTAGTAAAAGTATTTTGATGCTGTTTGGTCATGCACTCTGGCAGCTGCTAGTTTTTATTTTCTGGTGTTGTGTTTAATATTGTATGACACCAATATGTTTAAAGTTACTGAATTCATTTTGGTTCTGTGGTTCAGGTCAGAACTGTATTTCTTGATGGTCTCCCCCCGTCATGGGAAGAAGATCGTGTTAAGAAGTACCTTAAAAAGTATGGAGCTATCGAGAAAGTTGAACTTGCCCGAAACATGCCCGCGGCCAAAAGAAAAGATTTTGGGTTTGTTACTTTTGATACGCATGATAATGCTGTTGCATGTGTTGATGGGATAACTAGTTCTGAGCTTGGCGAAGGTGACAGCAAGGTTTGTTTTCCAACTGAGTTTGCTGTACCTTCTTAGCTGATTTTCCCATCTACTCAGTCCACTGTATAATAGATAAAATTATCATGCAATACTTTATAATGACTATTATTTTGTGATTCAGGCAAAAGTGAGAGCCAGATTGTCAAGGCCAGTACAGAGACCTCCTAGAATGAAGCATGGATTAAGAGGAAATTTCAGGATTGGGCATAGTGCTCCTCGAGGCAGCCGTTTCCCATACACTCGGCCTCCTCCACGCCGGCCTCTGCCACGTCTTGTACGGCCTGATACTCGCTTACCTCCTATCAGGAGGCCTCCACTGAAGAGGCCAATAGATATTAGAGATAGACGCCCTGTTATGTCAATACCAGATAGAGTTAGGCGTTTGCCTCCTCCAGAGAGATCCTATGATAGAAGGCCCCCAGGTGCGTATAGATGGTACCCATTCTTTTTGTAGAACAATCAACTATAGCCGCATCAAATTTCTCATACAAAACCTGTGTACAGCTCCTGTTTACCCAAAGAGAAGCCCAAGGAGGGAATATGGAAGGCGTGATGAACCTCCTCCGCCAAGGAGCAGAGCTACCTTTGCTGCTGATTACAGTGCAAGAGTTCCAGTTGATAGGCGCCACACTTACAGGGACGACTATTCGCCCCGTGAATCAGCCTATTCAGACCTAGCTCCTCGCAGCGCTCCCCGTTTTTCTGACAGGAGAGCATATGCTGATGATGGCTATGTAGAGAAGATTGACCGACCTTTGCCAACCTATAGGGAGGGCCGTGGACGTGATTATGATACAATATCTGGTTCAAAACGCTCATATGTTGAGATGGTGAGGGTAGTTTAATTTGTTGTTGCATTTTTTCCATGCACTTGCAGTTTATTCCTCAATCAACCTGACTATTGTTAATGATGCAAGGATGACGTGCCTCCTCGGTATCACGACATTAGCGTTCGTCAGCCCAAGGCACGCTTAGATTATGATGTTGGTGGTAGCAGTGCTCGGTATGCAGATGCTTATACTGAGAGGTTGGTGTATATTTAGTAACATGCAGTCCTTTTGCTTGGTTTTTGTTTGTTTTAGAGAACGTCTTGGTATTTGATTTTAATCTCATGTTCTTACAAATGTCCATCCTTGAAGGCTCGGGCGGTCACATGTGGGATACACTAGCAGCAGATCTGTCGCTGGTCATGACCCGGTGTATAGCAGCAGCCGCCATGGCTTGAGTTATGGAGGTATGTACTCTTGAAGCCTATGCTATTTGAGTATTTGTCATGATACCTTTCTTGATCCAATGCTTATAACATTTTTAATGCATCTCATCTTCGTAGGTTCTGCGAGCACTGGAGATGCTGGTGGAAACTACTCTTCAAATTACAGTGCAGACTACATGCCTCGTGGATCTGATGTAAGTCTTGAAGTATTTTATGTCTAATGGATTTACTATGTATTGCTCTCTCCAAGTCAAATATAGGTCCAGTTCCAGTGAAATATTTGTAAGCTTGATCATCTGTGAAGGAAAAACTACCAGCATCAAGAACATCATCAAATTGATACTGCTAGATTCAACATAAAATGCACTTCCATAATGTATAAATATTTGTGTAAAGCAACCTTGTTTCATGGAAATTTATGATCAACATGTTACTGTTTGGTCAGGTTGGTGGAAGTTCATATTCATCGCATTACTCGGGTCGTAACACGGGCAGCAGCAGTGGCTACTTTGGCGGCAGTGGTTCCAGTTCGTACTACTAAGGTGAAAGCTCTAATCAGTTTCAGTTTCCTTTAGTTTAATTGCATTGCACATGAATTTTGTTCACCATCTGTCGCCGTCATCCCCATCATTGCGCTAGTTGCTCACTTAGGAGATGGCAAATGTTTGCCCTTGTATCAAACACGGAACACCCTCCGTGATCAACCATGAATTATTTTAATGATACAGATTTGGCATCCGACCGTCTTTGTGGAACAGATGTGGCACCATAGGAGGTTGGTGTAGGCCATGGATTGTACGGAGCTCCTTAACTTAAGGCCTATGGATCTGGACAAGTGGCAAGTGTGGGCAATCAATAAGGCATGTCTGAAGGAGCCAGGAACATCGAGTTGGTTGAAGCAGTAGTCTTGTGGATGTTCCGGCATGTTTATTTAATGTAAGGCATTGCTTTAGTTGGTCAAGAGTTGTGAACTAGCTAGCCATGGTGTGTTGACATGTTTACTTCCAGTGTTTCTATAACATTGAGAGATATGGAGTATTTCAATAAGTAATCTTTGAGGTCGTTTCCTTGCTGCAACACAAGGTGTTTTGGAGACCCCACCTTTGATGACCCAGCAGAAGATCAGACTTACGAATGAAGCCTTAGAAGTGAGCGCTTCATGTAAGGCTGTTACTTCTGAAACCTTTGGTTCAGACCACGCTGCATCTGTTCTCTAGTGGATTGAACTTTGCTACCTGAGACTGAAAGATCAGGTTGAAAATTTGGACTAGTTATTTGTTAAACTGCACTGCAGATAAAATTGGATTTGTTGGTTGCCAGGTTCTGGGAGAAACCTTTTGTATGGCTCAAGTAGTTCTTTCACCAAGCAATTTCTTTGGCCTCCCCACAATTTTAAGATAACAGAATTCACAGCTACATGACTGGATGGCCTTGCAATGCTGTCAAACAGCAGCATAGAGTACATGGCACCAGATAAATTTAACAAGCATTATCAACACTGAGCACCATGGTTTATGAAATATCTTTGAACTTCTGCATGGAGCATGGATCAATACATCTTTGAGCCAAATATCTGTTGGATGGTTGCAAGTTTTGAAGAACTTTGCTGGAGGCATGAATCTGGTCTTTCTGAGTTCTGCTAATTCCTTTAGTATAGTTTCTAGTGCACTTTGACTTAATATAGGTTATTATATATGATACACTTAGGGGTTATTATATATGATACACTTAGGCCCTCGTTGCGTAATATAGGTTATGTATAGTACCTTTAGGCCCTCAATTGCATTAGATTGTTGGGTGTGGGCGGGGGTGGATGGTTTTAGAAGAACTGAATTTCTGATATTGAAGTTCCTTCCTTGCATCATCTATTTATAAATGATGTTTGTGATCACTAAGAGGTTCTGCGTCTACAAGTTTATAAACAACAAACTTATCCAATCTTTTGGGAGTTGTTGATGTCATGTGCTAATTTGAAGAAATAGGTAGGTGAAAGAGATGGTTGAAAATACAAATTATAGAGGCTACATAAAGCGGCAATAAGGATAACTATGATTAGATCTGGAGATCAAAGTTATGCATTTTTGGTTGGCTACTCTTGGAAAGGGGCTTGATGTGGTCTCTTCCGATGCTGCATTGAGATGGCAGACTTTGGCAGTCTTCAGAAACAAAGCATTGGTTATAACTGAGCTATTTGTTGGCCATCATATCATCTGTTTAATATTTGTTGGAGTAGGAGTCCTTGGGTGAAATCAACAATGATGTTATTAGAACTTTTAAACGGCATTAGATCACCAATAGTGCAAGGAAAATTTATACATTTCAGCAAAATGAGAGGGTGCCGGTGAATCTGGAGACGGGGATTGGAAGTGTGATGGAATCAGCACTGATTGGTTGATCTAATGCTCAAAACCAAGGGCGGCTGACTTTTAGGACAAAGAAAGGTAGATCAGGTGGCTACTAATTTACAAGTTTTGCATCTGGGAGAAACATTTTCTTCAAACTGCAAGTGTAAAAGCTCAGTTTAAGTTTCTTTTGCATCATGGACTATCGAATTGAGGCTATCGAACCTTGCAGTTAGGTCCAACTTGTTTTCAGTAGAAACATACGATAACTTGCATTCATGAAGACTGTCTATATGTTCCTGAAGATCGCAAATATTAGTTGATGACGAATGTTTGACAAAATATCTATCTTCGAAATCCTCACGCTTGCATTTTTTTTTCAATTTGAGCAATGAGTTATGTTAGTACAATCTCCATTAATATGTACTCCCTCTGTCTGAAAAAACTTGTCCCAAGCTTATCCTTCAAATGGATGTATCTAGATACATCCATTTGAGGGACAATCTTTTTCGGACGGAGGGAGTATTTGAATACTATATTCACACTTGCAGTTTTGAATTTGAGCTGCAATGGTGCAATATTCATTGCATCTCCAGTGTGTTGTAGTGTATTCTTCTAAGCTTAGCTTGAACTTACCATGCCGCATCTTTACTACTCCCTCCTTCCCGAATTAGTTGTCTTAGATTTGTGTAAATATGGATGTATCTAGACATGTTTTAGTGTTAGGTATGTCCGTATCTAGATAAATGTAAGACAATTAATTTGGGATGGAGGTAATATTAACCTGAGTACTGCTGCTCATATCGTATTTCAGTTGAATGTTGCACTAATATAACCTACAATATGTTGTATTTTCTCTACATTGCCTGAGTTTGATCAAAAAATTGTCGCAAGCACTGCTGCTTCTGTTAGTCTCTTCTCCAGAGAGTATGGGCGTAGAATGATGTAATGTTGCAGTTGTTGCACAGGCTTCCTGTACGTGAATTGTTACCTATTTTCTTTTTTACCACTGTACTACACAATGAGAATGCAATGTTAATTTTTTTTTTGAGACATGTGTTGATGCTTTCATATGCATTTTTGCCATATTTTTATTAATCATCGGTGCGTTGCTGTCTGCTGTCTGTGATTGACGTGGTGTTGCCACCTCGCCGGGCTGAATTGAGCAGACTGTTAGTCTCGGGTCGAAGTGAAAGCACCGGTAATTTGTCTGTGGTCGGTGCTGTGCTTGGCCCTTGCCTGTTAGCATCTCTGAGCACTAGCGATTACCTATTAGACTTGCCGTGCGGCTGTGCACCGGTGGTAGTTTGTTGGCAGTCGTCCTTCTGAGCCAATGAAGCTCATGATTAGTCCGGGAAAGAAATGGAAACACTGGTAGCATGGCCGCTACTCGCGTTGGAGGACCTGGGCGCAATCAAACAGACTCTCCGGTCCGCTGTGCAGGCTTGCCCGGCGAACGCTCCGCTCCATAGCTCTGGTGTTAACTTTCCCTTCGACTTCGAATGGTGCTGCTCCGCGTCCCGGTAGCACATGAACATGCGCCGTGGGTAGTTGCCTCTCCCTGGTGTGCCTTCTTTCCAGCCGATGAGGTCCTGCTTCACCTCCTCGCTCGCTGCCGGCTGCAACGTGCTCCCATTGACGAACATTTTCTCTGTGTGTAAACGAAAAGATCTGGACGTGCCGGCGTTAACGTTTGTTTTGCCAGATTCACCGTGGCGATCCGCGGTTTGGCCTCGCCTCGCACGCTACCAATCGCACGACGAAGCATTTCGAAAAAGAAAAAAAAAACCGCACGACGCACCGTGCCGGTCCGGTCCCCCGGAAACACGCGCGTAGGGAGGCGCTCCGTCCTTGCCGGCTGCCGCCCGAGGCACGCCACTACGACGCCGAACTCGGCCCCACGCGCGCTCCCTCCGGACCTGGACCAGCGCAACTGGGCAAGCGCAGGCGTGAACCACCCCTCCCGCCGCAGCACCGCGCACTCTCAAACGTCTCTGTCTCGCGTCCACGCCGGACGGGCCGCCTGATGTCGCCGCCCGGCCTCGTCGCATCCATCACACGCGGGCCATGCGATGCGCTTCCTCGCTCGCCCAGCCCGGTCAAGCCACCAGGCGGCACGTCGGCGCCTCCTTCGCCATCACGCCGCGGGGGCACGTCAATCACGCACGCCGCGGCAGCCGCGCCGCGCGCCACCTTGCCGCACCCGCACGCCACCTTCCCCCGTACCAGGTCACACCGCAATGCCGCCGCGCGCGGCCAACGACACGCCACCTTCACGCCCGCACTCCTCTCGCCCAATATACTAACAATTTCTTTTTTCCTTATTATTAATTTCCACGAGCATCGAGCTTTTCCTTCCAGCCCTCCGATCCGCCCGGCCAGCGGCATCCGACGGCCACGGGGGAGGAGAGGGGAGGGCGCCAGCCTCCGATGGTCAAGGCGTTAACCCCACAGGCCGCGGTAGGCGCCGCCGCCGCTGCCGCTGCCGCCCACCGCCCGCCGCCCACCGCCACCCCTTGTAGCCGCCTAAACATGACTCCGCCTCCGTTATAACCCCCCTCCGCCTCCGCCTCCACCCCCACCCCCACCCCCGCCTCGCCATCAACGCCATGGCCCCGCCTTCTCCCC
>NC_041383.1:597223324-597232442 GCF_002162155.2 Triticum dicoccoides
CCCACCTCAGCTCCGCAGACTGGGCCGCCGTCGCCGCGGCCGCCACCCCGTCCAAGACCGCCAGGCAGTGCCGCCACAAGGTCGAGAAGCTCCGCCGACGCCTCCGCTCCAAGCGCCGCCGCCCCTGCCCCATCCTGGACGGCATAGATCTGCTCGACGACCCTTCGTCGTCCCCATCACGCTCCCACTCCCCGTCCCCGCCGCCGCCGGCCTCCCCGCTTCCCCCCTCTCCCTCCCCGCCCAAGAAGAGGAAGCGGCCCGATCCCGATGAAGAAGGATATGCCGGGGAGAGCGACGTGGTGCAGGCGGTGAGGGCGATCGGAGAGGGATTCGTGCGCGCCGAGCTGAGGAGGATGGAGGCGGCCAGGGAGTCGCAGCGGATGCGCATGGAGATGGCGCTGCGGCACCTCGACGCGCAGCGCCGGCTCCTGGAAGGTCTCGTTGGCCGCATCGTGGACGCGTTGGAATGAAGCGGTGGCGCGGCAAAGGTGTTCCTTCCTTTGAAGATCTTTCGTGCTTTCTCCTGGTTACACACTCCCTGGCGAGTTGAGGTGTTAGAGCTGTGTCCTTCGTATACTTCACATAGATGTAGATGCGTAGAGAGCAAATCCTGCTGTTTTTACTGTCTTTTGTATAGTTGTCTGGCCGAGTGGAAGCACTTCTTATGGGAAAGAAATAGATCTTGAGTTTTCTTGATCTGGTACTTACATATCACGTTTCAATTTGTTCGGATTTATGTTGTGAGGAAGATATATTATATATAAGACATGAAATTCTGGCAGCTATGTTTGTCCTAGTTATAATTTCAGCTGTCCCAGCCAATGATCTTATGGTGGTAAGGCGTCCTAAGGCGAGCAGCCACCGCTTGACGCTGCCTGGGTGTGTTGCCACCGAAGTGGCCGAAATGGGCCGCTTTAAAAACAATGGTCCCTGATTGATTTAATTTGGAGACCCCATGAGGTTCTTGGTGCTTGTCCATGGAGGAGGTTTATCCTGACCCCTAGTTTCCCATCGTTGGGCTTTAGATCACAGCCCGGCTTATTTAGTTAACCTGCACTTAATTGTTATGGCCTCACTTTTAGTAACTCTAATCAGGGTTGTGCATGGTTTGTTGCTGTGTGGATTTCAATGTGCAACATTATTAGTTGGGCTTGGGCCATTGAAAAATTGAGTTTCCTGGAGCCTTATTTCTATCTGGGTGGTCTTTGTAAGCAGATACGGATATAAGGGAGTAGTGATGTTCAAAATTTATATTAATTTTTCTTGGGTTTATCTTTTATGGCAGTATGGAACCAAGGAAATTATTACATGGCAGCACCCTGTATCTACACTTAGGTAGTTAGGTGATATATAGTGCCCAACCCATAAATTCTGAAATCTCCAATATGTTAGTACTACTGTTTTTTTACAGATCAAGCAAATAAGCCTGAAAGGAAGTCCTTATTAGTTCTTCTTTTGTGTCTTTCTTTTCTTTCTTCTGAACCTGCTACCCTAGCCAGTTCTTGTCTCTGTGTTGCGTTTCTCTTTCAGAGTCTTACCGGCGCCCCTTTTGCCAATAAAAAGTAAAGAAACTGTCTATTTGGACAGACTGTATTATTCCGTCCACCTACCTAGTATCAAATTCTCAAAGCAGTACACTTAGTAGTTGCTATTACCCTACAAAAAGAAATGGATTCTACATTCATTTAATAATAGAAGTCAAGCATGTAATTAGAACCACTCAAAATGTTACTTAAACAAACTATTTCCTTGCACGCAACTCTAAAGAAGGCACTGACAAACGAAGATGCTCGGGAAAAGGATAATAGCTGAGACGGGGTTGGTGTGTGTTCTAGTTTTCTTATCTCTTAGAATTACTCACCCAGTAAACATATGCAGAGTTCCATTCCAAATTGATTCGAGGCACTAATTTGTAACCCTACTCTCCCTTGTGAAATATCGCACATTGTAAGTAGATAGATTCAGCAGTCAACGACGCTCTTCTACACCAGGTTCTGTTCTACCCTGAAACTGATGGTCGTCTTACGACATGGCGTAAAAGGTGAATATGTTCTCCTGCTCCCCTTGGAGTTCTTTACACTTGCTTATACACAGATGCTTCATTGAGATTCCCCGTGGTGCACTGCAACCTTGGGGCCATCCTTTGTTGACCGCCTTTAGAATAAAGGAAGATTCTTTGGATCGTTCATAAGAACAACCATCATCTTGCTGTTATGTTTTGTCTTTTCATTTCTTTTCCTTCCTGATTATCTTCCTCGTTTTTGTGTTTGTGTACAATTCGTTCATCACTAACAAACAATGGGTTTTTGTTCTTACCATTGTCCCTATATATTAGTGCCTATCACTTGTATGTTCCTCAATTCATCCATGTGAATTTGTCATATACCATAAAATGAGTGATACAAACAGAAAGAGGAATGCTAGCTGAGTTACAAGTGGATGCGAGGTTTGGCAGCGAATAATTGTAGCTGGTAATGGCATATATCATGCACGATTGCTATCATTGCATGCATATATTTGCCTTGTATGATGTTCTAGCGCTGTCTGTAACTTTATTTAAATTTTTATTTGAAAAACTTGTGCTGTTTCGATGTTGGATATGGTGCATAACTGTTCTTTTTTAACTAACAAACTTACCACAATGCTATGCCTGTTTGCACGTTTCATCAGTCACAGGTATTTTACAAATATATATCATTCATGACAATAATAATGCTGTGATTACATCTGATTTGTGCGTCTTGTTGGTCAAACTTTATGCGACACATGACTGAAAATTTTGTAGGCATGTTTGGATGGATTATTTAACTTGAATTATTTTTTAGTTTTGTACTCACAAGTGAGCTGAAAGTTTAGTTGCTGCTGCAAATGGTGGTATTCCATGATCTGCTACATTGAGCTTTTTGCTTCTTAAAATCTTCCTATCCAATGAGTACTCTACATAGCTACTTGAAAGTTATATGTTTATACAAGAAAGGGTTGCATAGATGCAATCTAGTACTTCCTTTGGGTGTCGATTAATTTGCCGCAGATGAAGGCAAGTGCCACTTAAGTAGAATTTAGGACCACCATTAAAGTGAGTGGTCCTGAGCATGCTTGCATCCATCCATGATCTATCTGCCATGGGTTGTTCAACACTGAGCAACCACTTAATTAGCATATTCAGGTTTGCAGATTGACTTGATGTGGTGTGCTGATTTTGTAAGCAGGAAATTGCTCCATGATGCCTGGCTTTACTTCCGTGCTCCATCATGTGTGGTCCTTGAATTCTTGGTAAGATTGTGTATAATAAGCATTGTTATATTGATGAATATCTTTTCTAAAGCTATTTCTTTCGAATCTTGCGAGTTGCGAGGACCGCCTTTTGTCGAATATTCCCCGAATATGCTAATGTTTTTCAAGGAAACAGAAAATGACCTTTTGAAATCACTTGGGTGTCTCTTTTCTTTATAATGTAAATATTAGCTATTTAACTCTTTTGCAGTGAACATTTCCCCCTTGATTGATGTGGAAAATGTGTCCGAATTGGTGACATCATTTCTTGAACAGGTGGCAACTGGCAAGGTAACATTTGATCTAAGCGAAGTGTTATTCTACTGGAGTAAAACTTGAGGTAGAATCTTAACTGTTTCCATTGTTACTTTGGATAAAATGTCACACAATCCTTAGGAAAACCACTCGAGCCAGCACGTACCTGTAGTAAATCTGTTCTCCTCTTACAGTTTATCAGTGAAAATTTTGTATATGAATCATTAAAGGAAAACATAAATGTTTGGATGGAGCATTATAGCAAATTAGCTAATCATATAGAAAAATTGAAGGACCATGTAGAAGAAACTACATGTTCTTTCTAATAGAGAAGAAATAGGCACCCTTGAAGAAATGAGGATTTGAACTTGTGCATCTATTTTCCCAGCCAGGTGAGCCAGGTCCAACTTCCTGTTTAGTTGGTTCTAGATTGTAGTGTGATTTTCTTGGTGGATTTCCTCTGTTTGTTTGGAGAGTATGTGATGATTTGAGGCACTGTTATGCCTCAGAAGAAGACTCAGTTTTAATAAAAAACGAGTAGCATGGTTGACATTATCTGTTTCAAATGTATTGAAAATTCGATGTATTTGAGAGTGTGTCTGCTATTTGCATATTTTAATTGGTTTCAATTTTCTCAATTTTCTGAAGCATACTTTATTTTCTTCATGTCTTACGCTGAAGTTTAACCATATCTTATGTTTAAACAGAGGAATGGCAGATCTTTGATCAAACAACCACATGCCCTGCACTATCCTGCATATATGCCTAGAGAAAAAGCAAAGTTACAGGCCAACAGTTTTGGCCAGTGAGCAAGCACAAAAGCAGGAAAAGAAGGGATTAACCTAAAGCTAAAGCGGCATCTCTTTTGCCCGCATCTTTTCTAGGGCAACGAACATTTCCAAGGAGACAGGTAAGCGTATGTCCATATTGTATTATTATTAGGGATAAGTATATTTTTGGTCCTCGAACTCTTACGAGTGTTTAGAAAACGTCCCTCAACTCTAAACCGGAGAGTTTTCGTCCCTCAACTATCAAAACCGGATAGTTTTTGTCCCTCATGCCTCTTCGGGCAGTTTTAGTCCGGGATGAACAGTAAAATCGAAAAAATAGCAAAAAAAACTGAAATTTTGCAGCATCAAATAAACTCTGGTGCGCAAGACCCGTGCAAAATTGCAAGGTGTTTTGACATTCGAGCAGCTTGTGGCAAACAAAAAACTATAAATATGTACGTCGGTGGACAGTAAATAAAAAAAACAAAAAAAATGAAACTTTTTGGCATCAAAGATGCTCAGGTACGCAAGATGCGTGCAAAATTTCGTGATCAAATGACATATGAGGAGCTCTGGCCAAAAAAAACAAAATAGCTCACTTTTTCAGAAAAATAAATCTGAGCCAAATGTTTTTTTTGTCACGAGTTCGTACAATGCCCAAACACCACGAAAATTTGCACGCATGTTGTGCATCCAAGGCTCTTTGATGCCAAAAAAATTCATACTGTTTTGAATTTTTTTGCTATTTTTGAATTTAATGTTCACTAACGTACATATTTATTGTTTTTTGTTTGCCACGAGCTGCTCGAATGTCAAAATACCACAAAATTTTGCACGTGTCTTGCGCACCAAACTATCTTAGATGCTGTAAAATTTCAGGGTTTTTTTTGCTATTTTTTCGATTTTACTGTTCACAGATTTTATGTTCATCCCGGACTAAAACCGCCTGAAGTGACATGAGGGACGAAAACTACCCGGTTTTGATAGTTGAGGGACAAAAACTCTCCGGTTCAGAATTGGGGGACAAATTCTAAATTCTCGGAAAAGTTCGAGGACGAAAAATATACTTATCCCTTATTATTACGATGCTATCGCTAAGATAATATGTCTGCATTGGCGTCATGAATCATTGCATTGACGATCTCATTTTCCTCGGCAGTGTCTGTGGAGTGCACCCCGTAGCACACGTAGAAGATGGTGATCACAAGGCTCCAGATGCCGAACCTCTGAAAGGACCTCACCTTCAGGGTTGTCATGAGGAACACATTCAGGAAGACGGACGCGGCAGCCGGCCATGGCATCAGAGGAACCGTCCACTCCGACGGTGGCCTGGTTGCGCCCTGCTGTGCTGTGCAGTGGAAGATTGCGACGACCGCCACTGACATCGCGCCGAACAATGCCATCCCCCACCGCCACTTCCCGTCGATCCTCCTCGAGAGGGAGAAGCCGATTGAGCTTAGTGTCAGGAGCAGCAGGAAGAGGAGGACGTGGAGCGGCCGGGTCGCGCCGAGCTTGGCGTACCGGTGGTAGATGAGCGCGTTGGCCACCAGGTAGAAGGCCAGGAGTGTTCCGATCGATATCATCTCGAACACTATCTGCAGCTCAGTGAAGAGCGCGATTGATGCCGTGCAGAGTCCTGGATATTGACAGAGCCTCTAAGTCTTACATACACAAGTTAGTGGGAGTAATGAATTGGCAACATTGTGATGAGGTACCTAGAAAGATGGTGGCGTTCATAGGGGTGCCGGTGGAAGGGTGGACCTTGGCGAGCCACGCCGGCACGAGCCTCGCTCTGGCGATGACGCACAGGTACCTCGCCTGCCCCAGCATGGCCACCAGCAGCGACGCCACGATGCCGATGCTGGCGCCGGCCCCGACGACGTTGCTCGCCCACCTCCACCCGGCCTTGTCCCTGAACGCCGATGAGAAGGGCGCGCTCTCGGTGATCTCGGTGTAGGGCAGCATGACGCAGAGCGCGACGGACATGAGGCAGTACAGCGCGGAGACGATGAGCACCGATCCGGCGATGCCGACGGGCAGCGCGCGGGCGGGGTCCCGGATCTCCTCGGCCATGGTGGACGCCGAGTCGTAGCCGATGTAGCTGAAGTAGACGACGGCCGCGCCATCGAGGACGCCCCGGACTCCGTAGGGCGCCAGCCCGCCGGGCGTCACCATGTTCCGCGCGCTGCCGTTCCAGAAGCCGGCCACGATGATGAAGGCGAAGAAGAGCAGGTGGAACGCCGTGAGCACCATGTTGAGCGTCGAGCTCTCCTTGGTGCTGCCCTTCAGCAAAACCAATGGCGACACACTTGTAAAACGCGTATGCATACGTAGGTAGGTGCCGATGAAATGTGTCGGTATATACCTGTAGCAGAGGCATACGGTGAGGAGGAGGATGAGCGCGACGGCGGGGAAGTCGAGCGCGTTGTAGCCCTTGGCGATGGCCTCCACCTCGACCCTCCACGCGTTGGGTTCCGTGACGCCGCACGTCGACGCCAGGTAGTCCGTGAAGCTCCTCGCCACCGCCGCGTTCGACAGCACGTACTCCATCAGGATGTTGGCTCCCCCGAAGAACCCCACGAACTCACCTAGTAATAGTAGTATACAAACATTTGCAACCACGCCGGAGCCGGACAACCAAAACGATAAATCGAACTGCAGATTTACGGTGTATTTTGGACAATGGCATTAGAAATTTAGAATGTTCTTGGCCGGCCGTTTGAGCAGCCAGTTGTTAATTATGTTGCGGATCACATGGTGGTTTTCAAGAGGAGTCGATCAGGACGTCCTAACTCGTAACGTACGTACCGAAGGTGACCCTGAGGTAGCTGAAGGCGCCGCCGGCGACGGGGACGCGCACGGCGAACTCGGCGTAGCAGAAGGAGGACAGCAGCGCGGAGACGCCGGCGACGACGTAGGAGACGAACACGGCGGGGCCGGCCGTATCGCGGGCCACCCTGCCGGTGGTGACGAAGACGCCGGCCCCGAGCATCCCGCCCACGCCGAGCCCCACGAGGTCGTACCACTCGAGGCGCCGCGCCATGCGCGCGCCCGACCGGTCGCGCACCTCGTTGAGCTCCTGCGCCGGCGTCCACGTCACCAGCGCCCTCCGCCGCAGCCGGTGCGGCGTCTGCGCCACCGACAGCAGCACGTCGCGCAGCGCCATCGGTGGTCTGGCGCCGCCAGCCGCTCCCTCCTCCTCCTTTGCTCTTGGTGGCTAGCTCGGCGGATACAGAGAGTAGTATTTATACACCGGCGTTCATCAATTCAGCTAGCGCTATTTTAGCTATTAGTTATTTGGACGGTGGGCAGTGAAGCCGAGAGCGTGTGCCCGGCCGTGAGTGACAGTAGCAAGCGTGCCGTGGGGAAAGCTTTGCTTTGCTTCCATGGAGGTTGCAGCTTCTAGTTCAAGGTCTGGTTTCTCCCTGTCTCTCTTGCGCCTTTTCGTACGTGCAGACGGCCGACTGACTGCTCTCGCTTGCATGCTGGGTCGAGAGCGTACGCGAGCCATGTGTTGGCCTCAAAAGGAACGTCACACGAAGGCCACTTGGAACTTCGTATGTGGTGAACTCTTCATTTGCACGACAACAACACGAGAAAATGCCCCGAACAAATAAAGCAGAGAGTTTCATGAACTATGTGGAGCTCAAGCTAATTGCCTGATCTCGGATATCAACCGATGGATGGCTTCGAAAAGGCTAATCTATGTTGCCACCACGTACAGAAGCTCACATGGCGGTTGCGCAGATGTCTGGTGAATATATACGCACGTACTCCACTGTGGCTAGCTAGGTGTATCGAGTAGAGTAGCTAGCTACTGTATTTCTAAAAGATTGGGTCATCGGTCGATTCGAGAAGTACGTGTGTACGTAGAGCTCAAGATTCTTCTGCAGCTGTGTTGACAACTGTGGCTTGGCAGGAGCCAGCGAGCAGGGGGAGGTCAAATCCCTACGTGAGCCCCGTGAGCGGAGCCCCAACACCAGATGGGAGGGCAAAGTTGATCGAGTCGTCGTCCCCTGGCAGGTGCTTGTTAGGCTTCTCGCTCCCGTGAAGGACAGGTTTCTTAGGGGACTTCAAAACCAAAAATGCTAGACATACAAAAATTTGTAAAAGCCTGTAAACTGTTTTCATCTAACAACCAATCACAAACCTCTCCCCCCCTGATTTTCAGGGGGGTGGGCCGTCCCGCTCACCTGTTGGCCAATGAAAACTAAACCACCCTGTAAAAGCCTGTAAACTGTTTGTACGTGTAGCATTGCCGCTTCAAAACCCCAGCCCATCCAATCCCCCCCTCCCGGTCATGTTTTCTTCCGCTTCGTCCCTTCTCCCCTTATTTTGTATCCGCATCGTCTAGCTCCACCGTCGCCGCTGTACCTCTCCGCTCGTCACAGAAGCATTGTTGGACGTTTGCAACCAGCACCGACGCGCCCGCTCGCCTTTACAACGGCGCTGTCCACTCTGGTGCCCGTTTGTACCCAGGTACACTCTGCCCCCGTCGACGACCTTCATGACAGACACCATGCTCGGCAGGTGTTCGGTCAAATGTCATTGAGCTTATCTTCAAATGCTATGTCGTTTATTAGAGTACGAAGAATGGCGAGCTATTCGACCATATATACCCTAGCTAGCTAGGGCCTAGATGTACATAACTATTACCTCTGTGCCAAAATATAATATGTTTTTGTAGGCTGGTAGCTACTATTTCTAAAAGATTGGGTGATCGGCCGATTCAAGAAGTACGTAGAGCTTAAGATTATTTCCACAGCTGTGCTGACTGTTGAGTATCGTGATTATTAAAAACACATGGTAGATTATGAATT